>NW_026294562.1:176821859-177381859 GCF_007827085.1 Peromyscus californicus insignis | reverse complement strand
ACATTTATTTTTATGTGTGTATGTGCATGCCCACTGTGGTATGGGTGTGCCACCGTGCACAAGTGGGGGTCAAAGGGCAACCTTTGAGAGTCAGTTCATTCTTTCTACAATGTGGGTCCTGGGGATCACACTCAGGCCATCAGGGTGAGTGCCAAGTGCCTTTACCTGCTGAGCCATGTCTCTGACCATCAGATTCTTTTTTTTTTTTTTTTAAGGGCTTTTTTTTCTACTTTTATTTGTATATCTGCATGAGGTCCATCAGACTCTTAAGAAAGACAAATGAGAAACAAATGCTACAGATAGGATTCAGCAGCAGAGGGTGGGTCTTTCTCACTGACTGTGGCTCCCATGATACCCCACGTGAAAAGTGGAAGTGCTTGTTCTCCAAGGGCCTTGACAGCTCTGATAACCTGTGAGTGGAAAGTTCCTCCTCTGTGGTCAGTCGCTCTCTGTCCTCATTCCTGGGCTTTCGGGGGACGTCTTCTCAGTCCTGTGACATGGAAGTCTGTCACTCTCACCCAAGGATCCACTTCAGACTGATCAAGCCTCCTTTCTCTGCCCACTAGAGGAGCCCAGAACCTTCCACTGTGTGATGCTTTGGCCCCTGCTACTGTCCCTGCGCTGGGCAGGTGAGTAGGGATAGAGACAGGGCTGGTGGAACAGAACCAAGATAACTCTCATTTCTTTGCAGGGTCCCTGGCTAAGACGGGGGATTATGAGCTCTTAGTGAATGACTCAGTGATGGTACAGGAGGGTCTCTGTGTCTTTGTGTCCTGCCAAGTCCGTTACCCCACTTCCAGTAGTTCTGTCTTTGGCTACTGGTTCCAGGATGGGGCCAGGATAAACCTCGACTCTCCAGTGGCTACAAATGACCCAAATCGATCAGTACAGAAGGAAGCTCAAGGTCGATTCCATCTCAAGGGGGAACCAAACACCCAAAATTGCTCCCTGGAGATCAGGGACGCCAAGAGAAATGACACACAAGTGTACTTCTTCAGGCTGGATGGGTCTGTGAAGTACAGTTTTCTGAATAAGAAGCTCTCTGTGCGTGTGATAGGTATGTGATGAGGGTTTCTGTGCGGGTCCTTGTTCCAAAGCCTCTGGGTGCCCTTAGACCAAATAATGAGGGGGGGCAGGGGAGAAGCCTGGCTTGAAGTAGAGTCATACATAGTGATCCCCACCATGTCTTGTGTCCCTATCTCTCTCTGTACAGCTCTGACTGAGACCCCCAACTTCCAAGTCAGACCTACCCTGGTGTCCGGCACTTCCACCCAACTGATCTGTTCTCTGCCCTGGGCTTGTGAGCAGGGGACAGCCCCCATCTTTTCATGGATGTCATCTGCCCTCACCTCCCTGGGCCCCAGGACCACCCTCTCCTCAGAGCTGAACCTCATACCCAGGCCCCAGGACCATGGCACCAACATCACCTGTCAGGTGACCTTCCCTGGTGTTGGTGTTATGGTAGAGAGGACTGAACAGCTCATTGTCACCTGTAAGTGCCAGGGCAGGATACCTGGGTCCCTGGGGAAGGGATATTAGGGGTGTGGGATGGAGGAGGTAGAACTGGTTGGTGGGTCCTGAAAGCCAGGAGTGTGGGAGAAGAAAAGAGCCCTGGGGTGAAATACCAGCAGCCACCTCCTCTCTGAAAAGAGAATGACCCTATCTGTCTGCCCAGATGCTCCACAGAAGCTGACCATCAGGGCGTCGTGGGGAGATGACACAGGTAGGGGGAACCTCTCCTCCTTGGGGTGGGTGCAGGGACTGCTGCCTACAGAGATAAGCAGATGTTCTGGAGCTCAGGCGGGAAGAGGTTCAGGATGGGGAAGGGGGTGATATGGCATCCCCACTCACCCCTCACCCACACACTGCACTCTACCCCAAATGCCCATGGCTTCGGTCTTTCTCAAGACACCGATGGCAGCCTCCAGTGCCACGGCTGTCCTCATCCCCAGGCTGCCCCACTCCCCTGAGCACCCGAGTCTGGCCTCTTTCCCAGCTCCCTTCCTCTCTGTGAGGTGATTTTTGTCAAATGTAGTGTGAGGCGTGTTTTATTCTGCCTCAACCTCTGTCATATGATAGAGGGGGTGACTTACACAGCAGAAACAGGCTCCTTAACTCTGAAGGACAGGAGCTCCAGTTCCAGGTGCTAGCTCCTGGTGAGGGTACCGTGCCTGTGCTACTGATGGTCTTCTCTCTACTCATGTCTTTAAACAGCAGCAACAGACTACACAAGCACTCTGCTATCTTCTTATAGCCCCATTAATTCCACCATCAACACCTTTATCCTATGGTCTCATTTACCGTAATTACCTCCCAAACATCTCCATTATATTGGTGGTTGGGGTTCCAATATATGGATTTTAATGCAATATAATTCTGACCATATTAAGAATTAATACTAAAAGCTCTTGGTGTCTAATGTTCTCCTGTGTCAGTTGACCATACACAGATAGTCTTGCATGCACATTTACACACACACACACACACACACACCACACCAGGTGGGAGGAGAAACACATACCTTCTTCACACACTACTTTGCAACTTTATCATTTTTTTCTTTCTTTATTATTTACTTATTTATATAGGATGGAACTATATCACTAAGCTACACCTTAGACCTTTTGTTAATGAGATTACTAAAGAAATGAACCCCCCCAAAAGCCAAGGCCGTAAACTGAACTCATAGTTACAAGAAGCCTGCTCTTTGGGGATTGCAGAAGCAAAGCAGCTGATCCTGACCCTAGACACTCAGTAGCTGCAAAGAAAGAAAACAGAGCCCGACAGTTTCAAAACCAGCTTGTCTATGAGGAAGCAGCTAGCTTCCTTTCTGCTCCTAACCCTCCTCTCTTCCCATTTCCTGTCCTTAGTTCAAAACCCCAGCTTGAAGCATATAACCTGCACCGTCTTGAACTCTGATCATTGTATTTCTGAGACCTGATCCCTGATCATGGTGTAACCCAATCTGGAGATGCCCTCTGGCGTTGAATAAAGCCCACCTTAGGTGTTCGAGGCTGTCTAAAGTCTCACCTCTTGCTTCTTCTACAAACTGAATTCTTACTTATCCCTATGGTTTCCTTCATGGTCAAACCCACACTGTCATGATACATGTGTCAGTCAATGGCAAGTGACTGAATTAATTTTTTCCCCTCAAACTTAGTTTTCTTGGAGACTTCCTCCTTCACACATATACGTAACTCCATGGTTTTCTAATGTTATGATAAAGTGTTTACTGTCTTACGTCTTGACAGAAAACTGACATTCCTTGCCTTTTATTCAATAAGTGACTTACATGAAAACTCTACATTTGTGGCCATGTCCACAAAATCATTTCCTAAGGAAGAAAATTCCAGAACAAAGGGTCATTTGTATTTCACACGTACGCTGCCAATTGCACACCATGGACTTTGTCTTATTCATATCCACAGGAACAATGTCTTTCTCTCTTTAACAAACACACCCCCGTCCCTCATGTCACAAATGAAGTCACTGTAGTTTTCATTCACATTATTCTCTCAAGAAACTGAGTCTCTTTTACGGTGTTTAAGTATTACTTATGGGCTGTGGGTGTGACTCAGTTGGCAGCATGCTATCCCAGTGTGCAGGAAACCTTGGGCAGAATCCCCAGCATTGCATAAACCAAGCATGGTAATTGCACTCCTATAACCCAAACACTTGAGAGGCAGAAGCAGGAATCTCAGAAATGCAGTCATCCTCATCTCCATAGTAAGTCTGAAGTTGCCCAAGCTATATGAGACCCTCTCTCATAAATAATAATAATAATAATATCAATAAGTTGTATTTATTGGTCTGTGATAATTTCCAAAGTCATCTGAAGAGAGTTTTTTGCCAGGTGAAGGGACTTTTTAGTGTCCTTCAGCTAGCATAGGGTGATTTTGTCTCACCGTGGACGGAACACTGTGGCATTGGCTCCGCTATTCTGTTCTTCACACCCTCCCTCAGCCTTCCTCCTCCTGGAAGACCTTCTTGTCCTGAGAATCTCCCTGGGCTTTTGAGACAAATCCACCATAAAACTCACCACCATGCTGTGCCATCTGCTTTGGGCACCTGCCCCTGGGACTGTGAGCTCCTCAGACACAGCTGATTAGGCAGGCCTTAGTGAGATGCTCTTGAGAGACAGAAGGGTAAACTCTCCAGGGTGAGTAAGGCAGAGAAGAATGGAACCCAAGGTGGTTCTGATGACCTCACCCTTCTAAGAGATGCTGTCTGTCTTCACTCTTTATGGCGTGAGGCCGTCAGCCAGCAGAAGAGAAAAGACAGATGTGGGGAAAGGAGAAGAAAGGCAAAGCCTTCTGCGACCGGCTCGGCCTTCTCTCTGCTTCCACAGAACCTCAAGTGCTGCACAGTGGCTCATCTCTGCATATTCAAGAGGGTGAGTCCCTGAGCCTGGTCTGTGTGGCCGACAGCAACCCCCCTGCCGTGCTGAGCTGGGAGCGCCTGATCGAGAGGCCCCTCCAGCTCTCTACTGAGGAACTGCAGCTGCCGAGGGTGGAGTTGGAGGACCATGGAAAATACATCTGCCGAGCTCAGAACAATCTGGGTGCTCAGGAGGCCTCTGTGAACCTCAGCGTAAGGAGTGAGTTGGAAGATAATGGGCGTGTGGCACTGTGATCACAATCTGGGAAGCCCCTCTGATACCTCTCTTTGTGTTCCACTCCCCAGGCCTTCTACAGCTGCTGGCACCCTCCTGCTCCTGGGAAGCTGAGGGTCTGCACTGCAGCTGCTCCTCCAGAGCCTGGCCCACCCCGTCCCTGCGCTGGCGGCTGGGGGAGGGGCTGCTGGAGGGGAACAGCAGCAATGTCTCCTTCACGGTCACCTCCAGCTTCACAGGACCATGGGCCAACAGCAACCTGAACCTCAGCATGGAGTTCAGTGCTGGCCACAGACTCAGCTGTGAGGCTTGGAATGACAATGGGGTTCAGAGTGCCACTATCTTACTGCTGCCGGGTCAAGAGGTCACAAAGGGTAATGTGTGGGGGAAGGGGTGGCTTCTGGATTGTACAAGACATTGGGAGTGAACAAATTAGGGCTGACTCGGTTAAACTGGGGCTAGTGTTTGTGGTTTCCTACTGTTGGATTGTAGGAGGTTTGGGGACAGGAGGCTGTAGTCACATACACCCATGGGGGAGTAGGGACCTAAACCAGAGTTGGAATGGACATTCTTACAAATAATGGACTAAAGAAGGTTGGATGCTAAGATGACTGCTTGAGAGGATGACTTTCCATCACACCAGCTCTTTCTTGTTAACAGACACATCAGAAACCAGTACAGGAGTGGTCCAAGGGGCCATCGGAGGAGCTGGTCTCATGGCCTTGCTTGCTGTCTGCTTCTGCCTCATCTACTTCATGTGAGTGGTGGCCCCATTTGGTGAAGGCTTCATGTAGTGATTGCGGACTGCTTAAGGAATCTCTAAAACTCAGCCCAGTAAGATAATGACCCAGGGCCAGAGTTAGCAGAAGTCTCTTGCTACCTTGACCAGGTGTAGAGTCTGTTCAAATCATGTAGTCTCACCCACTGAGGATCTTTAATCCACAGAGTAGCCCCATCCCAAGCCTCTGTACCTGGTCTTCCCTGGTCCAAAAATCCATCCAGCAGAGATGGGAAAAACAAAAAAACAAAAAAACAAAAAAACAAAAAACAAAAAAAGAAAACTGATCCCTTTCTCCAGAATGAAGTTCCTCAGGAAGAAATCAGCCCTGAAAGTAGCAAGCATGGAAGACAACCATCCTGCCGAGAGCCCTGGCTCCATCATAAATGGTTCAAGCATGATTTCATCCAGAGTTTCATTAAGATACCCCAACCAGGTACCCAGCACATCAATACTGAGCTTCTGTTTCCCCAAATGCCTCTCCAACATCCAACTTTCCTTCTCCAGCTGCAGGCTGGGGACCTGGCATTTGTCCCTACCTCCATCTCCCGCTTCAGGTATTTACCCAGGCCTGCCTACTGTTCTTGTCGGCAAAGCTCTTCCCAGGTAGCTACTTCCTGTCAAGGTTTCACAGCCTTTTCCTGGGCCTCAGCACTGGCTTCATCAGTCCACAGTAAACTTTCATGAAGGCATTCCAAACAGCTGTTGAGTTCTGCTTGGTCCTTACAGTCCAAATACGTGTTGTTAAGCAGAAATAGAATGCCACGTGGGGCGTGGTGCGGCGTGGTGCGGCGTGGTGGGGCGTGGTGGGGCGTGGTGGGGCATGGTGCGGCGTGGTGGGGCATGGTGCGGTGTGGTGGGGCAGATCTATAATCTCAGCATTCAGGAGGCTGAGGCAGGAGGATGGGGCGTACAAGGCCAGCATGAACTACCAAGTGAGTTGAGGGCCTACTAGGGTAACTTATGAGATCCGAATAAAATCAAGAGTGAAAAGAGCTAGGAATGTGGCTCAGCAGTAGAGAACTTGCCTTGCATCCATCACTGAGAAACAGAGGATGTGGCTTAGAAGTGGAAGGCCTGCATAGAATTTACCAGTGATGGGCTGGGGTTGTGGCTAAAGGGTAGGGCACTTGGTTAGAACCAGCTGGGACTGGGGTGTGGCTCAGAGGTGGAAGGCTTGCCCGGAATTTAACAGTGAGGCACTCCGGGATGTAGCCCTCTCGTAGTTTTCTAGCATGTGTGAGACCCTGGGTTCCATCCCCAGTAGGGAAAGAGAGAAAGGGGAGGAGGAAGAATAGAGACAGACAGACAGACAGACAGAGACAGAGAGAAAGACACAGAGAGAGACAGAAACACCAGGAGGTTGGACTTTGGTGGCACATGCCTATATTCCTGACACTTGAGAAGCATGAGAAAAGAAAATGTAAAGTTTGAGGCCATCTTGGGCTACATGGGGAATTGCAGGAGAGTCTGGGCTTCTTAGAGACTTAATTTCAAGATTAAAAAAAAAAAGGAAAGAAATAAACTGTTGGTCACATGTATAACATAAAATCTTCATTAGTCACATTAAAAGCAGAAGCACATAATATCAAATTTCATTCCATATAACACAACCAAATGACTGTGGTTCTAATTGTTATCAATAACCAAATGTAAAAATTATTGACACACTCACATTGTTAATTTGGGGTACTCAGCCTTTCAGATCTAGTGTATACTTTGTTCTCACAGCACATCTCTGCTGAGATTCCCTTACATGTGCTACATGTGGCTCGCACCATATTTAAGATCAAGACCTACAGAATGTCCAGACTCCGTGGGCAGATGCTTCCTGATCTCTCCTTCAATGGAGCCTATACATCTTCCATGTATCAGTTAAAATATCCCTGCCTCTGACAGGCAGACCATCACCTGCCTCTTGAAGTCTCAGGCTTGTCCCTGCTCTTCCCATATACTGTGAGCCCCACCAGGGCAGGGTGGGTCTATTCCTAGCTTCTTGAGAGCTCACTGTAACTCCTTGCTTCTGCCCAACAGATTACAATTAGATAAAGTTTTCATTTTGTTTTCCAAATTTCACTTATGTACATTTTGGTGTCCCTGTGTAGCCCAGGCTGTTCTGGAACTCACTGTGGAGCCAGAGCTTGCCCCAGACACAGTCTTCCTTCTATAGTCTCCCAAGTGATGGGATTGCTGGCAGATACACCTGGCTTTCCCTTCATCTGTTTTTGACAGTCTGGTGCTGTCTTTTGTGAGTTACTTAAGCTGGACCAGACTATGTTCACATTCATAAAGTGGGAAAGGAGGGGGTTGTGAAGACTCGGTGAGACCCTTAAAATTAGCTGGGAACGGGGTGGAGATATTGTTAGAGCCCTTGCCTATTCTGTGCAAGGTCCTGGTTTGATTACAAGTGCTGTGTATGTAGGTGTATGTGCACATAGGCACCCACCGGGGGAATGTAGAGGAGGGGTGTAGACACGTGTTCATCTTCATGTTCACACATCTCTAAAGTTAAGGTGAGTGAGTGAAAGCATGGAGTAAATACTCAGGAAATGTATGTGAAGTAGACAAGTGAACAAATGCCCGGCTAAGCCCCAAGTGCCTTTGGTAGTTCTTGCTGCTGTCTGCAAAGTCTTCACTGTTGCCCTTCTCTAATTGGGTTCCAGGGTCACCTGAATGCATCAGGGTCACCGAACCAGGAAGAACAGCCACCTCTTTCCGTAGTCCCACACACCCTGGAGGATGAGCCTGAACTCCACTATGCCTCCCTCTCCTTCCAAGGCCTGAAGCCCCGGCATCCTCAGAACACGGAGACCATCAAGTCTGATTACGTGGAGCTCAAGTTCCACAAGTGCTGACCCTCCTTGCTCTTGTGCCCCAGCACTGGTTGGAGTCCCGGAAAGGACAGTGTTTGTTAGGGGCAGATTCTGAGATGAGTGGCCCTCCAAACCAAAGGTTCTGAAGGAGAAGGCATGAGGGCGACAGGATTCCTGGGTTCAAGTCCAGGTTCAGTGTTATTCCCACAGAAGCCACCTTTCCTCACTGTACCCTCTCTTCCTCCTCTGTAAAGTGGGGTCCCATTCATGCGGTGTGACCAGGAGAAACCCCACAGTGTCCATTGTTTGTTGCTTGTGTTGCTTATGTTGCCTCAGCAGTGGGAGGAACATTCTGACTCTATCACATACTTGAATTTTACTTGTATATTTTAGAGAACGTATATTAATTCTTAAAGTGATACTGTTTTGAAGTGTGACTGTGTTGTAGCTACACGTACCTCAGATTGAACTTATACTGAATGTTCTGCAAGCTCTGAAAGATCACACAGATGCCAGCTCAGACTACTGTACCCAGAAAAACTATCAATTACAAGGAATAAAACTAAGATCTTCCACAAATCAATACAAGTGGCAGACAATCCAGTACAAAACGGTATATGTGAGTGGCCAGCAAACATACAGAAAGTGATCAATCCGTGCTTGTCAATGAAAGATAAATAAATATGATCCAACTGTCAAACTGTGCAGCAATTCTGCTCACAACTGCAGACCTAAAAACACAAGATACAGCTATTCATCAGACTTACACAAGTGTGTTGTTCATGGAAGGATTGGGGATGAAGCTCAGTGGCAGAGGGTTGCTTGCTATGTCTGAGACCCTAATCTGTTTGATCTCGGGTCCTATAAAAGTAATGAAATGTACCCAAATGTCCACCAGAAGTAAGAGAGGCAAACAAACTACACGATGTTTATGGGATGTAGAAATAGAATCTCATGCATGTGTGACAGAATGTAACACGGATGGACAGAATCCAGACACATAGTCTCTAATGTGTTAGGTCCTTGGCATGAGGTTTAGAAAAAAAGAGAACTCATCTTTGGCATTAGAACTGGATTCTTTTTCTCCCTTTTATTGGAAATAGATTCTTTTTTGTTTTTTGAAAAATGTATACATTTATTAAAAATTTGAAATTACTTAAAAAATGTGGTTACTTTACACTATAAATTCAGAAGTCCTGGGAATTAGGCACAGAAAGATTTAGGTTTCCAAGGAGTCCTTAAGGTTTCCTATTGGCATTCCTCATTGCTCTGGGGGTTTGGCACTTTGGAAGTCTCTGGCTTGGAACCCTGGTTATTGAACAGCAGAAATAGATTCTTTTGTCATACAATACATCCCGATTACAGTTACTGCTCCCTCTACTCCTCTCAGACCCTCCTCACCTCTCCTCCCATCCAGATCCACTCCATTTCTGTCATCATTAGAAAAGAACAGGCTTCTAAGAGACAACAACAAAACAGAACAAAATAAAATGTGTTAAGATAAAACAAAAACCATCACCAAATGTTGGAGAAGCCAAACCAACAGAAGGTAAAGAACCCAAGAGAAGGCACAAAAATCAGAGACCCACTCATTCACACATTCAGGAGTTCTATAAAAAGACTAAACTGAAATCTATAGTACATATGCAGAGGACCTGGTGCAGACCCCTGTAGGCCCTGTGCTTGCTGCTTCAGTTTCTGTGAAGTTAAATGAGATTTGCTCAGTTGATTTAGAGGGCCTTGTTCTCCTGGTATCCTCCATCCACCCTGGCTTTTATGTTCTTTCCACCTCCTCTTCCACAGGATTCCCTGAGATCTGAGGAAGAAGTTTGATGGAGACATCCCATTTAGAGCTGTTTGTTTCAAAGTCTCTCCCTCTCTGCATACTGTTTGGCTGTGGGTCTCTGCATCTGTTCCGGTCTTCTACAAGAGGAAGATGATGGCTGAATAAGGCACTGATCTATGAGTATAGCAGAATATCACTAGGAGTCATTTTTCACCATTCTTTTAAGACCAGTAGTATTTGGTTTTTACCCTAGGTCTCTAGGCTATCTATTCTCTGGTTCTTGATCGCCCAGGCAATGTCAGGTATAAGTTTCCTCTTGTGGCATGGGTCTTAAGTCGAATCAGCTGTTGATTGGTTACTCCTGCAATTGTGTCAGTTTCCCTAGCATATTTTGCAGGTAGGAGAGCATTGTAAGTCAAAGGGTTTGTGGCTGAGTTGGTGTTTATGTTTCTCTTTTGATAGCCTGCAGAGTACCTTCCTATACCAAAGACACTAGAACAAAGGAATGAAAGGTCTATGTAGGCACCAGCTCAACCACTCCATGTTCAATGAGTTGTGTAGATGTTGTCTTCAATAATGGGGCCTGCTGTCAGTTTGGGGAGAACAATCTATTGTCTTGGCAAGAGTCTGGGTTGTTTGGGGATTTTCATGGGACCCCTTTGACCAACAATTCAATTGGATGCAACCCAGTCCTGGTACTGGGAGCTTCCTTTGATGACAAGACATAGCCAGCCAGGTAGGACTCTGTCTCCCCATTCTTTGGAGACTTCATTAGGATTACCTTCATATATTTGAAGAAGTTTCCACTGCTAGGTTTCTTTGCCACCCCTCAGTTCAAGTTGTCTCTCCCTACTGATTTTTGTGAGTTAATTTTGTATCCAGCCACTTTGCTGAAAAGGTTTATCAGCTGTAGGAGTTCTCCAGTGGAATGTTTAGGGTCACGTATGTATTCTATCATATCATCTATCATATCATCTGTAAATAAAAGTACTTTGACTTCTTCCTTTCCAATCTGTATGCCCTTGATCTCCATCAGTTGTCTTATTGCTCTAGCTAAGACTTCAAGTACTATATTGCATATGTGTGAAGAGAGTGGACCACCTTGTCTTGTTCCTGATTTGGGTAGAATTAATTTCAGTTTCTCTCCACTTAAATTAATGCAGCTATGGGGTGTTATAAACGGTCTTTATTATGCTTAGGTATGTCCCTTGTATCCCTAATCTCCTCAGGACTTTATCATAAAGGGATATTGGATTTTGTCATGAGATGATTGCTGTGGGATGTTCTGTATGGCAAATGTGTTGCTCTGATTGGTCAATAAATAAAACACTGATTGGCCATTGGCTAGGCAGGAAGTATAGGCGGGACAAGGAGGAGAATAAAGCTGGGAAGTGAAAGACTGAGTCAGAGGAGACACTGTCAGCTGCCATGATGAGAAACAGCATGTGAAAATGCCGGTAAGCCACGAGCAATGTGGCAAGGTATAGATTAATGGAAATGGATTAATTTAAGCTGTAAGAACAGTTAGCAAGAAGCTTGCCATGGTCATACAGTTTGCAACCAATATAAGTCTTTGTGTTTACTTGGTTGGGTCTGAGAGGCTGTGGGACTGGCGGGTGACAGAGATTTGTCCTGACTGTGGGCCAGGCAGGAAAACTCAAGCTACAAATGGCGCCCAACGTGGGGCGCCAGATATTGGTGAAATTATTAAGGCCACTCCACGTAGTTAAAAGGAGATTTATTTAATGGCGTAACTTACAAATTAAGGGATAGGTAGGTCGCGGGGTCTGGGGAAGGTGTATCACAGTCCAGCGGTGTTCTCTGGAGCTCTGCTTGGTCCACCTCCACTATCCAGGGTCCCGGCCCCGAGCGCACGCCCACCGATCCAGATCTCGGGTCCCCAGGCGCCTCCCTTGGCCCCGCCTTGTAGGCGTGACAGTTGCCGAAGTCTCAATGGGGGTTGGAACTTCCAGATCAAAGCTGGAATGGCTACTCACTACAGATGATCATGTGGTTTTTACTTTCATTTTGTTTATATGATGATTACATTTATTGATTTTATATATTAAACCATCCCCACATCTCTGGGATGAAGCCTACTTGATCATGGTAGATGATCTTTTTGATGTGTTCTTAGAGTCACACATTTTTATTTTATTGAGTATTTTTGCATCTATGTTCATAAGGGAAAATGGTCTGTAATTCTCTTTGTTGGGTCTTTATGTGTATCAGGGTAACTGCGGCTTCATAAAATGAATTGGGTGATGGAATAATTCAACGAATTATTGGCATTAACTCTGAAAATCTTATAGAATTCTGGGCTAAAAGCATCTGGCCCTGGGCTTTTTTTGGTTGGGAGATTTTAATGGCTGCTTCTATTTCACTAGGGGTTACAGTTCTGTTTAAGTTGCTTATCTCATCTGGACTTAACTTTGACAAGTATCTAGGAAATTATCCATTGCTTTTAGATTTTCCAATTTGTTGGAGTAAAAGTATTGTCCTTTTTTAAAATTGTTGCTGCCTTTTAAGGCAGGGCTGTCCGAAACAGTAACTGCAACTCTGCTTCTACCAGCCGTGGTTAGGACGGAATTCTGCTCCTTCAGGCACTGACTCTTTCAAAGCTACCAAAGGAACTTAACTAAATCTCTGTACCTCTAAAGAACTCAAGATTCAAAGATTAAGGGGGAAATTCTGCTCTTCAGAGAGGCTGAATAGCAAATAGCTCACCTCCTCTCCTTGCTCGAATCCTCCAAAAAGCCCTCATGCTTCTCCTTACCCCTCCTTAAAAACCCTCCTCCACCTGACTCTTCCCTACCACTTCCTGTCAGCTAGTTGCTGACGCAGCCTCCTGCTCGTAGGTGAATTTTATTTAATCAAACATCTTTGCATCATTAAACAAATGTTCCAGAGCATAAACAAAAGTAACACACCTTAAAATGATATTCCATAACATAAAAGTTATTAAAGTGTGTCTTTATGATTCTCTGGATTTTCCCATGTCTATTGCTGTGTTTCCTTTTCATTTTTGATTTTATTAACTTGGATACTCTCTCTCCACCTTTTAGTTAGTTTGGATAAGGGTTTGTCTACTTTGTTGATTTTTCTCAAAGAACCAACTCTTAGAACCACCTTCATCCTGTCCCATAAGTCTGGGTATGTTGTGTCTTCATTTTCATTCAATTCTAGAATGTCTTTAATTTCTTTCTTAATTTCACTTGTGACCCATTTTCATTCAGTTTCTATTAGCTTGTAAGCTTTCTGTTGTTTCTATCCAGCTTTAATCCATGGTGGTCTGATAGGATGCAAGGAGTTATTTCAGTTTTTTTGTATCTGTTCAGACTTGCTTTGTGTCTGAGTATGTGGTCAATTTTGGAGAAAGTTCCATGAGTTGCAGAGAAAGTATATTCTTTTGTGTTTGGGAAAAATATTTTATAAATATCTGTTAGATTCATTTGGTTTTTAATGTCTGTTAGTTCCAGCATTTCTCTGTTCAGTTTTTATCTGGATGACCTGTCCATTGGTGAGAGTGGGTATTGAACTCTCCCACCATCAGTGCGTGGGGGTCAATATGTGATCTAAGATGTATTAGAGTTTCTTTTACAAACTTGGGTGCCCTTGTATTTGGTGCATAGATTTTAAGAATTGCAATGTCCTCTTGGTGGCTTTTTGTTTGTTTGTTTTCCTTTTATGAGTATGTAATGTCCTTTACTATCTCTTCTGATTAGTTTTGGTTTGAAGTTTATTTTATCAGATATAAAATGGCTACACCACCTTGTTTCTTAGGTTCATTTGCTTGAAATATATTTTACCAACCCTTTACCCTGAGGTAATGCCTACCTTGATATTGAGTATGTTTCTTGGATGCAGTAGAAGGATGGATCCTGTTTTCGCATCCATTCTGTTAGTCTACTTTCTTCATTGGGGAATTGGGACTATTAATATTGAGAGGTATCAATGACCAATTGATTGTTGATTGCTATTATTTTGTTGGTGGTGTTCATAGTGGCGGCAGCACTGGTGGTGATGGTGTGTGTGTATACACACTCATGTGCTTCCCTTCTATTGGTTTTGCTGATGTGAGATTATTTATTTCCTGTGTTTTCATGGGTGTAGTTAACCTCTTTAGGTTGGAGTTTTCCTTCTAGCACTTTCTGTAGAGCTGGATTTGTAGATAGATATTGTGTAAGTTTGACTTTATCATGGAATATCTTTTTTTCTCCATCTGTGGTGATTGAGAGATTTACTGGGCATAGTAGTCTGGGTTGGTATCTGTGGTCTCTTATAGTCTACAGCACATCCGATCAGGCAGTTCTAGCTTTGTATGTTACTTGGTCTTTTCCCCTTGCAGTTTTTAATATTCTTTCTTTGTACTGAATGTTTAGTGTTTTGATTATTATATGGCAAGGAGACAATCTTTTATGGTCTGATATATTTGGTGTTCTGTATGCTTCTTGTACCTTTATAGGTATCTCCTTTAGGTTAGAAAAATTTTCTTCTATGATTTTGTTGAAAATATTTTTGGGGCCTTTGACATGTGTTTCTTCTTCCTCTATTCTTATTATTCTTAGATTTGGTCTTTTCATACTGTCTGAGATTTCCTGGATATTTCTGTCAGGAATGTTTTTGGTTTACTATTTGCTTTGACCAATGTATCCATTTCGTCTATCATATCTTCATTGTCTGAGATTCTTCCATCTCTTGTATTCTATTGGTGAAGCTTGCTTCTGTAGTTCCTGTTCAACTCTCTAAATTTTGTCATTTCAAGAATTCCCTCAGGTTTGGGGGTTTTCTCTTTTCTTTCTTTCCTTCTTTCTTTCTTTCTTTCTTTCTTTTTTCTTTTTCTTTTTCTTTTTTTTTTTTTTGGTTTTCTTTATTGATTCTGTTTCCATTTTCAGGCTTTGAGCACTTTTATTCATTTCCTTCCACTGTTTGTGTTTCTCTGGATTTCTTTAAGGAATTTATTCATTTCCTCTTTAAGGGTCTCTATCATATTAATAAAGGCTGTTTTAATGTCTTTCTCTTGTGTTTCACCTATATTGGAATATTCAGAGCCTGCTGGGTAGGATTTCTGGGCTCCAGTGGAGACATACTCTCTTAGCTATTATTGATTGTGTTTTCACACTGGCATCTAGGCATCTGGGATTGGGATGATTATAGTTCTCAGTGCCAATATCTGGTTTTTCTTTGTTGGATTGTGTTTTGTTCCTTGGTTTCTGTTGCCTCTCCAAATTTTAGGAGAGTGTGGTGGCTGTGTGTTGCTTGGGAGGAAATTTTCTGTGGACCTGCTAGGTATAGCCACTGGGGGTTCCAGATAAAAATGAGTTTCTAGTTATTTGGGAACTGACATTTAGGAATGGAGTTAGGCTAGGGGTCTGACAGGGTTCACAGAAGGGAAGAAAGCAGAGTGTTCCACCAGGATCTGTTTATAGGTCTCCTTGGAATTGAGGAAGAGAGTGAAGTGAGGTCACCCCAGAAGGTTTACTATAGAGTTGGGGATGAGACTGGGGGATTGGCTCTGAAGGAACAAAAGGAGAAGGGAAGATCTGCAGTCAGCCCTCCTGCTTCTCTGGGAGGAGCAGCCTATGGGTTAGCATGGAGTACCTGCTGAAATTGGGAGCAGGGATAAAGTAAAAAATTGGGGGGTGGAGGTTGGGGTGGAATCCATAGGTGATGTGGGCACAGGAGAACAGAAGGCTGCATGCAGCAGGTATTCTGTTGTAGAGCTAGGGATGAGACCAGGGTTTGGGTTTGGAGGAGAGGAAGGAGTGGTGCTGCAGGCCGCAGGAACATATCATAAGAACTCAGCTGGTTATGGCAAAGTCACTACTTGGAGGAATCAGGGAATTCCTCCAGAGGAAGCGAAATCCCAAGGAGTTTTTGGTGTTAGTTGGCTTGTTATATATCAGCTGTCTTCTGTTATGAAAATCATGTGTGCCTTCATAGTTTTCCCAATTGACTTTTCCCTAAGAAGGGCTAACAGTGTGGACTGATCACTCTCTGGACATACACATTCCAGGTATTTGGAGAATAGCCTCAGGAAAGGCTTTCTCTGGAATCAGATATCTCCCTTAGCCACTTTCAAGGACTAGCAGTAATAACAGTCCACATGCAAGTCTCCTGATTTAAGGTAAATTCCACAAGGAGACACCACCTAAGTCAGGTGGATGTTAAGTAATAGCTTTACACAGTTCAGCTTGGACCCTCCTTTCTTACAACCTTACTAACTTTATAGACCTCTAACTCCTTACCTAACCACTTTTAGGAATATTTAGATAACCTTCTGCACTGACAGCTATGCTCAGCCAGAACCCCAGTTCAAGCCTCCCTGTAGGTCATTGACAGTATCCGGCCAGGTCCATCCCCAGATGGAGGAAAGTACCTTATCAGAGTTACCTCTGTATTCTCTAAGAACAGACTTAAGCATCCAGGCTACCTGTCTGAGAAGGCCTGGCGAATGTGCCAATTAAGCCTTACTTCCTCTTTTCCCAAACCTTACCTCCAGTTCCAGATCTCCCTTTAACTATCACCAGAGGCATCTAGCTGTACACAGGTTGCCTAGTGACTGAGCACACTTTCCCCCACCCTGCAGAAAAACGGCAGATAGCTTGGACAGATAGGAGCCACAGGAAAAAAGAAGACAGTTTTATTTTCTCCCATTGACCTAGCAACTTACAGATTCTTAACATTTTCTACCAATCACGTTTAAGATTATAATTGAGCACATAAGAGCCCTCTTCTTAGATATTACCTGAATTCAGCCTTTAGTTAATTCATTTCCCCATTGGTCACTTCCCTTTAGGGTTGCAAATGATAATTAATGGTTATTGCCTCTCAATGTGATTCTTATCACCCTTCCGTTTGACCCTGGAAGACTGGCTTTATATACCAGGACTTCCAGGGCACGGAGAGTCAGAGAAGAGAAAAGAGTATGGGAAAACTGGACAGGTAAGAACTTGAGAGGAACAAACTGAGATGGGGAAGATCTAGATTGAAGGCTAGAAGAGAGGACTAGAGGAACGAGATGGAAGATGAGGAAGAGCCAGATGAGGAAGTACTAGCTGGGGAAGAACAAGTTGAGGAAGAACGAGATGAGGAGAGAGAAGGAGATGGGAGAAAAGATGATATGGGAAGGAACAAGATGGATGAGAACCTAGAAGGGGCAGAACTAGATGAAGGAATTAAGGCAGAACCTAGAGGGGACCTCAGACAAGTGTAGAGAGAAATCAGGCAAGAAAGGACCTAAATATGAGACCAGAATATAAGCTTGTAACTGACACAGAATAATAAAGTATATGGGCTAAGGAGTTTCATGTACATAGATTCATTTCTTCTCATCAAAGATTAATTATCAGCTGGTTGTAGATTCTTCCCGGACCCTGGGAGGGGACTGTCGAGGGGCTGGACCCCCCTAGTCCCCAAAAGAGTGGTGACAGTCTTCAGTTAGCTTACTTGTTTCCCTGACCTGCTCAGCTGGTGTGATTCCAGGGAATGCCTGCTGGTGTTGGAGGCTGGGATAATGGGATAAGTTGGGGGAAGTAAAGTTGAAGGAGAAGATCTTTATGATCCGGTGTGGACTGAGTCAGAAAGGAAAGGGGGACTGTAACAGGCGGTCCTCTATAGAGCTTGGGATGAGACGATGGGATTGGATCTGGAGAAGCAGGAGAGATGAAGATCTGCAGTCAGCCTACATGCTTCCCTGTCAGAAGTCTAAATCTGCGTTATTGATAACAACTGTGGGAGCGATAATGACTAGAAAAGGAGGGGCTCCTGGGAGCTCCTCTCCAGTGAAAAATTAGCTTAATGATGTATTTCTCAGAATGTGTTCCTATCTCTGAGCAGTACATGAATGACTGACCTAGCAGTGGTCCATCCCACATCTACCAGCTACTGTGTTCAGCTCATTACTTTCAGGGTCAACCCTCAGACACAGCACACTGAGTGCACTGAGTAAAATTTTGACATGACTTGAACTCAGGTCAGGTTCTGGATTCTACTGAGGTTTTTCCATTTCCAGCACAACCTCTCTAAGCTCACAGTTTCCACATTCTTCTATATTTGTCTTTCTGAATGATGCATGGGCTCTACAACTTGTGTACATCTCCATCTGGTATCCCTGTGGGCACTGAAACCTAGCTCTTCTTCAAATTTCCTGTCTGTGGATGGTGTTTTCCATGTGTTGTAACAGTACCCAATGCCCAGACGTATTGATTTATTTGAACTGTCATAACAAGTACCATAAGCCTGATAGTTTTAAAACAACATATTTGGGCCGGGCGGTGGTGGCGCACGCCTTTAATCCCAGCACTCGGGAGGCAGAGCCAGGCGGATCTCTGTGAGTTCGAGGCCAGCCTGGTCTACGAAGTGAGTTCCAGGACAGGCACAAAGCTACACAGAGAAACCCTGTCTCGAAAAACCAAAAAAAAAAAAAACAAAAAAAAAAAAAAAAAAAAAAAAAAAAAAACATATTTGGATTTCTAGTAGTTCTAGAAATGGGTCATCCAAACACCAGCAGATCTGGTGTCTTGTGAGACTCAGCTTCCTTGATTATGAATGGTACCTTCTTTTTGTATCCTCGTGTATCAGAAGTAAAGGATGGACATCTCTAATATTTCTTTATAAGGGCACCAATTCTATTTACCTAATGAATGGTGTTCACAATCTAATCATCTCCCTTCTCAAGGACTACCTCCTATCATTATACTAGAGCTTCAAACTATGAATTTTGGATAGATGTAGACATTCAGCCCAGAGGGACAGCATGCCTGTCCTGGTTATTTTTATTGTCAACTTGACAAAGCCTAGAGTTATATCCAAGGAGAACTTCCTTTGAGGAATTCTCTAGATCAAAATGCCCTGTTGGCATGTCTCTGGGAGATTGTCTTGTTAACTGATATAGGTGGGCTGTCTTAGTCACTTTTCTATTGCTGTGACAAAACACTATGACCAAGGTAACTTGTAAAAAAACAAATACTTCAGCACTCGGGAGGCAGAGCCAGGCGGATCTCTGTGAGTTCGAGGCCAGCCTGGTCTCCATAAGCGAGTTCCAGGAAAGGCGCAAAGCTACACAGAGAAACCCTGTCTCGGAAAAAAAAAAAAAAAAAAAAAAAAATACTTATGCTCAACTGTGTTCATAGCAGCACTATTTCTAATAGCCAGAACCTGGAAACAACCTAGATGCCCATCAACTGAAGAATGGATTAAGAAAATGTGGCACATATACACAATGGAGTACTACTCAGCAGAGAAAAACAATGACAGCATGAAATTTTCAGGAAAATGGATGGAACTAGAAAATATCATCCTGAGTGAGGTAACCCAAACCCAGAAGGACAAACATGGTATGTACTCACTCATAAGTGGACACTAGATATAAAGCAAAGAACAATCAGACTGCAACCCACAGAACCATGGAGGCTATATATATAGCATGGGGGACCCTAGCATGACTGTGGCTTATAATAAGTTTTGGTTTTCTCAATCACTGGGCAAGCCTCAGTGAAACATTTCACTATTAGGATAAGAATTTGTACTGTATCAAGCTGATAATCTAATTAATTAATTAATTAATTAATGGTTGTGGGAGGGCGCAGCCCACTGTGGGCAGTGCCAGCCCCGGGCAGATAGTCCTGGGCTATATAAGAAAACCAGCCAAGCAAGCCATGGAAAGCAAGCATGTAAACAGCTCTTCTCCATGGTTCCTGCTTCTGGCCCTGCTTTGGCTTTCCCTGATGACAGACTGTATCCTTTGAGCCAAATACACCCTCCCCTCCCTAAGTGACTTTAGGTTATGGTCTTTTACCATTTTACCACAGCAACGGGAATCTAACTATGGTGTCAAGCTTAGCAACAAGCACTTCCTCCTGCTGAGCCGTCTGACCAGCCCCTATTTCTTATTGATGAAAAAAATGGGTGTTAGTGATTGTATTTTAATGATTCAAAAGCATCTCTTTTGACCTGCTTGAGCAAAAAATTGTATGTGTAGAGAGCATAAAAGTACAAAATATATAAAATGTTTATAACAATCTAGTAATCAAAAAAACAAATAAGAGTAGTAACAAACAATAAGATTATGTCTGTATTGGTGGATATGTCTATAAAACAACCAGTTATATATTTTTGTAATGTGTACCATACTGTGTGCTCCAGTAAATGTCCATTTGTGGAAGTGTATTTATTTTATATGGCACGTGATGTTAAATGCAAAAGGAGCTATGATTCTGTAGTTCCCATGAGTTCTGATGTGATTTCGAGATGACTGTGGACAACCGTGAGCACACCTCAATTAAAAAGTATTTCCAAAACAAAACAAGTACTTAACATTTGGGGTTCATGTTTCCAGAGGGTAATAGAACCCTTGACAATTACTGCAGGGAGCATGGCAACAGGCAGGCAGGTATAGTGTGAGAACAGTAGCTGAGAGCTTCTATCTGATCCATAGCAAGAGTCGGGGAGGGGGGAGGGGGAGGGGGGAAAGGAGGGAGAGTGCACTAACTAGGAATTGCATGGAATTTTGAAATCTCAAAGCCCACCCCCCAGTGGCACTCCTTCAACCAGGCCACATCTTCTAATCCTTCCCAAACAGTTTCACCAACTGGGGACCAAGCACTCAAATATATATGCCTACGGGGAAATTCTCATTCAAACCACCACAGGGACCCAGCCCACCTTGGTTAGTACCATTCTCTAGGCAAGTGATCCTGGACTGTATAAGCAACCTAGTTGAGCCTGAGGTAGCCATCCATAAAGAAGCGTTTTCCTGTGATGTCTGCTATTGTACTTCCTCAGCTGTGAGTGAGTTCCTTAGAGGCAATGCTGTGGGGAATAGCAAACAAATGTGCTTTCAAGTTCCTGCTTGAGTTCCTGCCCTGACTCAGTGGTGGACTATAACCTGCAAGTGAAGGCCAAATAACCATTTCTGCTCCTAAGCTGCTTTGGTCAGAACATCTTATCAGAGCAGCAGAAAGGAAACTAGAACAATCACATGCTGCATCTAGATGTAAGTTACCAACATATACAAGTTCAGATCCAGCCCTCACAGGATCTTGTGAAATAGGCATTCTCCTTCCTTCGTACAATCTCGTATTCCAATATAGGCTCCTTTTTGTCTATTATTCTAAGAGGCTACTGAATATGCACCACCCTCTCACTCCTATGTGCTGAAATTCTACTGACCACAGTAGAAAGTAATTTGAGGCCCAATAGCAAATTTCTGTTCAGGCTACACATTGTGGCATGCATCTATATTTCTGTAACTTGGGAGGTGGAAGCAAGAAGATCATGAGTCCAAGTAAGCCTGGACTAAACAGCCTGTGTGAGTGTTACAGCTCTGGAGGGAAAGGTATCCTGACTTGTCTGGAAATCAGGCTATACCTGAAGCTGGGGTGCAGTGGGGGATGGGTCTTCCCGCAGGATGTAGCAATCCTGCTCCTTCCTAGAGAGCCATTGCAGCTGAGCTTTGCTCTGCCCTCCCTTAAGGGGGCTTCCCAGCAGAGCTCTGCTTCTTCTTTCCCGCCCAAGATGTTGCTTCTTCTGGAAACCCCTGCAGAAATGTAGCAATCTCCTCCAGTTCTGATGAAAAGTTGTTACTTTTTTCTGTTCAGTCCCCCTAAGGGAAGTCTCAGCAAGGTTTTTTTCTGCTCAGCGATTGGTTAGTTTTCCTGCTCAGGGATTGGTAGGTTTCATTGGTCAGGGGCAGAGTTTCAGGGCCAAATTATTTCTTTTACTGGTCCTTTTCAGCCTTTTGGATCTAGTTTTAGGGTCAAGGCATATTTCTTTCACTGGCTCTGGTTCTAGGGCCAAAGTGTGTTTCTTTGGCTCTGGTTTCAGGGTCAGGATGTGTTTCCTAGGTTCTGGGTTCAGGGTTAAAGTGTTTCTTTCACCGGCTCTGGTTTCAGGGCCAGGGTGGGTTTCTTTCACTGGCTCTGGTTTCAGGGCCAAGGTGGGTTTCTTTCACGGGCTCTGGTTTCAGGGCCAGGGTGGGTTTCTTTGGCTGGCCCTTTTCCCCTCCAGTGTGACCCTGTCTCAAAACAAATAAACAACAGCAAATGCTCCAAAGCAAAGTTCTGTTCAGTGTGAGCCAGCTTTACCTTTGTACCCTAGGGAGATTCCAGAACACCTTCTAAATCTCTCCATCACAGCTTTATCACAGTATCTGGATGCTTTTTACGTTGCCTTTGTGAAGGCCATAAAGAGCATCGATTGCCATTTTAATCCTCATTTGCAATAGCAGAGATGTTTGAACAACCAACATGCCTGTCAACAGAGGAATGAATACATATTGCATATAATGAATATATATTGCATATTGCAGTTTATTCAGGCAATAGGCCATTATTCAGTTCATTAAAAGGGCTGCATGCTGGTGTCTACTGCACCGCAGATGACTCTCAAGAACAGGATGCAAACTAAGAGGGTCAAATGTAAAACGTACTCCCCGTGCACTGGGGCTTTTAAAAATTCAAGAGGACCACATGAAAAAGAATGTGGTGTTCTCTGAAGACAGAGACGACATAGACATACACGGGGACCTCAGGCCCATCACCAGAAGAAACTGGATTCTGCTGACAGTATTGGAAGGGGATTTTTCCTCAGAACCTCCAGATAAGACCCTAGCCCAGGTGACCTCAACCTTGTGAGACTCTAACTGAAGGATACGGGTGAGCTCTTTTAGACTTCTGATTTACATAACTATGAGATAATGAATACTGTGTTGTTACTGCCTTTGTTGGCTATGCTAGCAATAAAAATTAAATTAAATGTGTGGTATTCTATATATATGCATGAGAAAATGTGAAAATAACGGACACTATGTAGCTGGGAATGTAGTTCAGCAGTAGTGCCCTTGACTACAATCTACCAGTAAAGGATTAGAAGCATGGCTCAGCATTAGAGTCCTTGCCTAGAATCCCCCAGTGAGGGACTCGGGGTGTGACACAGTGGTATAGCAATTTGCCAAGCATATACACGATCCTGTAGTACTACTTCAGTGAATCCATGGAAATAGAAATTATACTGGTGGTTGCAGGCATTATGATAGGAGGAAATAAGCATGCTTCCTCGGTGGGCATAAGGCCTTCTCTTAGCACACAGAGAATGTTTTGCACCATAGAGGTGGTGGTTGAACAACACAGAATTGTAACATAAATTCTAATTGGTCTTAACAATAAAAACTTGGCATCAGATATAGGGGTAAATGCTGAAAGATCAGAGAAGTAAAGCAACTAAGTCACCTCTGACCTCTACAAGTCCTCAGACTGAAAAAGGGCAGAGAGGCTGCAACACAGAATGGACTACTGTGATCTGTTTATGTTATGTTCATTTTGCCCCCAGGAAAATAATAGTATGACTGGACCGGTGCAGGATTATAATCCCAGCGTTCAGGAGGTAGAGGTGGAAGAACAGTGAGTTCTAGACAAGCCTGGCCATATAGTGAGACTGTGTAAAGTAGTGTTAAGGCTGAGGGAATCAGACACTATCGTGTGATCTTTAAAGCCAAACTTCTCAGTGTTGTGGGATGTTCAACAGAGAAGACAACTAGGACACAGATTTAAGCCAATAGAAAGTATTTATTAGCTGGCCAGCAGCTACACTGGGTGTTCAGGATCCCAGCATAGCCCTGAACCTTTCTCAGGGTGAGCTTTTAAACACAAAAACCATATCCCAGGTTGACATACTTCAGTTAACAAGAACAGTTAGCCAGAAGCACAACTACAGAAACCAAAAAGCAAGGTTAGTACATTTTGAGACTTTCCTAGAACTATGGACTTTGATGAATTAGGCCTTTGTGTTTGTTTTGGCTGGCAGTGCTGTCTATGTGATGAATTTTATGGTCTGAGTGATATTTTCATCATGGAGTTAGTTGTGCTAAGGACTGGGGCCCTACTAAGGCCTAGGGCCCTATTACATTCCCCACTGGTCTTAGTGAATGAGTCAAATCATGGGCTCATCTTGCTCTTGAGGGGTATAGTTGATCCTAAGGACCATTAACGGCTACATAATTGGCCATACAGTTTAAGATGCAGGGCTCTGCCACTAATCCAATCAGAATAAAAATTAAAGGTTCCCTGCCAGTGCTGACAGTAAATAGCTGTGGGGCCCAAGAGAACAGAGACTGGTATCATATGTCTTTTGTGTCTCTCTTTTTGAGTCTTTTTCCAACCATAGCAAGATGCTTTTAATTACTCTTGATCAATTAGCATGGAAACAACAGATTTTTCCCAAAGCCATAGATAATTCTCCTTATCTCATGAGAAGTGCAAGCCTCTCCAACTTTGTAGAAACATTTCTACAAATCAATCTAACTGTTGTTTTAATTCAGAAATTGATGTAAGACGCAATAATATGAAGTAGGATTTCAGTTGATTATGACAAGCTAATAACTGGAAAAAGTCAAGGGCCTTCCAGAGGTCAAGCTAAGGCTCAAGGAGTCTTGGTGATATTGGTTTTTGATTATTAGCCATTTCCTGCTATGAGTTTCTCATGTGCTATTGTAGCTTTTCCATCATTCATTGGGCACAGTTTCCTCTCTACTAAAGGAATGTTTAGATAACCTTCTGTGCAGTAACACAGCCAGGATTCCTAATTTCAGGCCTTTCTGTCATTATCGTCATTAGCAGCATCTGGCCAGGACCATCCCTGGATGGACAAAAGTATCTTATCAGAGATACCTCTGTACTCTCTAAGAACAAATGTAAGCATCAAAGGCTATCTGTTTGAGAAGGCCTGGTGGATGTGCTAATTAAGCTTAACTTTCTCCTTTCCAAAGTCTTATCTCTAGTTTTAGATCCACCTTTAACTATTAACTCAGAACTAAAGGGTTTCTACTTACAGGTACATCAAGCTGACTCAAGCTGCTCAGTCACCGAGTACACTCTCCCACCCTGCCAGAAAACCTTAGTAGCCAAGATAGCTTGGACAGATAAGGGGACAAAGGAAAACAAGGCAGTTTTATTTCCACTCATCACTGATAGACTCCTAACACTTTAACCACTTCTAAGAATATAGTTGAGCACATAAAATCCCCCTTCCTCAGAAATTAACCAAATTTAGCCCTCAGTTGATTCTATTCCCCATTAGTCACTTCCCTTTTGGGTTGCAGATGATGGCTGGCAATTACTTCTCCTTTGTGTGGATCATTGCACCTCCTTCTGACCCCCAGGGAATTCAAGCCTGGTGACCTTGCTTTAACCAGAGCATTGATATTGCACGGGTGTGTAACTGTAAACCTCAGAGACTTGGGAGGGTGAGACAGAGAAGAGAAAAGTGAATGGAAGAACTAGATGGGTAAGAACTGGAGAGGAACGAACTGACATGGGGAAGAACTAGATTGAAGGGCTAGAAGACTAGAGGAACGAGATGGAAGATGAGGAAGAGCCAGATGGGGAAGAACAAGATGACAAAGAAGGAGCTGGGAGAGGAGATAAGATGGGAAAGAACCTAGATGGGGCAGAACTAAGATGAGAGAATTAAGATAGGACTTAGAGGGGACAGCAGATAAATGTAGAGAGAAATCAGGCAAGAAAGGAGCTAGGCACGAGAGCAGAACTGAAGCTGTGTAGATAGAATTTTATCCTAGAGGAGTAAAGTAGACAGACAAAAGAGCTCGGTGTACTTAGATTATTTTCTTGAAAATAATTTGTGTCATTTGTAGCTTCTCTTCTGGGACACTGGAAAGAAGATTATTAAGGCTGGACCATAATAATTTTCAAGAAGAAATAAAAACTGAATACCCCTAGGTTCTAATCAACCTAGTTTTTATCTCCCATGAAAAAGGCTAATATGCTAATGAGCCAATTCCGCTCTGACCAGGAGTGGGATGAGGACTGAAAGAGCTCTTTTATTTTCTTTGTAGTCCAGGGTCCATATTAAAATGTATTTTCCCTTCTTTCCTGTTATATAGGTATAAGAGGCTGAATGTGTACCAAGATGTATAAAAGGGGTTTCTCAGTTTGGAAAGCATCAGAAGAGGCACATTTAGTCAAACCATTAGTATATACTCATTAGGTAGTACCAGAGACCCAATAATATTGCTTTTATCCATATGAGTTAACACAACCCACAAGGCAGAACAGCAGGCATCAGAATAAGGGAGAGTGCCTAGGTTAAATGTTTTGGATATTAGATAAGTTCCAGCTCCTTATAAGTCCTCTAATGCTGATTTGGGCTGCTCCCAGTCACAGTGAGTTTTGTCAGTCAATGGGCTGACAGTCTGGTTAGATCCTATCCCTATGTAGAGTAGTGGGTGGAGGTCTAAGCACAACCAGCAATCCTGGCTAATTTGGAGCTACGAATGATTTGTTTTATCCCCAAGGTCCCTTCCTGTGGCATAGAGTCTGATTCCCCATGTTTTCTCTGTTTCCTAAAGGCCAGAATCTTTCTTAAAGAATCTTCCAAGAAGCTTCTGTTTCATAACCTCAATTTTTTGCAATGGAAACTCCCTTGTTCTTGGTAACTAGGGAACCCTGCTGCAGAGTATCTTTTTTCAATACAATCGTACACTTGGAGTGGGTACCAGTGAGCCTGTAGTGATCTGAGAAAGGAATGGTTAAAGAGTTCTGCCAACTGCTGGTCTCTGCTCCTGGGAAGCAGTAGGGAGGTCTTCCAAGCATC
This sequence comes from Peromyscus californicus insignis, assembly GCF_007827085.1. Lineage (NCBI taxonomy): Eukaryota > Metazoa > Chordata > Mammalia > Rodentia > Cricetidae > Peromyscus > Peromyscus californicus. The sequence goes on along the minus strand of NW_026294562.1, from coordinate 177,355,262 downwards.
ATCTCATAGTGGGGTAAATTCCTCGCTGTTTGGGGTGTAGCGGGCCCAAAGCAAAGCAAAGAAGGGAGGTCTATCCATCCCTTCCTGAACTCTAATGACAGTTTTGTTAGAGTTTCTTATAATGTCTTGTTTATTCTTTTTACCTGGCCAGAACTCTGAGATCTATACACACAATGAAGTTTTCAATCTATACCTAAAGCTTTAGCTAGCAATTGAAAATTTTTGGCTGTGAAAGCTTGGCCATTTCTTGTATAATATTAAAAGCACCAGCCTTAGTGTTATACTTCCAAGGGGCTCAGAAGAGAAAGCAAACCACGAGAATTATTTTCGGGAAATGAATCTAAGTACACACCAAGCTCTTTGCCCGTCTGCTTTATTCCTCTGAGATAAAATCATATCTACACAGCTTCAGTTCTGTTCTCATACCTAGCTCCTTTCATGCCTGATTTCTCTCTACCTTTATCTACTGTTCCCTCTAAGTTCTATCTTAATTCTCTTGTCTTAATTCTGCCTCATCTAAGTCATTCTCATCTTATTCTTACCCAGCTATTATTTCCCCATCTGGCTCTTCCTCATCTTCCATCTCATCCATACATTCTCTCTGGTCAAAATCCTCTTTATCCCTCTAAGTTCTCCATCCTCAAGTTCTCCACTCCTCTCTTTCTCTCTGTCTCCTTATACCTCTAGGTCCTCTCAAGTCTCTGAGGTGTTCAGTTATAAACTCAAGCAATAGCGATCCTCTGCCCGGAGCAAGGTCACCAGGCTTGAGTTCTTATGGGACATAAAGGTAGGTAAGAATTTTCCTTAGACAGTGACCACCAGGCTTTCTTTTACAACCCAAAATGGGAGTGGTAAAAGAAGAGGTCAGCTGAGTACTAATGACTGGTTAGTATATCAAAAAGGGGATCTATGTGCTCAATCTACATTACTATAAGTGATTAGGTAAGAAGTTAGGGGTCTGTTAGTAAGGTTGTATAAAAAAAAGGCAGGTCTCACCCTAAATAGCACAAGAAATAAAAAGCTATCTGCTTGACCTAGTAGACAGGTGTTGTTTCCTTTGGCCTTAGATGCTTGATAGGTATTTTAGATAAATACACTGTTAGGAGTTCTAGGAAGCATGCATAGCATTACAAGAAAATCACTGCAGGAACCAGTTAATATATATACAAAAGCTAAAATATCATCAAAACTTCTTAAGCCATGGCTTGACCTTTGGAGAAGTCCTTGACTTTTCCAAGTAGTAGCTTTTGTGATAGTAGCTGAATTCCATTATGTTTTCTTGCGACTTGCAGCAGCCATTGTCAGACCTCATGGCTGGAGGCGGGGTTGGGGGGGAGAGATCAGAGGACCAGTTCCTGGAGAAGCTTTTAGGCTACTATTTGAGCAGTTTCAGTCTAGGTGGGGAATGTTTCTACCCACCCTGAAAAGCTATCTATAAAAACTAGCAAGTACTTTTATCCTCTCCTAAGCAGGCCAGATCTTGGTGAAGTCAGTTTTCCTAGAGTTTGCCAGGGTTTTCCTCTCTGTCTTAGTTAGGGTGATGAAACACCATGACCAAAAGGGAAGTTGGGGAGGAAAGGGTTTGTTTGGCTTACACTTCAGCATTGCTGTTCATCACTGAAGGAAGTCAGGACAGAACTCAAACAGGGTTTGAGCTGATGCAGAGGCCATGGAGGTGAGCTGCTTACTGGCTTACTTCTCCTGGCTTGTTCAGCCCACCTTCTTATGGAACCCAGGACCGGCATCCCAGGGCCAGGATGAGACCACCCATCATGGGCCGGGTCCTCCCCCACTTATTGCTAAATGAGAAAATGCCTTACAGCTGGATCTGAGGCATTTCCTCAGTTAATACTGTAGATGTAACCAACCGTCTTATTAAATAAGAAACACAGAGCCGATTCAGAGAAGAAAGCCAAGAGGTCAGAACTAAGAGCCTTACCCTTCCTGCTTCAGCCAAGAGAGCTCTCCAAAAAGGGGCCTACTTCCTGTGTGTATGTCTTTATATAGTCTAGCTGTTCTGCCTTCTCATTGGTTGTAAACCCAAACACATGACTGCCTCGTCACTGCCTGTATGTACAGCCCTCCAGGTCCTCTATGGTATTGAGATTAAAGGCGTGCGCCACCGCCGCCACGCACTTGCTATGGCTCTAATAGCTCTGACCCCCAGGCAACTTTATTTATTAACATACAATTAAAATCACATTTCAGTACAAGTGAAATACCACCACATAACACTCCTTCCTCTGGTGACTCCAGCTTGTGTCAAGTTGACACACAAAACCAGTCAGTCCATGCTCTTAAGACCCCTTCCTGGGTGAGGGCTTGCTGTTGTCGGTTCACCTGAGCACAAACTTGGCATCTGGATGAGACATCCCACAGTGCTCTCCAGTCTAGGTATGATACTACTTTGATATGAGCAACTCAAAGTTCTGTGAACCCCAGATGAGTAGCCTGGTGAAGGTCAGTTACCAGAGTCCTTCCAGTCGTTTCTGGAAGAGTGATCTTTCCCCTTTGATACCCTCAATCAACTGGTAGGCTTAAGCTGTCTTTTTTTTTTTTTTTTTTTTTTTTTGCATTCTCTATTCCTATTGATTATACCATGGAGTTTCAGATAGCACCAGGTCATCACAATATCAACAAGCCCCACTGGCCTTTGGGCCATTTGTCAGGCAGCCAGGTCGGCAGCTGGAGGGAGTCATCTCTTTGATTCCTCAACAGTGGAGGACAGCAATTTCTGAAAGAAGTCAGATAGTCTCGAGGGGACAAGATTTTTTTTCTTTGTTTTTAATGTCCTTCCCCACCGTGCTGAGAAACCTTTTCTCTATCCATCATGCTGTGGACATGCTGGTAGTGAAAGCATTGTGACTGTCCGTGTGTACAGTTGTGTGGTATTTTGATCACACTCTAGCACTCCTGAGACTGACAATAAAGTTTACTTCGAATCACAAGGCACAGCTAGCTACTAACTGACCAAAATTAGCCATAGAGTTTTTAGAGGACTGGGGACATACAGATAGACCCAGAAAGTAGTAGGGTGGGCTTGGAAAGAGTTTCAGCCCTTTTGAATTGAGGAAGAAGAAAGAGAGGAGATCTCTGGTTGCTTCTCTGATTATTCAGGTTCTTACCCCAATATCTGACTCCTGAGTTTTTATTGATAAAGAATAATTGGATAAAGGCTTCAGTGGTGGATTTGCCTATTCCCAATTTGAGAGCCTGGGTCAGTTCAATCAGTTCTGCTCTCTGGGCTGAGGTACCCGGCTTGGGCCCCAATCATTTCAGTTAGAGTAACTTTTGCAGTTCCCACCTACCTGGTTTCATCTTTCATCTCGTGACAGTCATGGATGGACATCTGGGGTTGTCATCAGGCAAGAGGGTACACAGTGGTTGTCTCAAACCGGTATTGGGTCACACAGACATTAGCCAGCATTCAGGTGTTCCTGGAAGGAGGACCTAAACCTTGTGGTGGCATACTGTCGAGTATAAGATCTTGACCCAGAGTTAACTTGTTCATTTTTTCTCATTAGACTAGCAGTAGCTGCCACAGCTCTTAGACTGGTGGACTATTGTGTACTTAGAAGGTCCCATCATTTAGACAGGTATGTCATAAGGCATTTCTATAGCCTCAAAGTTTGGGTTAAAACTCAATTTGTAATGTCTTTTTTTGTGAACAAACAGATGAAAAAAATTTTGAGAATCTGGGAGTGCTACAGCTGGAGCCAAAGTCAAAGCCATTTTTAAAGCCCGAGAAATGCCTTTTGTTTCATCTCAGTCCAGATTAGGGGCTCAGTGCACCCCTTTGTGTTGGTGGTAGATGCCTTGCTCTTTCTACAAACTCTGGTATCTAGAGGCAGCAACACCTAGGAACTCTCAAACCTGTCTCTTCATCTTTGGAATTGGAATCTGAAGGATGACAGCAATTCTACTGTGAGTCAGGCTCCTTTTGCCTCCCTTCAGCTGGTAGCCAAGATAAGCAAGCTCTGATGTACAAAGTTGGACTTTTTTTTTTTTGGTTTTTCGAGACGGGGTTTCTCTGTGTAGCTTTGTGCCTTTCCTGGGACTCACTTGGTAGCCCAGGCTGGCCTTGAACTCATAGAGATCTGCCTGGCTCTGCCTCCCGAGTGCTGGGATTAAAGGCGTGCGCCACCACTGCCCGGCCAAAGTTGGACTTTTTAAGACAACATTCTGTAGCCTAAGGTCTGTAACTCTTGCAGCAGACCCTCAGTGGCTTTTTTTTGTGTGTGTGTAATTTATTTTAGTTTTAGAGGCTAGGACGAGGTTATTTACATATTGTAAGAGTATGGTCCTGGGAAACCTCTAATGGAAGGGCAGGATGTCAGTGTTTAGTGTCTCATCAAATAGGTTGAAGAAATTTTAAATCCTTGGGGCAACCTGATCCAGGTATGTTGCCCACTGTAACCTCCCTGTGGGTCTATCCATTTGAAAGCATAGATTGATTGATTCACCTTGCCAATGGAAGGCTAAAGAATGCATCTTTCAGGTCCAAGACAGTGTACACCTGTTTCTCTGGAACAATCAGACTCATGAGAATTAGAGGTCCCAGGTTTCTTCATAGCCAAAAGAGCTGTATTCTGTGGTAACCGGCAGGGCACCAGGATGCATGTCTCTTCAACCCAGGACATATGAACTGCAATTTCCCTTTTTGTTTCCAAGGTCATTGGGTATTGTTTAGTCTGGATGGAGGTAGCCAAAATGGTTAGTTTAACAATTATAGGAACTTGGTGTTGGGCCAGTCCTGGGTGGTTGGTTTCTGCCCATACTCCTGGGATCTTTGTTGTTAATCTGAGAGATAGTCCAACTGTATCTTCTGATTGGAGGCAGGACTTTCAATTTGGAGATACTCTTCTGACAGAGGGCAAGGTGCCAACATTCTGCTGTGTATCTGTAAGTCTAACTGTGTCTCATCATCAGAGAAGGTGACCGTGGCTTTCAGTCTATGCTAAAGGTCTCACCCCAATCAGTTCTCTGTTGTTAAATACGTTTGAGCTACCTCCAGAAATTGAAATTTATATATTTAAATTTTTCTAACTTTTATAACCCCTTTTTAATATCTGGGGCTGACCAGGTGACAAAGGAAATCTTTTCAGCAGCTGTCTTTAATCATTTTTAAAAGTACCTAGCAAAAATTGTTTGAAATTCCCTTGGCTAGTGATGAACAGAAGGGAAAATCTATTCTGTCCATGTTGCATTGTTTGGCAGTGATCCCGCTGGCCAACCAGGAGCAATGTTTCTACTTTTTTCGGAAAATGGTGGGTTTTGAGTTTTCCAGTCATACTGATGACTGGAGAGAGGAGACATATCATGAAGAGGGAGGAGTAGAGCTTCCTCGTTCCCCTTTCCCTGGAGTTGCTTAGGGCAGGTGGGGAGCGGAAGGAATGTGTGACTGGGGGAACTATTTCCCTCCCCATATGCATTCCACTTAGAAGCCCAGACCCTCCCTGTCTCCACACAGAGATCCACCTGGGCTGGACCTGAGCAGGAGTTGCTTAACAAAACAAGAGAGAGTCAAAACCCAAACAAGCACTCACGGAGTGTGAGGCAGAGTTGTTTGCTTGTTTGTTTGTTTCTCTGGGTGACCTGGCAGAGTCAAAAGGATTTGGGTCCCCAATAAGAGGCATAGTTCTTAAGCCAGGGTGTGTCTCATACCAGAGAAAGCCACTGGTCAGCACAGGATAACAGAACTGACAAAAACACTCAGAAACACGCACACACAGAGGGGGCTGGTAAAGCAAACAAGGGTGGCCACCACACATTCGCACACCTGAACAAACAAGGAGCACCCAGTGATACCTCACACAGATCCTAGACACCAGATGAGCAGCCCCGTCTGACCTTGCCTAAGAGTCCAAACAGAAGGCACCTTAACCAGACTCACCTCCAGAGGCTATAGACCAGGCTACTTTCTAATTTGTTTCTTTTGGGGATGGAGGTTTCAGACTCCTCTGAAGCATCAGGCAGTGATGGATCAAAGGGAGCCCTGGGGACCTGTAGCATCTTGGGCTGCACACCCCCCAGGAGTCCCCTGACCACTGCACTCTTCCTCACTCCGAGGTTTGGTTTCTGGGGATCTTGGTGGGACCTCCAGAAATGTTGTGGAGTATCTACCAGAGAAGACTACTCAGACATGGGTTTAAGCCAATAGAAAGTCTTTATTAACTGGTCAGTAGCTACACTGAGTGTTCAGGATCCCAGTAGTGGAACTACGGAAGCCAAAAAGCAAGGTTAGTACCACTAGAGACTTTCCCAGAACTATGGACTTTGTTTTGTTTTAGCGGGTGGTGATGTCGACATGCTGAGTTTTATGGCCTGAATGGTACTTCTATCATGGAGCTATTATGCTAAGGTCTAGGGCCCTGTACATGCAGCTTGATCTCTAGTTCCTCTCTCCCATCTGTAAATGAGGAAGAACTCCACTTAGCTAATTGGTTTTTCATGAGTTTTCAAAGAATTACACACACAGTATTTGAGGCATGGTGAACACCCAACTAAAGTCAGCTCTGGGGAAGAGGATCCAGTGCTGCCTGGATGGTCATGTGACATTTCCAGCTGCACAACTGCTCTCCACCTGCACTCTGAGCCAACTGTCAGGGAGGCTGAATAAAGAGGAAAAATGTGCAAATTAGTGAAGGAGAAGTGTAATGACAATTTGCATCTTCATAGTCAGTTTTGTTTCACTTCTCCCTCTTCCTCATGTTGTCGCCCCACACCCCACCCCACCCCATCCCCACCCCCGACATACACACACACCAGCAATCAGCCTCCTGATCTGTCTCTTTCTTGAAACCTCTGGGGAGTCTTGAGCTTTCTCCCATAGATCATTCCAATAGCCTACTTCCCAGCCTTTGGACTCCCATGTCACCTACGCTATCTGAAAAGGGGATTTACTAAACGAGTCAGAGAAGCACACACTGTAATCCAGGCATCTCAGAGGAGAGAGGATGATTTTAAGTTTGAGGATAGTGTAGAGTCTATAATCAGAAGCTATTTCAGAAAAAATAAGGACCTATTATAGAGATCCGTGGTAGAGCACTTGCCTAGAATCCACTAGGGAGGGGCTAGAGGTAGGACTCCAAAATTGTGTCTTTTACCTAGCACCCACAGGGCCTTCTGTCCTGTCCAGAGCACTACAAAGGAAAGGGTGGGGCCCTTCTTCATTCCCCTCACAGATCCACTCTTTCTCTGCTAGATACCCAAGAATAAGGTCATTCAAATCATCTTACTATCTCACCCTTAACTATCTAAACTCTTCTCTCAACTACCGCTCCTCGAACACAGTAGCCACATCCTGACCACTTCCTAAACATCTCACACTTCTTCATGCTCCACAGCACTGTGAGTCCCCTCTATTCTATTCTTGAGGTACACAAATATTTTTCAAAAGCCAACTCAATGGGCACTTAGACAAGCTTCCAAGCTTCCTCAAGTCCTGCACTCTCCTAGGGGTTCATCAATCTCATACAACTCATATTTGGGTATCTGAAGCTGTCTGTCCCCTGCTTAGTTTTGACAGTAAAATTTTAAAAGCATTTAATGTATATACATGTGTGTACATGTTCATATGTGTGCATATACGTGAATGCCATGGCTCATGTGTGGAGGTCAGAGGACAACCTTGAGTGTCAACCTTAGACCTCTTTTGAGGCAGAATCTCTTTGCAGTTGTTTGTGTATGCTAGGCTAAGTGGCCAGAAAACTTCCAGAGTCTTCTGTTACTGCCTTCTATCTCACTGTGGGAAATCAGGGATTATAGACACTGTACTTGCCTTTATGTGGATTCTGCAAATGCAACAAAGGTCTTCATGCTTATACAAGTGTTCTTCCCTGCTGATCCATCCATCTTCCAAGCTCCAAAAATGTCTTGATGCTGCACTAAGTATGCATTCAGAGTACAAATGTCACACTGTGACTAGAGCCTCCTCCATCAACACTTGAGCAAAATGACAGAATTTCTCCAGTCATCATTGTAACAGACAAGTCAAATACCATTGTTTCACTGATGGGCCATTTCCAAATGAGTCCATATATTTTAGTTCCCTTTTATCACATTTGTGAAGGAAGCCTTGAAAGATCCATGAATTTTCCCCATTTCTTTGTTTCCCACATTTCTACTGCATGCATCTTATACACCATACCCTGGAAATATCAGGAATAAAGAGATAAGGTGTCTGCCTCACTTTAACGGATAAACCTAAGCACATTACAATTTCAAAGCTTGTTTGAGCAGACCTTCAGGCAGACAGTGACAGAAATCAAGGGGTTGGAGCTCTACAGAAGATGGTTAAAAGGGAAATTTTCTTTTAAAAAAGATTTTATTTATTTTTATTTTATATGTATGAGTGTTTTGTCTGCATGTATACATGTGTTCCATGTGAATATAGAGGAGATAAGAGGGTGTTAGATCCCCTGGAACTAGAGTTACAAGTGGTTGTGAGCTGCCACGTGTGTGCTGGGACCTGAACACAGGTCCACTGCAAGAGCATCAAAACCCCTTAACCTATAAAGCATCTCTCCAGCCAATAAAAGGAAAAGTTTTATGTGATCATGGAAGCAAAATAAATAGAATGCTTTGATTTTGTTAAAGTTAAACGAAACTTTAAGTAACACTATAGTTTCTAGTTACAGAACAGTTGGCAATTTCTGATTGGTTTCCTTTTCCAACTACACGAACATTCACACTGAGTCGGGCTTTGTTTTATTTGTGTTGGATCCCAAGAGTGATGTCAGCAGAATGATTTTCCACTCAGAATGGAGTCTCTGATGTGTGCTGAGTATCAGCTTCTAATTGAAGGCTTTCCCACACCTGGAACACATGTAAGATTTCTGCCCTGTGTTAATTGGATGGTGCATCTTCAGTTGAAAGGACAACTGAGCAATTGCTCACAGTTGGGGCACTTCTGGGAATTTTATAGTGCACTTTCAGTTGGGAATGCGTGACTGAAAGATTTCCCACAGTCATAGCACTCATGTTTTCTGGGCAACATGAGTCTGCTGACAGGATGTCAACTCCAAATTCTAAATGTAAAGCTTCTCATGTTTGTCAAAGACAAAAGGTCTCTCCATAGTGTGAATTATCTGATATTTATGGGAAACTGACTTCTCACATTCAGTACTTTTGTGTTTTGTAAGTAGCAGATTACCTTCGCATGGTTCTTCTCTTCTTGGAGGAAATGCACAGTTAACATCAGAAGAGTTGAGTGAAAACAGACCAGGGGCCAGCGTATCATTAAGGTGCTTTCTGACACTGCTTTGATTTTCATCACTTGCTTGTAGGGTAGGCTTCAAACTTCTTGCAAGTTTTTGGAAGTCTGTTTCTTTTAGAAATGAGGTAGGAGTCTCAAAAGAATGTTTTTTTTTTCCCCCAGGCTCTTGGCATTTAAATTCAGTCTATGCTCAGAGCTTTCTTGTTAAGAAAAGCATCCAAGAGTGGGATCTTGTTTCATTGATGTTTTAGTAGTGCCAGCATCCTGCCACAGTTCTAAAATGGAAGAACATGAACCATTTCTACAACTTTACTCAGCATATCATTTAGAAAAGAAGCTTCCTCAGAAACTTCTGTTGTGGAGTATCAAGCCCTGATTACCCTTCTGGTAAAAGATAAAGAAATAAGTTAAATGTACATCATGGAAGACTAATAATCATACAGAAATAATTGGGACTGAAAGCAGATAAATCTCTTAATTAGGTGATAATGACCATGATGGTGGTGTAAATGTATATCTACCCCCACCCCTGAGCACATGCCACTACAGCCCTTATGACATGTCAAATGCTCATCTACACATCACTCAACATGTGCCAGGGAGTCTTCCATGCACTGGACACAGAAACTCATTTAATTCCCACAATCACTCTGTAATCACTATACCAATCTTCCCACTTTAGTTGAGTGAGTGGTTGTGGAGCACAGAAAGCTTTAGTCAGTGGCCCAGATCACTTTGATAATTTGTGGGAAAGGGTAGTTATCTCAAATTACGTAGGCCATCTAAACACTCAGGCATGATAGGGTAAGCAACAGAACAAGGAGACAAGACTTTTCAGAGCAATGCCAGCAGATAGCCGGAGTTTGAAGGGTGGGATTTGAGCACAGGACTCATTAGCAGTACATAATTGCATACTCATATATTTAGCTGATTTTAAAACCAGAGTAAGTTTTTTGTTGCTTTAACCTCTTGTGGTGCTGATGGTTGAACTCGGGGCTTCCTACAAGGTAGGAAAGCATTCTAGCACCCCTCTTCCCCATTCTCTCGAGTAGCGATTGTACACACGCAGTGGCTTTTGCTTATCCTGCATTTGAACTATTTTTTTTTTTTACTTTTTTACTTCATGTAGGTCATTAAAAATCTATATATTTAAGTTACTTCTCCAAAGACCAATGTAAATAATGAGAACTATGCTGGAAAACATCCCGAGACTCTCCAATACAGCCTATTTGTATGGATACCAATAAGTCCAATGTACTCTAAAGACAAAGCAGTCATTGACATCCACTGCTCATTCCAGGACTATGTTGGTTTCTGCATTCCAATTCAAATTGAGCCTTGAAAATTAACTCCAAATGTTACCTCAAGTCTAGTGTGGGGCCACCGTGCTGGATTTCAAAAACAGTTACCCTCTAACACCTACCAGTGACAGTTGTTTTTTTAAGCAGCCTAAACCACTCAGGTATATGGTTTTATTGGGAATGTGTGGTTATAGCGAAAATACCACTAAATGTGGGTGAGCAGAATAACTTTAAGTTTGTATCAAATGTATTGAAAATAAAAGAAGTATAATAACAATGAAAGGCATAAAAAAAAAAGGATAAGGGGCCACAAACTCAAAAGTAATACATAAAGGCCAAGAACCAAGAAAGAAGTGTCCAGAAAAACAGAAGAATCTAGGGAAATCTATCAGATTTTATGATTCCAATTTCTGATCTTCCAAAATGAAGGAAAGGAGTCATCACTGTACCATCTTCCCAAGCGGCCAAACAAAGAACCAGATGTAGCTAAGGCACAGTCAACCTTTGGCACTGAGACAGAAGTCACTACAACGAAATCACAGAGCTGAGTATTCCCAACAGACGGTCCCTTTCTGATAATTCCTGTAAGAGAAGCACAGAAAACACCAAGCTAGAGATGCCACAGTTAGGAGGAAAAGACAAAAGAGGATCCCGTACAGATGGGCCACTGAGGCAGCTCAGAGGGAGAAGGTGCTGATTGCCAAGCCTCAGGGCCTGAGTTTGATCTTAGGAACATACATGGCAGAAGTAGAAAACTGACCTCCACACATTGCTGTGGGGTGCACATGGTCATTGGCATACCCCACTCCATCCCCACACAAATCAATAAACAAATCAATTAAATGTAAAAAGGCTATTTTTAATGTTCTAGTGCAGTAAAGAAAACCAATGAATTCAGAGAAAAACAGGAGAAAAAGCAGGAACTCCTTGGCATAAAATGAAATACAAAAGAATTGTATATGTGAATTAGGTCAGCTAGGAGAAGTGATGAGGTCCTCTATGTAGCTATTAGACTAAATTCAGAATGAGGAGTCTGTCTAACATATCAAATGATGACAAGTAGGATGTGTGAATATAAATTCTGGTTGATTGGCATGTCGGAGTGTATACTGGCAATGGCTGTGTAATTCCACTTATCTTCATGATCAGGACTCAGCTTTGAAGAAGTCTTACCCTGTATTCTACATTTATAACAAAATGCAGTGTATCTTTGCTTATAAAAATTGGGGGTGGTGATGGCTAGTTTTTAATATCAAGTTGACACAAGTTAGGGTCATCTGAGAAGCAGGAACCTCAACTGAGAAAATGCCTCCATAGTACTGGCCTGCAGGCAAGTTTGTGGAGCATTTTCTTGATTGATGAGTGGTGTGGAAGTGTCCAGCCCAAATTGTGGGTGGTGCCACCCCTGGGCAGTAGGTGGTCCTGGGTTGTATAAGAAAGAAGGCAGAATGAACAAGCCAGTAAGCAGCCCTCCTCCTCAGCTTCTGCATCAGCTCTCATCCCCAGGGTCCTGCCTTGAGTTCCTGCCCTGACTTCCCTGGATGATGAACTATAAGCTGTCAGATGAAAGGAAATCTTTTCTTCCCTAAGTTTCCTTTGGTCACACTGTTTTATCACAACAATATAAATCCTATCTAAGACAGGGAGGTAGCCTACATGTTCACCAATGGGGGATTGATTAAATGAAGTAACAGATAGTGGCCCTCAAATGAAATCTATTTCCGATTGGGTAATAGTCACTGACCTTGACACCTCTAATGTGGGATTTCTGTCAAACCCCCATACACCGCATTTCTTTTCTCCATCCTGAGGATGGCGTCAGCGCTTAGAAAGAGATACTCTGTAAATGGAGAGATATTGGATCTGTATGGAGATATGAGTTTTAGTAGTGATTAAATGAAATTCCTATGGGCTTATTTTTTATTTTTTATTTTTTTTTGGTTTTTCGAGACAGGGTTTCTCTGTGTAGCTTTGCGCCTTTTCCTGGAACTCACTTGGTAGCCCAGGCTAGCCTCGAACTCACAGAGATCCGCCTGGCTCTGCCTCCCGAGTGCTGGGATTAAAGGCGTGCGCCACCACCGCCCGGCTTTTTTTTTTTTTTTTTTTTTTTTTTTGTATTTTTTTTTTTTAAATCAACATTTCCAATTGAACACAAAATATCTGGAGGTGCCCCAAAGGAATGAATCACCAAGACAAGTCAAGGGGGTAAAAATGACACACTTCTGACAGCTCTACCATATGCTGCAAAGAGAAGGAGAGAAATCCTAAGTGAAGACTAGCTTAGATCCCCAAGCCAGCTGTGCTCACCCACTGGCACAGATGTCTCTGGCTAGTGATGCTGTCACTCCTGCTGGCTGAATGAAGTCCGTGGTCTCATCCTCAAATGGCACCAATCTATGTAACAACACAGCTTAGTCAATTACTCATCACTGACAAACGGAAAGTGAGCACAATGCAAATGCTTTCAATAATGTTTCCACAGTGACATGTCATCAGTCATCTCAAAAAAGACCTATTTTACGTGCCATTTGGGGAATGAAGTTTAGTTTAAAAAATAATAATAATAAAAAAGATTGTCATTCTTTGCATGTACAGCCACTGTTTTTTCCCCGAAAAGTAGCCCCAAATATAACCTCTATGATATTATAACAAAAGTCCGACAGCATGATATTCAGCAAGTGTTTCAGGCTACGCTGGGGCGAGCACCCTCACACAAGCTTCTACTGTTCCAGAAACTCAGATGCTTGCAGAGCCGCAAAGACACAGGCCCAGTTGTGGGGTTACAAAGGGAAGGTGGTACAAATATACACAAACCACACTGTTAGTGGAGTCAAATTAGAGATGAGGAAATACACTCGGGTATGGCTGCCATGTCACTTGAAACTGCTTGTGAGAAGTTTTATGTGGGATGTGATGATATTAAGATATGTGATTTTTTTAAGGTGTATAAGTGACTGCTATGGCTATGTAAAAAGTTACCATCACTCAGAGGTACACCCCAAAGCATGAATAAAACGATACAATGTTTGTATTTGCCCACAAATAACTTAGCAGTGGGAGTTGTGGATGAGGCAGGAAGGGACAGACACCAGGCTTTGGGAGAATTCACTCTGCTTTATGTTGAAAATTAGCTCCCTCCTCTGAGGATCTGCATGTATGCACTGCATAAATGAATATGTGCCTATTTCTTTCTGGACCTGAATTTTTTTAAGGAATTATGAAATGTGTAGAGATGTGGCTTACTGGCTTAGCATGTGTGGGCATTAAACAGGTATGGCTGAGCACACCTGTTTGCTCTTTGGATGAGGGAAGTAGAAGCAAGAGGATGAGAATTTCAAGGCCATTCTTGTCTGCAGAGAGTTTAAAACCATGACGACACGGGACCTTGTCACACATAGGAAAGAGAGATGGGAGGAGGGAGAGAGGGAAGAAAGAGGAAGGGAGGCATAGAGGCACTCTTGTAGTTCTAGCACTTGGTAGGAGGAGGCAGGAGGATTAGAACTTCAAGGTCGTCCTATCTAGCCAGTTTTGGGCTAGCCTAGGCTATGTGAATCCTTGTCTCAAAAAAACAGAAAAAGTTGGAGGAGACGCCAGCCCGCCATCCAGGGAGCAGTATGTAATGACACACAGGTAAAGCCATGAAAAACATGGTGACATATAGATTAACAGAAATTGGCTGAGTTTAAGTGTAAGAGCTAGTCAGTTGTAAGCCTGAGCTAATGGCCAAGCAGTCTTAATTAAAAAAAAAAAAAATCAGAAAAAGCCAACAAACAAAACACACACAAACAGGCATATTTTAATTTATTTTTAAAGAATTATTTATTATAATTTCATATGTATGGCTGTTTCATCTGAATGTACACCTGTACACACATGCCTGGTACCGGAGGAGGCCAGAGAGGACATCAGATCCCCTGGAACTGTAGTTACAGATGGTTGTCAGCTACTGTATAGGTGCTGAGAATCAAACCCAGGTCCTCTGGAAGAACAGCAGCAAGAGCTCTTAACCACTGAGCCATCTCTCCAGCCCCAAGCATATTATTGAAGCTTTAATTAGGTTGATATTAAATGTCAACAGGTCCACAGTTTGTTTCTAGAAACAGTTTTTTTTATGTTGATGGTTTTTAGAAACCAATTTTTTTAAATTGAAACTTCTTCTATTAGCATATTAGGTAATTACAAAGAATACAAAGTAATTACAAAGAATAATAATTTATTGGTTAGAGCGCAATATAGAAAATATGAATAGGTGATGCTTATCACAAAAAGTGTTCTTTGAAGCACTTTGTAGTTCTCAAGAAGACAACACCTATGATGGACTGAACGCATTACCCCAAAAGTCACATTTCAAAGTGCAAACCAACTCCATGATATTAGAAAGTAGGGGAAGTGGGCTATCACCAGACATGTGACCTGATGAGGCCTGGACATTGGACTGTAGTCTCAGAAACTCGAAGAAATAGTCCAAGGTCCACAGCCTTGGCAGACTGATGGAAAACTTTCTGACTTCTTTCCCCCTCTCTCACTTCTCCCTCTTCCTCCCTCTCTCCATTCTCCACCTCTCTCCCCTTCCCTCTTTCCTATTCCTCTCTCTATCCTTTCCTTACTCTCCCTCAAACCCACACACCATCTGCCATAGAAACTGAACAATTTTAAAGTAAAAAACAAAGAGGAAGTAAGGTATCAGCATTCCTAGTACTCAGGAGACTGGGGCAAGAGGTCAGATGCAAGTTTCGGGCTAGTTTGAACTACACAATAAATATAAGGCTAGCCTAGGCTACATACCAAGACCTTGTTTTAAATAAAAAAAAGAAAAGAAAGATAAAACAACATAAAATTTGACAGATGATTCTACTTCCAAGTAGGTAAAACCATATAAAATCAATGCTGGTATTTATGAATATCCACAGCTTAACATTCTTTAATCTGATATAAACAAATGGCAACCAGCTGGCAATATCGAGAATTTCTACAAAACATGTAAACACAATGTCTTGTGGACAGTAAGAGAACTATGAATCTCTCAGATTATGGGTCATTTAAGGATTGGTGCCATCAGCTACTAAAACATTATAATGACAGTAATTTAGATTATAAAGTGTTGCTGGTTGTTTTATTTTACTCTTTGGCTCTTTGGAGGCCTGGCACCCAGCTCCCCAAAAAATACACAGAGACTTATTGTTACTTATGAATGCTTGGCTTTGGCTTGGCTCATTTCTACCCAGCTTTGCTTAGATTACCTCATCTACCTTTCACCTCTGGGTTTTTACCTTTCTCTGTTTCTGTATATTTTTTCTTTCCTTCTTATTCCATGTCTGGCTGGGTGGCTGTGTGGCTGGCCTCTTCTTTTCTCGCTCCTTGATTTCCTGTCTTCCCAGATTTCTCCTATTTATTCTCTCTGCCTGCCAGTCCCACCTATCCTTTCTCCTGACTCCCGATTGGCCATTCAGCTCTTTATTAGACCAATCAGGTGTTTTAGACAGTTAAAGTAACACAGCTTCTATCAGACCAATCAGGTATTTTAGACAGGCAAAATAACACAGCTTCACAGAGTTAAACAAGTGCAACATAAAAGAATGCAGCACATCTTTGAATCATTAAAGAAATGTTCCACAGCACAAACGAATGTAACACATCTTAAAATAATATTCCTCAACAATAAAGACTTTGAAGGGGCAGATCAACAGATCAGAAAACAAACAAAACAGAAATCACATTCCCCAGGGGGACATAGGTACATGGTATGGTAGATAGTGGGGTGTCCATTAGAGAAAACTGAGACAGCGTGGAAAATTGAAGTCTGGTCTAAGGCTCTACACAAAAATAAGTTCCAGAAAAATCACATATGTAAGGAAAAGTAGAACTAAAGAAGAACCAGGCACTGAAGAGATGGCTCAAGGGGTAGGAGTACTGGCTATCACTTCCCAGCATCCACAGCAGCTCGCAACTGTCTGTAGCTGAAGTTCCAGGGGCCCCACTGCCCTCTTCTGGCTTCTATGGGCACTGCATTATGTGGTGCACATACATAAATGCCGGCAAACCAATCAACCAACCACACACACACACACACACACACACACACACACACACACACACACACACACACACACACACACACACACATTTAATTACAGACAAGTTGTTTGAACCAGGTGTGATGGTGCACACCTTTAATTCCAGAACTTGGGAAGCAGAGGCAAGTGGATATCTATGAGTTCCAGGCCAACCTGGTCTTCACAGTGACTTCTAGACGCGCCAAAACTACAGAGTGAGACTGGGTCTTAAAAACAAAAACAGCCAGATGTGGTAGCACACACCTTTAATCCCAGCACTCGGGAGGCAAAGGAAGGCAGATCTCTGTGAGTTCAAGGCCAGCCTGGTCTACAAAGTGAGTTCCAGGACAGCCAGGGCTGTTATACAGAGAAACTCTGTCAAAATACTGCCTTCCTGAAAACAAACAAATCAATTCTATTTTGTAGCATTCCGGAGCCTTCTCTTATAATAGAGCATTATACTGCCACCTACAGGAGACTAAGCAGAGCTCTGTGTGAAGTTCATTCTGATGTTCACAGGCTTGTGCAACTGAGTAAAGATGCTCTGTCTTCTAGTTGCAAAGAAAGAAAGAAAGGAAGGAAGGAAGGGAAGAAGAGAGAGGGAGGGAAGGAGGGAGGGAGAGAAGGAAAGTAACTACAATAGGAAAGTAAAAGTTCACTTTAAAGTCATAGTAGTAACATGTTACAACAATGTGGAAAAACAAATTTCACATTATTGGCAAAATCTACTCAGCTTATGAAAATGCAATATCTTCAAAGGCACATCAAAATGCAACATTTTAATTAATTTATTCAATTTTAATTTCTTTATATTTTTGTGTGTGTGTGTGTGTGTGTGTGTGTGTGTGTGTGTGTGTGTATTTGAGCATTCAAGCCATGGCACTCATGTGGAGGTCAGAAGATAAAGAGCAGGAGTCAGTTCTCTCCTTCCACCATGTGGGTCCCAGGGATCAAGCTCAGGTCACCAGACTTGGTGGATAGTTCACCTATTGAGTCATCTCAATGGCCCCAATTTACTTATTTTTTTAAACCAGCACAAAAGTATTGTTTCCTTATATTTCTGAAATAATTGTGTTGCTGATTTTCCTATTCCTTGCCTGCTTCTTCCCCTTCCATGCGCCCTCCCCGGTCCATTCCTTTTCCACTTTCACGGCATATGTGTCCTCTTGCCCACATTCTTGTCAACTCTTCTTGTTCTGTCATGGAGTCCTGTCTAGTTTCCTAATCTCAACCAACTCTCACACTCTTTATTCACATACATACAACACTAAAGATGTCAGTCTGAACATAAGAAGAACATGTGATTTTTGTTTTTCTAAGCCTTGATAACCTTGCTATTAATTATTATATTAATAATATTTTCCAGATACATTCATTTTCCTGAATGTTTCATAACTTTAGTTTTCCTTATTGCTGAATAAAACTCTGCTGTGTGTATGCACCACATTTTTATCTGTTGATGGTCATCTAGGCTAGTTCCATTTCCTTGTGTTCTCAATATACAGTTAGAAACAAGCATTAGTGACTTAGTTATTTTTCTGTTACTGTGCTAAGACACCAGAACCAAGGCAATTTATAGAAGAAAGAGATCATACCAGGCTTACAGTTCAAAGGATTAGCACCCATGACCATTATGGGGAGGAGCATGGCAGCAGGCAGGTAGGCTTGGTGCTGGAGCAGTAACTGGGAGCTCACATCTTGAGACACAACTACAAGACACAGAGAAAGCTAACTGGGGGTGGCACGGGCATTTAAAACCTCAAAGTCCATCTCAGAGACACACCTTTCCGAACAAGGCCATACTTCCTAATCCTCCCCAAACATTTCTACCAACTGAGGACCAAGCATTCAAATATACGAATCTGTGGGGACCATTCTCAGTCAACCACCACAGAGGCTTCTCCTCTGGCACAATGCGTTTGCATGGGGTCCTTTGGTGACTTTATATTTTCTTCACAAATAGTAACTATCTCAGTTACTTTTCTATGTCTGAGCACCTGACAAAGGCAACTTAGGGACTTCATTCTGGCTCACAGTTCCAAGGTACAGCCTATCATGGTGGGACAGCAGGAGCAGAAACTTGAGGTGGTTGGTCACACTGCATCGAGTCAGGAAGCAGACAGAGATGGACATCAGTGCTTCATTGGTTTCCTTCCCTTTATTCAGACCATGACCTCAGATTATGGGTGGTGCTGCCCACATTCAGGGTGATGTGGTCTTTTGAAATCTTAAACAAGGCATCAGCTTTTGAAACTTCAATCAAGAAGTCTCTTCCAACAAGGCCATACCTCCTAATCTTTCCCAAACAGTTCCACCAAATGGGGACCAAGTGCTCAAATATATGAACCTATGGGGCCCGTCTCATTCAAACCACCACAATAAGCAAATATCTCTGTAGTAGAATGTCCTTTTGGCATATGCTTGGGAGTGGCATTATTAGTCATGGAATAGTTCTTTTTTAAATTTTTTTGAGAAACCTCTGTCCTTTACTATTACCATGACTGTACTAGAATCTACTCCCACCAGTAGAGGGTAAAGGCCCCCTTCCCCACATCCTTGCCAGCATTTGTTGGCATTGGTTTTCTGAATGGTAGTCATTCATTCTCAATGGAGTGAGATGGAGTCTCAAAAGGATTTTCATATGTAGTTCTCTCGTGGCTAAGGATGTTGAGCACTTTAAGAACCATTTTTTTGGGCCATTTCTTTTTCTTCTTTTGATAACTGCCTGTTAACTTTATTATCTCCTTTCCTGATTAGAAATTTTGTTTGTCTAATGTTTAGTTTTTACATTTCTTTACATACCCAATCTCCTATCTAAAGTATAGCTGACAAAAGTTTCTTCTATTCTATAGACTGTTTGTGCTGTTGATAATTTCCTTTGCTATAAGGAAAGTTTTTCATTCATGTAGTCCCACTTGCTAATTCTTTCTCTTTTTCAAGTACTTTAATATAATTTTAATTTATCCTTTGAGAATTACATACATGCATACAATACTTTTCTATTATATTCAGTCCTGGCTCCCATTTCCAACCCCTCCAAACCTCACCTCCCAATCCCCTTCACAATTTCACATACCTTTTTTTTTTTTTTTTTTGTAGCACACTGAGTCCTGTTAGTTCCACCCATATTTGCATGGATGTGGAGACATCCACAGGAGAATGGCCAATGCACTAAGGACCATATACCTAAAGAAAACTGATTCTTCTTTCAGTAGCAGCCATTACCATTTGTTAATACTTGAAACTGTTTTCTGTGCAATTGGAATCCTCTTCAAAATATTATTGCCAGTTACTATACATAGCAGTTTCAGTATTTCATGTTTTAAAAATGCTCTTGATCCATTCTGAATTTACTTTTGTGCAGAAGAGAGATGTGGATCTAATTTCATTCTTCTGCCAGTGGAGATTCCGTTTCACCATCAATGTTATTGACAAGACTATTTCCTTTCCCTCTATTGGGTTTTTGTTTGTTCTGGTTTGTTTGTTTGTTTGTTTTTTGAGACAGGGTCCCCCTACATAGTCCTGGCTGTCCAAGAACTCACTATGTAGACCAGGCAGCTCTTGAACTCACAGAGATCCTCCCACCTCTGCCTCCAGAATACCGGGACTGCAGGTTCGTTTCCGGTCCTCTGTCCGTTCCACTGGTCTGCCGGTCTGTGCTGTGCCGGCACCACGCTGCCCTTGCTGCCATTGCTCTGTAGTATGATTTGAGACCAGGCCTTGGAGGCTCCAACAGTGTTCTTTCTGTTTAATATTTTGTTTTTATGTGATTTTTAATTTTTTTCTAGATCTAGATTCTAGTATCACTAGAATCTTGATGGAGATTGCATTGAATATGTAAATTGGTTTTGGCAGTATATCATCTGCACAATATTAATTGTATCAACTCTTGCAGCATGGAAGTTCTTTCCACCATCTGATATTTAATTACTTGTTTTGGGTATCTTAGCATTTTCATTGTACAGGTTTCTCACTTCCTTGTTTAGTTTAATAGACATTTTATTTGGGGTGGATTATTGTAAATGGAATATTTTTCCTAATTTCTTTTATAGAAAAGTTAATTATTGGTATTTATGGAAGCGACTGACTTGTGTAAGTCGATTTTAGATACTACACCTTTACTGAAAATGCTCATTAGGTCTAAGAATTTTCTGGTAAATTCTATAGGGACTTTTAAGTATAGAATCATGTCATACATAAATAAGAATGATTAGGCTTTTTCCTTTCCTGTTTTAAATCCCTTTTATATCTTACACATCAGTCAAATGCATTGGTAATAACCTAGAGTACCCAAAATATGTATTATTAAGGAAAAGAAATCAAAATATTTCTCCTTGGGTGGTTTTACCAAGAGCAAACCAAGATTAGAATCTCTACTCCTTTCTGCCTGAGTCTTCTGCTGTCTCTGTCTGTAATATGTCTGTTGTATGAATCCGAATCTGTGGCTGCCTGAATGCTGTTTTGTGTCTGTGTCCCTAGCAAAGAGCTCTGCTCTGTATTTATTGAACAGCACAGACAGCATCACATAGGGAAGAAATGAGGGGTACATTACAGAAATCATTAACAGGGTTTTACAAAGGATGAAGCTTCATTGGCTTCAACTGACCCCAACTGACAGAGATAACAAACACTACTTCAAGCAGAATTATCATTCTTCATCAATGTCACTTCCAACATTTATGGTGGATATTTTTTTATAAAATTGTGTTCAACCTATTTGCTGTTGTTAGCATTCACTATCATAACATTAAATATATGTGTGTGCATTACTTGTGGGGTCAGTGTTATGGAAGAGTACACAGCTTTAGACTATAGCTATGCATTAGCTCAGGTTGTAAAAGCTGATTTCTTGGGAAATCCAAAGCATGTTAGGCTGGTTGTTACATTTTTCTAAAGGCAAGCTAAACAAACAGGCTGAATAAACAGTGAGACTTAAATGGCCTCAATGGGTGTCATTAATTCTGACTGTGAGGCTTGTAGGGAAAAGGGGCTGGCTAAAGAAACCCACCCTGACCCTGGAGTCCAGAACTAGGAAAAGATGGCTCAGATCGGGGCAGAAAGAAATACAGTTTGGCTCAGTCAGATCAGAGCCATCTCTGCCCCTGGCCAACTGACTTGTGAAACCAATCAATCACAGAGCAGGGCAGTATATCCCTGGGTCCCAAGTCAACCCCTGGTTGGCTCCACCCCCAAGACATCCTATGTAAACTGCCCTGCCTAGTCAGTTAAAAAAAAAAAAGGACTATTCTCTCCACCCTGGTAGAGGCAGCTCTACTCTCCTGGACTCCTCCTTCCCAAATAAATCTCTTTCTCAAAAGAGTTTTGGGTGTGAAGATCTTCATTCACTGGTGTAGAGAAGATCCTTGCTGAGATATCCCTCAGTGGACAAAACAAGGGAGAGCTGAAAGAGCAGAGCAAGGAGGAGCTGAACAGAAGATCTTTGCTGAGATGTCCCTCAGTGAACAGAGCAAGAGAGAGCTGAAAAAGTAACACTTCTGTGGAGCTGGAGGAGATTGCTACATTTCTGCAGTGGTTTCCCCTTTGGCAGAGTGAAGCAAAAGAAGCATCATCTTAGGCCAGAGAAGAAGCAGAGCTCTGTTAGGAAGCCCCCTTAAGTGGGGGCTGAGCAAAGCTCAGCTGTAGCAGCTCTCCAGGAGAGAAGCAGGATTGCTATATCCTGTGGGGAGACCATCCCCCATCACACCAGGTATACCCTGACTTTCCTGAACAGTCAGGATACCCTTCCCTGCTGAAGCAATTCCAGGCCGGACTCTCCCAAGAAGTCAGAAAAAAATCCCTTCCAGGGTTTTGGGGCTGCTTCTTTGCAGTTCCAGCTCCTGTGCTAAACAGCTCCAGGTGTCTGGAACACTTCCAGGGCAGAGCTGATCTGAGCAGTTCGAGGTCCAGAATACCTCACCCTCTGGGGCTGAACTGTCTGTCTCCTTGCAGCTTCAGTGGTCAGAGCTGTCCTAAGCAGCTCAAGGTGTTGCCTGACTCCCCAGGTCGTCAGGACACCTTTCCCCGGAGTTGCAAAACTCACATTTTGGTGCCAAAATCCAGGACCAAATCCACAGAGTTAAAACAAATTTACTTACAAGGCTCAGCAAAGGTTGTAGTCTCTTTGAAAATGAGAAGATATTTTCACAGTAATGTATCACCTTGGCCTTTCTCTTTTCTTATTACTTTAGCTAAGACTAAGAACAGAGATGGTAGGCACCCTTGTCTCATTCCAGATTTTAGGGGAAATGTCTTCTATTTTCCCATTTGGCATATGTTATCTATAGGTTTAATAGATCTGGTCTTCATTTTGGTGGGGAAGCATTTTCTGTTTATTCCTAATTTCTCCAACATTTTTATTAGGAAATCATGATGAACATTATCAAATGTCTTTCTACATTTGTGGAGATGATCTTGTGATTTCTGTTCTTGAGTTTATTTATATGGTGAATTATGTTTATTGATTTGCCTATGTTGAAACACCCTTGCATTCTAGATGAAACCCAATTGATCTTGGTATGCTAAACTCGAGGGCTTTCCTCACTGGGTCCACCTGTCTCATCTAAAACCTTTTATCTCACCTCCATCCCAGAAAAATATCTCTTCATATACATCAAAACCAACAGAGCCTTGTTCTCTCAAGCTCCAGAGGACATCAGGATCCACTGCCTTGTCACCAATTCCTTTCCCAACTAGGGCCACACAGAGCCGGAGTCAAAAGGATCATCAGAAATATCCAGGCATTAAGGAAAAATGTAATATAACAGTCTATCATTGTTCAATACTCAGCAACTGATCACCTGCATTTTCTAAATGCTAAACTAATGAAGGAAACAGATACCTTAAATAAACTACCTCTAATAAGGCTTGTCTCAGGTAAAAATTAAGCAGAGTACTAAAACACCACAATAATCATTAATTCCATCACAGCCACCTTTTTAACATATCTCATCTGGACAGGCCAGATCTACCTCAGATAAATGTCACATATCTCCATCTGGGCAGGCCAAATCTATCTCAGATAAATGTCAACTCCAAAAATAAAATAATAATGATTCTTTTTTCTCTAAGCTTTTTCTATGATACTAGTATCTTGTCAGACAAAAGGTTCCCAGCCACATCACGAAGGATGGACAGCTGCAGAACAAGGAGACAACAGAACTTCATTCCAGGACTCCCACCATCCTCCCAGGACTTCAGAAGCTACCCTCCCCATTTCCCCCAAGAGCCAACCGACGCCCACCATTCAGCCGGAAGCAGTCTTTGAGAGAAACGATGCCCCATACCCACTCATCCGCCATTTTTTCTTTTTTTTAAAAAAAAAAAACAAAAAACAAGAGTCCAGGATGATAGGGATTCACAATACACCCCCATGGTTGTGCATGACCGGTGGACCTGGACACTTCTGCCTAGCCATTTCCAGGTCAAAATAGCCATTTCCAAGTCAAAACGTCTCACATGACCTGGACCCCGTGGCTTTGCGTGGTTGCGTAAAGCCCACAGCGCAACCATGTGATCTACGTGGGACACTGGGGTTAACAATAGGACCTAGTTCCTCAGCTGTACAGGGTATAGAAATTGTCCCAGGAGTGATTGACCCTGACTTCACTGGAGAAATTAAGATTATTGTACAACCCCCAATAAAAACAATTCAGATCCATCCAGGACAGTGCATATTACTGTTCCCATATCAGGTCACGGGAAGCTCAGCCTCTGCAGCGCCTAGAGGAGCTGCTGGCCTTGGTTCTAGTGATACGGCCTTCTAGATTCAGGAAATTAAAAATTCCAGACCAACAAAAACTCTTAAGGTACAAGGGAAAAAGATAACTGGTCTTTTAGAGACAGGTGAGATATTTCTTGCATTTCTGGAAGAGATTGGCCAAATACCTGGGAAACGACTGTTACCCTTTCGTCTCTAGTAGGCCTAGGTCAAGCTAATAATGTAACCAGAAGCTCAGGAATATTGAGATGGTCAGATGGAGAAAATCATGGCACATTCTGTCCATATGTTGTTCCTTCCATACCCATCACGTCATGAGGAAGGGAAGGGACAACAGATGGGTGTTTTATTAATCTCTGCTAATGAAATAGTTTCAGCTCAAATGCTACAGATGGGTTATAACCCCGAGAAGGGCTTGGGTAATCAGGACCAAGGTAGAATTGAGCCCATTATTCCAGAAATAAAAAATGACAGACATGGCCTAGGATATCAAAATTTACCCTAGGGACCACTGTTCCCCTAACTGCCCACCCCATTAAATGGAGGTCTAACACTCTCATCTGGGTTGAACAATGGCCCTTACGTACTGAGAAAATTGAAGCTGCTACCTGTCTGGTTAAGGAACAGCTTGAAAGGGGGCATTTAGAACCATCCACCAGCCTGTGGAACATCCCAATATTTGTTATTAAGAAAAATTCAGGCAAGTGGCAGATGTTACAAGATCTTGGAAATTAAATGAAATCATGGAGCCGATGGGGACCTTACAGCCTGGCTTGCCATCTCCTACAGCCATCCCTAAAAATCAAAATATAATCATCATAGATTTACAAGATTTTTTTTTTTACCATACCCCTTCATCCTGAGGATTGTCAGCATTTTGCCTTTAGCTTTCCTTCTCCAAATTTCCATAGACCCTATCACAGGTATCAGTGGAGAACCTTGCCACAAGGAAGCAAAACTAGCCCAACCTTGTGTCAGAAGTTTGTGGATACGGCACTTTTGCAAGTTCATAAAATGTATTCTGATATTTATCTTGTTCATTACATGGATGATATATTGATTTATCATGCTGACAGAGCATATCTGCAGGAGGC
Source organism: Peromyscus californicus insignis (assembly GCF_007827085.1). Lineage (NCBI taxonomy): Eukaryota > Metazoa > Chordata > Mammalia > Rodentia > Cricetidae > Peromyscus > Peromyscus californicus. The sequence continues at coordinate 177,329,880 of NW_026294562.1, read as the reverse complement.
ATTACAATTTCTAGTCCAACAATTGACTTTATATGGGCTCCAAGTGGCCCCTGAAAAAATCCAAATTCAGCCTCCTCTCTCATATTTGGGACGTGTTATCCACATGGACTTTGTCTCCCCACAACCTTTTCAATTAAGAATGGATTGCTCAAAAACGTTAAATGATTTTCAAAAATTGCTCAGGGATATTTCCTGGGTATATTTCCTGGGTATGTAGTTATTTGGATATACCCATGATGGTGCTAAACCCTTATATGATATCCTTCATGGTAACCCTAACCCAAGATCACCACGAAAATTAATGCCTGAGGCTAAAGCCTCCTTGGCTCTGATAGAAAAAGGACTTAACTCTAAAAGACTCCTTCGTATAGATTATAATAAACCATGGAGTCTGATTATTTTGCCTACTGTTTATATGCCCACTGCCTGCTTGTGGCAAGGGGGCCTCTAGAATGGCTACATTTAAAAAGATTGTGACAGCTTATACTTCTCTAGTTGCCTCTATTGGCTAAGGGAAGGAAGTGAAGAATTGTTTGGACAGGATGTCCAAACATCCTTCCTTATATGTAGGGCCCTGACCCCGTTCCTTGGGTGGCTGTTGCCTTGCTTGCTGACCTTGATCAGATGTACTCCCTATGCTAATTCCCTGCAAGTTTTCTTCCTCCTAAACAGCTTACCAGAGGTTCCTTGTTTGTGTATCCTGCATATTGGTGTAAACAACTAGGATGCAAGAATGTAAAACATCTGTAGCGAACTTCTGCCCTCCGGGGTTCTCCCACTGTGCTGTAAGCCTGTATTTAAGGCCTCTTCCCTCCTTCAGTAAAGGGCATTCTACTGAGACAAATGACCGACCCACTGTCTTGTCTCTGTTTTAATCCTCAGCCCCTCGCTCGGACCTGGTGAACAGGTAGTAGCGCGGGCGCTACACTTATACAGCTGAACAACACAATATCCTGTCCTATGAGTCTGTAGATTGGCAGGTAGCTCAAATAGGATATATTGGCACCCTTTCATATGAACTACCGGACCATTATCTGTTAAAATTCATAGGCTTACATCCTGTAATTTTTCCATATAGAACTAAATCAGATCCATTGCCGCCTCCAGCAGTGCTAGTATTCACTGATGGCTCTGTTTCAGGCCAAGCTGCACTAATTATTGATGGTTTTAAAGAATCCTTCCCTACACAGGAAACCTCTGCTCAGAGAGTGGAATTGATAGCAGTAATTACTGCCTTTGAGAGACTCAAGGACAAAAGCTTTTAATTTACATACAGATTCCCAATACATAGTTAGATTATTCCCACATATAGAGACTGCCCCCATCCCTTCTAATTGCTCTACAATTTTAAACTTGCTTTCAAAATTGCAGGAGCTAATTCAGTCTAGGACTCATTCTTTCTTTGTTGGTCATATTCATGCACATACGATGATGATTCCAGGTCCCATTCATGAAGGGAATCATATGGCTGACTCTCTAACAAGGGTCATAGCCTACTCCACAGAAGCGGCTCAAAAAAGCCATGCCTTGCACCATCAAAATGCCACGGTGCTCCACTTTCAATTTCAAATTCCCTGAGAAGCTGCCAGATTCATTGTGCGTAATTGTAATGTCTGTCCTACTACTACAAATTCTCTCCCTATGGGAGTTAATCCATGAGGCCTACGACCTTGTGATTTATGGCAAATGGATGTAACTCATGTCCCCTCCTTTGGAAAATTGGCATTTGTCCACATATGTGTGGACACCTAGTCTCATGTCATCTGTGCTACAGCTTGATCTGGGGAAGCATTAAAAGATATAATACTACATCTGTTTCACTGCTTTTCAATTTTAGGAATGCCTAGAGCTTTAAAAACAGACAATGGCCCTGCATATACTTCAAAAGACTTTAATAACTGGTGGTGCCTAACCTTTCATATCTCCCATTCTTCAGGCATCCCTTATAATCCCCAAGGTCAGGCTATTGTAGAGAGGGCTCACCATACCTTAAAAACCCAAATATCCAAATTACAAAGTGGAGATCTTAAATATTCATCTCCATATCATATTTTAAATCATGCTCTGTTTGTACTTGACCATATGAATATTTATGAGGATAATACAAACCCCTTTCTCAGGCACTTCTCCACAAAAGTTACACCCAAGCCTCTAGTCAAATGGAAGGACTCTTAACCAGTAATTGGAGTGGACCTGATGTTTTAATAATGTCAGGGAGAGGATATGCTTGTGTGTTTCCACAGCACGCTGATTCCCCTTTGTGGATCCTGGACTGCTTAATCCCACCTCATGACCAGCCCACAACAGAACAAAGACACTCCAAAACCACCAGCTCCAACACCAGCAGCAAAGAAGAGGAAATTCCTCTGCTACGACTCCAAGACCGCCCATTGCAACCGCACCACTGATGGAGATAATAACAACCCACAGCCGGTCTCAGATGCCCTGGCCTTCCTAGTGGACGGTCTTTAGATTCACCAACAACATCCCCATCCCCCAAAGCAACTTGCTGCCTCTACACGTGGCAGCACATTTTCCTCTTGGGGGCAGGTCAAACGTCTGACATCTGAGATTACTCAGATTCTTGTGAATCAGGGCAAAGCCCTAACTCCCAAGAATCATTTCCTAGCAATGTTAGCACTACTCACGCTTCAGGTATTTTCTCTATTTTCATGTACTCTTGCTCAGGATACCTATTGGGCATACGTTCCAGAACCCCCTCTTTTCTATCCAGCCACGTGGGACTCTGAGGAAATAAAGGTTGTTTCTAATGCTTCCTCCTTAATGGGGGGAGAAGGATCTAGTTTCTTACACCCTCGCTTGGCCAAACATTTTAGTTTCAAGAGACACTCAGATAGCCTTCCCTTATGTTTTTTGTACACACCATGCACCCCATATCAGGATGTCTGCCCTTAAGGCACAGGACCTTTAAAGCTAGCCAAACTTCCCATGAAACTTGGTCATTGAACATCATCTCTCCTATAGATGGTATCTGGCTACTAGATCTGTACCCAGTAATACACCACCTCCTAAGAAATTTCCAATTTGTGACCCTAAGTTTTCAAACCATGCCTTGTGAAGGCCTAGACTTAACTTTACAGGCTCAGGAATATGCCATGATAACTCGAACAGATACAGAGCAGTATTCTCCTGCAGACATCCTGTCTGCTGTTTATACAGGAAAGCCTAACAGGATGTAGATACTCCTGCAGACATCCTGCCTGCTGTTTATATAGGAAAGAAAAGTTTAACAAGATCCTATGTGTGGTTTATGGCCCTTGGAGATATCTAGATAATCCTGCTGAGCAGTCCAGATAATCCTGTTCAGTGGGTTGTAGTTTCACGCCCAAAGTCTAGACCAATAGTTTCAAAAAATTAACTTGCCCCTTCTACCCAATCTCAAGTTGCCAGTTCCCGGCTTGTGGTTTTTCCCTATAAAAACCCTCTACACCTGGGCTCATGGCTGTCGCCACATTTCCTTCCATCTGCCATGTGGCGGCCCAGGTTGAACCTGAATAAAAGGACCCTTATGTGCTTGCATTGGAAACTGGCTCCTTGGTGGTCTCTGGGGGTTTTGCGAAACTAGTACAACAGCCTGGGATAATGTTAAAGCCTATTGCAGGCCATCCTAAATTGATGAGCTGCATTTTCCCATATATGGGAGTCACTTTTCGCCCTTATGACATTGCCTTAGTCAAAATACATGACTGATCTTATACCTCCTTAGAGCTCATTGCAAATCAATGGACAAATTTTGGCTGGGTTAGTCCTACCTGTAAGGATTATGTCCTTAATTACATCACTAGCCTAAAAAGTGGGCAGGCCCTCTCTGTGTTCTCTTTTTCCGTGCTCTCTCTTTCCATACTCTCCCCTTCCGTATTCTCTTTCCTCCACGCGGTCTTTCTCTTTCTTTTATCACTCTCTCTCCCCCTTTCTCTCCCAATAAAGCTCTAAAAAGGTAACTATGGCTAGTGATTCTCCTGCCATCCATCGGCACGGCCGCCACGGGCGGTGGCCAGCCACAAGCGCCGCAGCTTAACCAACATTTGGTGCTGTTCAGACTCAGATAGACCACCGAGGACCTGCTCTGACCGCTGCTGCTTGCTGCCTCCTCCTCCATCCAGCAAGACCACAAGACAGTGAGCGCGCATGTCCCTCACCTCCGCTGGACCCCTACACAGCTACCATTACTGCTACTCCAAAGATTCTTCACCACAGTGAGTGAGTCTGCCATTTTCGCGGCTGTAGTCTGAGCTATATTCTTTGAGACAGACACCCCGGGGGTTGTCCTTGGGCTGTACTGGCAACGGCAGTCACATTTTTGCTCCTAACGAGGGAGTAAATGCTGTCTCAGATCCACTGAGGACCAACTGCAGCACAGTCACTGCAGCCCTTCCCATCCCTTGACGAAGAGGATTGGTGACTTGAGCTGATTTTTAGATCTCTCTTCACTCTCAGGGATGCCCGAGATTGGAGCCTGATCCCGGTTTGTTATTTTAATTTTTTATTTTTCTCTCGGCTACAGCCATGGGACAAAGGGGAGGATACATTTACCACTTACATTGGCGGATAGGGGCAGGTACTGATAAATCTGGCCACATAACAGCATCGTGGGAACTTCTCCCAGCGAACAGGCAAATAAAAGAGTTACTTTATCCCCAAGCTTTTTGTTAAAGCTCTGAACCCTTCTCCTTCCCCACTTCTGCATCTGCCACGTGCAACCTTTTCTGTCTGACTTCCACCGGCAGTGGGCGGGCTCAAATGGGCGGGCTTGGGTGGCTTCTATGACTCTCGCTCTAACTCACCTTAACTCCACCCACTCATTCTCAAACTGCCTTGAGAAACACAGACAGGTCTGGAAGCGGCTAAGATCCATACAAATAAGTTTACAGCAGTCAGGATGGCTCCTAAGCCAAAAATCAGCTTATAGCCTCAGACAAGTCTTCCAAAAGGATCGGTTTATAGTCTGCCTCCTGGCAGATCTTCCAAAAGCTGTCCTTAAGCCATCAATCATCAGGAAAAAAAAAAAAAATTCAGGACACGGAGTAAAATCCGTCTCTTGTTCCCCAGACCTCCCCAACTAAAACTTAAGCATCTGGAGAGCAAGGCTCCTGACTCCACAGGCAAAAGAATCATCTGTGGCATTTAAGGTATGCCAGGAAGAGATAAAAGCCTGAAAACAAAATTGCCAAGTGCTGGCACTTGCTGACTCCCAAAAGCTATTGGGTCCCTGTTTTAGGTGAGGAAAAGGGCCACGGGCTAGCGAATGCCCTGCCAGGCTATCAACAGCCTTGTTAAGTGCCACCTAGAAAGACAACCAGTCAGCTGACTGCCCCCAGGTGCCAAGATGCATGGATACAACAAGCTAAGACCTCCAGCAGACCTAGGCTTGGCTACAGACATGACAGGAAACCCAGAACGCAGCAGGGAAGAGATCCGTTTCTTTCCTTCTGAGCACCAAAACCACTGACTCAGTCCTGGGAGTTTTGGGATGTCACCTCTCCTTTATTGTCGGGTACAGAGGACAGCCTTACCACCTCACCTGATGTAATTGCACTTTCAGAGTTACTGCCTGTGTTTCTCATGTGCACACAGACAGGGCCCTGATCTTTGCCTTGTCCCTAATTCCAAAAAAAAAAAATTAATTCTCATGCACCACAAGCCTTTCTCTTCCCAGTTCCTTGTTCTAAATAACTGTTCAGCTAATGGTACAGGACCACCACAGAACCAGAGTCCAGAGATCATCAAGTAAGAAACTGTAACAGCTAAAAGGTATTTGCACCCCCAGACCCAAAAGCATCTGGGCACTACAAAAAAGACTTTAATGTAAACATCTATTACTGTGAGATGCTTTGAACAATTGATCACCTATCTCCTGGATGCCAAACTAATAAAGGAAACAGGTGCTTTAAAATAATCTGTCTCTGATAAAGCTTACATGTTTCAAAATCCATAGGAACAGGCTGGATCTACCTCAGATAAATGTCAACATAAAATAATAATGATTCTTTTCTCTCTAAGCTTTTTTCTATGTCACCAGCATCTTGTCAGACAGAAGGTTCCCAGCTACAGCCAAGAGGGATACATGTCTCCAGAGCAAACGAATGGCAGACAGCATCCCACAACACCTGTCTACCTCGGAAGATTTCCCTTCTCCATTCCCCTACAAGCCAACCGACGTCCAAAAGCCAGCTGGAAGCAGTTTTTGAGAGGAATGACGCCCCTATTCCCATCTACCTGCTTTTTTTTTATAATAAGCAAAAGTCTGAGATATAAGGATTATGTCCTTAATTACATCACTAGCCTAAAAAGTGGGCGGGCCCTCTCTGTGTTCTCTTTTTCCGTGCTCTCTCTTTCCGCATTCTCTCCTTCCATATTCTCTTCCTCCCCATGGTCTTTCTCTCTCTCTCTTTCTCTCTCTCCCCTTTTCTCTCCCAATAAAGCTCTAGTGATTCTTCCGCCACCGAAACATCCAGTGGCAGGGCCACCGTAGGCGGCGGCCAGCCATGAGCACCACCGCTTAACCAGCACTACCTATGTGTCATTGCCTTCTCATCCTCCCAAACCTCAGACTCAGCTGTATAGATTGCTAGCAGCCACTGATCATGTTGGCCTTAAACCCCCCTGCAGAGCCTAATTATAATTTCCTCTATATCCAGGCTTATGTTATGTCTCCCTTTGCCATCCTATACTCAGATGAGACAGAGACCCTGACCATTGTACCAAAAGATCAATTTTTGATATGTACTGCAAGGACTGCTATCTAACTAATTGTATAAACTCCACAACTAACCCTAAAGCTTTCATTATCCTTCATCAACCCTCCCATGTACTTTTGCCTGTATACCTTTCTTCACCCTGGTATGAGGACCCTGCTATATTCACTTTAGAACATGTTGCTAACACTCTTTCTCACCTAAAGAGGTTTTTTTCTCTACAAAAGTTTTGTAGCTGAACTTATCCTTAGCATAGCTGCTCTGATATCTATTGTAGCCTCAGTAGCTGGGTCTGCCACAGCTTTAACTCAACAGATACAAACTGCTCATCATGTTAATTCCTTATCTAAGAATGTGTCTATGACTTCAGTCACTCAGGAAGGAATTGATCAAGGATTAATAGATAGAATAAATGTCTTAGAAGAGGCCATACTTTACATGGGCAATCAGATTCAGAATATTAAGACACGTTTAACAGCATTGTGTCACACTGACTACAAATGGATTTGTGTCACCCCTTTGCCTTTCAATGGATCAGATATGTTCTGGGAACAGGTACAAGTTCACCTGAGAGGTGTCTGGAATAGTTCCCAGCTAGGTGTAAATATAGACACATTACACTCCCAGATTAGTGCCATCAGCCTTCCCAGACTCCAGTTTTCCTCTGCAGTAGAAGTAGCTAACTATTTCGCCAATTCAGTAAAAGAATTTGTGAATAACAACTCCTTTTGGATCTCCTTATAAATGTAGGAGCTATGGGAGCACTAATCATTTTACTTTTATTTCTTATTCTAGTCATCTTCAGATGCTTAGTGTTGTGCCCAGATCGTAACCCCCAGAGAGACCACCAAGGACGAGCATACCAGAATGCAAAAACAAGGTTTATCTGTTACAAGTCATGACAGGGAACTCATCTCAAGCATTCACTGGCCTCAGTGCAGTGAGGCAGGGAGGAGTTGCTCTTTCTTGGGGAAGTTAGTTTTTATAGGCAAAAACCACAAAATTTCTTAGAGGGGAGGGGGTTAGTATGGGTCCATCCTTGATTGGTCCAGTCTTTCCCGGGCCTGGACTTTGTCTTATTTTACCTTATCTGTTTGCCCTGTCAGGAGTTTTACAACTCATCTCTGGGGTCTGGTCATGTTATCTCTGGAGAGGGGCATCTCGTAGTTAATGGGTTACCACCAGACATCCTGACTTTGTTCTTTTGAAAACACCTGTCTTCACCCTCTCCAGGAAGGGGGAACTGACTCAGTTTTAAGATCTCTTTCCTCAGCTCTTTTGGGTTTCTGGGGAGACTGTGTCTGGGTCTTTTATCTCCAGTACTGAGATTAAAGGCGTGTGCCACCATATTTCCATCCCATTTGGTTTTGAGACAGGATCTCTATAGCCCAAACTGGCCTGTGTTATGCCCAGATCGAGTCCCCAAAGTCGCCACTGGAGACTTTAGGTACAGAATGCAAAAGCAAGGTGTATTCTAAGTTTACAAGCCTCGGCAGGGAGGCTGGTTCCAAATCTCTCACGCACAGCAGGGAGGTTGGAAGGAGTGCTCCCCTTTCTTTGTGAGGCTAGTTCTTAAATTCATTTCAACCTGCCTCCCTTTTTTAGTCTTTTGGTCGAATATCCTGACTCTGTGTTTTTCAAAGTCCCTGTAGCAGATACAGCAACCTGGGAAAAAGGGGTCTAAGTTCTTATCTACACTTAGGAATCCTGGTTTAAGCTTCTCTTTGTCTGTAGGGGATAGAGTGTGGGGGGGGGTTTACTGAGGTATCACATTAGGATCAGTGGTACAAGTTGCCCAAATAGAAATCCATACACTTCACTTATTAAACAAGAAAGCAGGAAGTGTCACGACCCACAAGGATATGAAATAGAAAATCCAGCTGTATATAATAAGCTTATACCAGCCAAGGGTCTGTCAAATGGAAAGTCATTTATCACGAAATATTTGGTGTTACACAGCTTTAATATTTAGCTGCGTGTTGCTATGAATTCCTTGTGCTTATAATTCTCCCAGAATGTGTGTATGTGTATGAACCTCCATTTTAGGCTTATATGCTCAAAGTGTTTGGATAAAGTCGTGTAGGCAGAACTTTCTGGCTCTGAGCTCCCTTTTTAGCGTTTGAATTGGGTATCTGCCTTTTGCAAATATTTCCTTCTAGCCACATCCAAAGATAGGGCTAGCCCCAAACAAAGCATTAAAAGACAAGAGCAGAGCCGGGCGGTGGTGGCGCACGCCTTTAATCCCAGCACTCGGGAGGCAGAGCCAGGCGGATGTCTGTGAGTTCGAGGCCAGCCTGGACTACCAAGTGAGTTCCAGGAAAGGCGCAAAGCTACACAGAGAAACCCTGTCTCGAAAAACCAAAAAAAAAAAAAAGACAAGAGCAGAACAGAAAGGCTACCAGACCACCCGCTAGGCGCCTGAAGCCCTTGAACTAGGTAAGCAACTGGGCTCCCAGGCCAAGTGCCTGGCCTCCTAGGTGCATAGCTTTGTTTATTGTGCAAATCAAGTTCAGACCTTCCACTGCCCCAGAGCAACTTCTTAAATCAAAGGGGTTTCCCCTCACCAGGCACTTCAAGCTGTGATGCAGATTGACTAGCTGTCAGTACTCCTCCCCCGCCCTGTCAGAAAACTGGTAGCAGAGAAAAAGAGTGGCAGTTTTATTTTTAATGACTTACAGATTTCTTTACCCTATCACCTGTAAGTTTGTAGTTTGAGCACATTTGTGATAGACCCGTAATGTTTTCACCTAACCACAGTAAGGATAGATTCCTAGCACATAAATTCCTTCTCTGATTTATTCCAGCTCCTCTCTAACTCTGCCTTTATCCTCTTCCTCCTTTTGGGTTGCAAATGAAGTTGCCAGGAAGCTTCTGGTGGGGACCTTGCAAATTCTTATGTTGTATTGCAAACATGAAGGTGTTGCTGGCTTGGGAAAGATATAGATGAGCCCCAATAGAAGTGGGCTAAATATTTGGACAGAATGTTGGTGGCGGACGAATAAACGAGTTGGACTAAAGAGCTCCGGGTATCTAGATTCATTCCCACACCGCTGGTAGCGTCACTTCTGGGCACCCTGGGATAGTATAATATTAAGGCTGGTCCTATAATATTATATAAAACACACACACAAGTAAGTAAATAAATAAATAGTTTTAAAAGATATGCAAGTCAGAACTATAAAATAGAGGCTGAGGATGTGGTTCAGTTGCAGAGTGCTTCCTAGGATTCACAGAGCCATGGATTCTGTCCCCAGAATCACATAAAATGTGTGGTGGCACACACTTGTAATTTCAGTACTTGGGAAATGAAGACAGATGAACCAGGAGCTTGGGGTTATCCTTGGCTATATAGAGAGTTGAAGGCCAGCCTAGGGTATGCAAAACCCTGTCTAAAAAATAAACAAAAAGTAGTCAGTGAGATGGCTTATGGGGTAAAAGCCTTTCCCATGAAATTTTGAAGACATGAGCTTAAGCTTAATTCCTCAAACCTCTGGTGGAAGGTGAGAACCAGCTCCCACAAGCCATCCTCTGACTTCGACATGCTTCATGGGATGCACATGTGCACACACAAAAATAATAAGATGAACCTTTGTGAGCAATCAAAAAAACAAGTTATGGGGGATGAAGAGATAGTTCAGCAGTTAAGAGCACTGACTGCTCTTCCAGAGGACCTGGGTACAATTCCTAGCACCCACATGGCAGCTCACAACTGTCTGTAACTGCAGTTCCAGGGGATCTAACACTCTTGGCAAAGCACCAATGCACATAACATAAAAATAAATAAATTAAAACAACTGTAGGGGGCCTGCCCCCACTTTTCCCCCCAGGGTACTCTTTAGCAAGGAGAAGTGAGAAGTATTTAGATAGAAATACAGAGGAGAGAGACAGATAGAAACACAGGATAGCCTCTGGAGGGCCTGAGTCAACACTCACCAGCAGCCTTCTGTCTCTTCTAAAGGGCTTTTAAAGGAATGCCAAAGAATGGAGCAAAAGATCTCCTCCTAGCACAGCCAAGTACAGAACATTCCAAACACCTGGTAACTACGCACATGGTCAAGCCATCCCCTAATGCAGCCCTGCAGTGTAAAGCAAGCTCAGATCTCACTAGGAAACCTCTGTGGACCTCAATAAACAACAAAACAAACAAAAAAACCCAAGCCATAATCAAAAATGTTATTTGCATTGCAACATAATAAAAACATAATGTATGGGTGCAGGGGTGGGGGACATCACCTCTTAGGTGAAATAAGCCAGACTGAGAATTTCAGGTCCAAAAAAATTTTTCTGTTATGTGCAGAATCTAGAAAAAGCAAAATGCTATGAAAGTAGAAGGGAGACCATTCGAGATGCTGAGGGAGCAAGCAAGAAGAGAAGGCAGTTGAGAGGTGATTGAGTTCAGATCACACTCTGCACGACATATGCCAATAACAACTTAAAATCACAATGAGACATCACTTCACGCCCATTTCAAGAACAATTGCTAAAAAGAGGAAGTGGCAAGTTACTGAATCAGACAGAGGAACTGAAACTCCAGAATGTGACATGGTGCAGCTGCTGCAGAGAGCTTGATGGTGGAAACTCCAACAGACACAGACACAAGCAGCATCTGAACCAGCAGCTCTGTCTCTGACTGTGCACACTGGAGGCTGAGATCAGATTCTTAAGATAATGCCCATGATCCATAGATAGGGCACCAGAACATGGAGTTCCTTCTTATGTCCAGCTGACCAATGTTCAGAGCTCACTGTATGTTTGATTAATGGATGAGTGAATAAATGCAGGCTTCAGTTATCCCAGACCATCCTCCTGCCAAGACATTCATCACAACCCTACAGCATCCTGCATCCTTCAGTACCTGCCACCTGATGAGTACAGAGGGGGCTGTGACACTGTGAGGCCAGGCATGAGGGCCCCAGCTCCTGCTGTAAACAGTATGCACAGAAAGTCACTCAGAAGTTGAGTGTGGTACAGTGAAATGCTGACTTCAGGGCACGACATAATTTGTGTTGACACAAACTAGAGTGACCTGAGAAAGGAAACCTCAGCTGAGAAATTGTGTCCATCAGACTCGTCTATGGGGAAATTTTTTTTTTTTTTTTTTTATTGCTGATTGATGGAGGAGGGTCCAGTCCACAGAGGGAGATGTCATCCAAGGGCAGATGTTTCTGGGTTGTATAAGAAAGCAGGCTGAGCAAGGAAGAAGCTGCAAGCCAGTAAGCAGCATTTATCTATGGCCTCTGTCTTAGTTCCTGCCTCCAGGCTCCTATTTTGAGTTCTTGTCCTGATTTCCCTCAGTGACAGAATATGACCTAAAAGTTATAAGATGAAATAAACTATTTCCTCTCCAAGTTGCTGTTAGTCACAGTGTTTTATTAGAGCAACAGGAAACCAAACTATTGCAGAACTATTTTTCTGTGTGGATTGTGGAGGAGGACGTTTGTCTTCAATTGAGTACCCAAGGGTGTGCCCACCAGGCCCCAGTGGATAGCTCCAAACCTGTAGACATACAGACAGTCCTGGTTAAAATTCATGGGTCACACAACAAATCAAAAAGACATTAAGCCGGGCGGTGGTGGCGCACGCCTTTAATCCCAGCACTCGGGAGGCAGAGGCAGGTGGATCTCTGTGAGTTCGAGGCCAGCCTGGGCTACCAAGTGAGTTCCAGGAAAGGCGCAAAGTTACACAGAGAAACCCTGTCTCGAAAAACCAAAAAAAAAAAAAAAAAAAGACATTAATGTGGGGAAAAGACCTGTATGGAGGGGGTGACAAGGGTCAAAGGGAGATGTGAGGGTGGGAGCAGGAGAGAAAATGATGCATTGGATACGTGCATGCTAAAGAACGAGCTTAATCAATAAGAAAAGGGAACTGAGTGTGATAGGTGCCTGTAATCCCTGCAATAGAGAGGCTGAATAGGGGAAAGCTAGTTCAAGACCAGCCTGATCTACATAAAAAGGTCAAGTATCAAAATCACCAAGGGCTAGTGGTGAGTTCGGTGGTAGAGTGTTTACGCAAGACCCCAGGCTGGATCCACAGCACGGCAAGAGGTAGAAAGTGGTCACTTAGTGTGGTGATATTTTGTGTATGATCTAACAAATTAAAGCTTGCCTGACGATCAGAGGGCAAAGCCAGCCACTAATTAGCCTTAGAGGCCAGGCAGTGGTGACACACACCTTTAATCCCAGCACTAGGGAAGTTGAGACAGGAAGTGAAATGGCTGGGTGGAGAGAGATACATAAGGCGGGAGGAGAAAGGAGCTCAGCCTTTTTGGCTGAGGAGTTGGTGAGGTGAGAGGTGGCTGTGGCTTGTTCCTTTGCCTCGCTGATCTTTCAGTATTTACCCCGATATCTGGCTCCGGGTTTTTTTAAGACTAATTAGGATTCGTGCAACAGAGTAGACCTGATATGTCCCCTGTGTCTGGTTCTGACTTAGTGGTAGGGTCCCCTCCCTCCCTCCCTCCTTCCCTCCCTCCCTCCCTCTGCCTCCTTCCCCTCCCCCTTCTCTCTCCCTCCCCCTACTCTCTCTTTCCTCTCCTTTAGGTGGTTCTCTAACATCTGTTGGGGCCTTAGCCTCAGGGTCTCCATCTGCTCTGTGGTGAGGGTAGGAACAAGAGTCCTCTGTGGTTCCTCTTCTGTGAACTGAAGTCTCTGGCTTCTTTCCAACTTCAGAGGATTCTGCAACACTTTCTCTTGAACCTGACCTCCCATCTCTACTCCCTCACAGAACCCCAGGAACTCTTCCCGATGCAGCTGCTCCTGCTGCTGCTCTTGGTGTGGGTACATCACTGGACACTCAGAGCCAAGCCTTCTACTGCCACAGAGTGCAAGGATGAGAGATACAAGGTGGAAGTGTTGGAGATGGTGCTGGTACAGGAAGGTCTCTGTGTCCTTGTGCCCTGCACATTCACCGGTCCTAGAACCTATCCTGTTCAAGTTTATGGCTCCTGGTTCCACACAGGGGCCGATAGAAGTCAAGACTCTGCAGTGGCCACAAACAACCCAGAACAGCAAGTGCTGAAGGAGACCCGGGGCCGATTCCACCTCGTAGGGGACATGCAGAGCAACAACTGTTCCCTGGATATCAGAGATGCACAAAGAGGTGACAACGGTTCCTACTTCTTCATGGGAAAGCAGCAAAGAAAGTCACAGTGGAGTTCCTGTGGGAAGCCAGTGTCTGTGCATGTGACAGGTAAGTTGTAGGCTCCCACCATTGGGGAATGTCATGGTGCCACAGGACAGGACTGGGATGGGACCCCGTTCTGAAAGTGGCTGAGGCTGGAGCATCAGGACTCTCACAGGAGCTAGATCAGAGTCAGGCCTTTCCTCCCAGCTGCACCTCACCCACTACCTGATCCTACATGGCTCCCCTCTCCTCACCAGCCCTCATATACAAACCCCACATCTTTCCGCTGGAGACCCTGAAGCCTGGCTGTCCCAGAAACCTGACCTGCTCTGTGCCCTGGGCCTGTGAAAGGGGGACACCTCCCATCTTCTCCTGGATGTCAGCTGCCCTCACCTCCCTGGGCCCAAGGACCACTCTCTCCTCAGTGCTGACCCTCACACCCAGGCCTCAGGACCATGGCACCAACCTCACCTGTCAGGTGACCTTTCCTGGAGCTGGTGTGACTGTGGAAAGGACCATCCAGCTCAATGTCACCTGTGAGTAAAGACAGAACACCCTGGCCATGAGGATGCAGAGATAGGAAGATGGGGCTGGAGAACCATGGTGGGTGAATCCTGAAAACCTGGTGAACTAGGGGCACAGAAGGGCACAGAGCCTGTTCCTCTACTAGGCTGATTCCTGGGATGGTGTCAAAGGTAGCTGCCTTATCTCATGCTCACCCCAAATAAAGAGAGAACCCCATTCTCTGTTCATATGCTACAGAGAACCAAGATTGCTGCCTTACCTCATGCTCACCCCAAGTAAAGAGAGAATCCCATTCTCTGTTCATAAGCTACAGAGAACCCTCAATCCATGCCTCCCAGGATGTGGCCAGCAGTTGCTGGGGACGTAGCTGAACCAACTTCACTCAGACTTGATGTGGAATGTTCATCATGAACCATCCATCAAGCCTCCTCCCCAGTGATTTCTGATACTTGCAGGGATATCCATGAGAGACCAGCAACCTCTCCCCTGTCCCTCTGTACAGATGTTTTTCCTCCAGTCAGTGACCCTCCTGGGGGAATTTTTATAAAATGATTTTTAGTTTTCCGATTGGCATAAGTTCCACAGTAGAAGTGAGTAGTAAATACCAGAATTTCTTACACACACGCTGCACCCACAGTCTACAGCCTCCTGTGACACCATGAGATGCTCCATTGTCACAAAGGATGAGTCTTCACAGACATGTTGCCATGACCTAGAGATCACAGGTCACATCAGGGTCCACTATTTGACACGTGTATGATGGGCTCCACCATAATGGCGTCAACCAGAATGTTAGCTCAACTCTAAAAGTCTCTTGGGGATGCTTTGTTAACATTATTGTTGTTACTGATGTTGTTGTTTGCTGCCAGTCCTGAAGCTCTTAACCCTGACCCCTGCCCAGTCATCAGCACCCCCTACCCTGCCCTGTTCACGCTGTGGTCTTTACTGGACAAAGAGCCTATAAGAGCAGAGGAGATTCCCTCGGTAGTGTGGACAAGAAATGCTGAAACAGCTACCTGAATCTGTGTGGGAGGATCCCAGGAAGCACCGCCAGGCAGAACCACGTGGGCTCTCTAGGTCTGATTCAAGGTCCAACAACCATCCTCCTAACCAATCTCATCTGCCCTCCTCTGTGGCACAGATGGCCACGTTGACCCTGAGGGATGGGCAAAAGAGACCCGGACAGGGACTCAGATAGCATCCTTGGGAAGAAGAGAGAGGAGAGTATGAATCCATGCACTCTCTGTCACTGTCTGTAGTTGGATGCTTCAGAGAGCAGGATTCTGGTCCTGCTGTTACCAGCACATAGTTGGGGGGGGGGTCATCTTTTTGCTCTATTGGGGTAGAAACCATAGTTGGTCAAGAAGCTTGTAATGGTCTTCATCACTTTCTGATCCCTGTTCCCTGGGTGTTTGGCAGCAATGAGCAGAGGCAGGTGGCAGCTCCTAGTGTTCCAATTCAGCAATTGTGTCAGGATCACGAGCCCTACAAGAGTGACACTTCTGTCTAGACTGAGGGAATTTCTCTGACTTGAAAGCTCCCTGGAAACCTCTGGGTTCTTGGACTGTATTGTCCTCTGACTCCTCACACATTCATAACTTTCTTCTCGGCTTCCTCTCAGCTCTCTACCGCTCCTGCTAGCTCTCCTTCTGATGGCTTCTTCTTCCTCCTTTGGAGATTCCGAAAGTGTCAGAGGCTGGCTGCCTTGTCCCCTCCACGCTGCCTGCTGACTGGTCAATAGCTGTTCCCTTTCTCTCAGCTGGCTACACCCTTACTATGCTTTCTCTTCTGCTTTCTTCTTCTTGGTACCAGTTCAGCCTACACTACTGAAATAGACCAGAAAAACATTTCCAGAGAAGCTTTTCACGGAACCTAATGCTGCGACACCTATGTTTCCCAGCCCACTCTGAAAGAAGCTAATGCAGCCTGTGTCTATAAGCTAAAAGGGTGTTTGGACCAATCACAGCCTCACCTCTTCACAGGGGTCCCTTTCTTCAGCCACTGGGGAAAATGCTTCCACTCTGGTTCCAGTTAAAATAGTTGCAGAGTCATTTGGAGTTCTTTGAAAATTGTGAAAGCAAAAAGTCTCCTACAAACTCTTCCAAACCCCTCTGGCTGGGGCTGGCCCTTCAGGAACCAAGACAACCAGCTGTGAGCTGGGAAGTGCTCCAGCTGTCTGGTGTTTGCATAAACACAGAGTAGCTAGCTGCTGGCTGCTTAACTAAGAACCCTTTTGCTCAAGGGAGCCAAAGCAGCAAGGGACAATCCAACACCTAGTGACTGGGGAGTCTGATTGCCCATCTCGCAACATCCTTGCCTACTTATGAGAAAATAAACTTCAGAAGGAAGCCTTACAACAAGAAACATTAACCTTCACAGAGACTTTCACAGATTTCAACATTACATCACCAGCACTTAGCATCTTCCCAGTGCTCTGGGGAGAACTGTCCTCCTCATTATTTGTCTGTGTGTTTGATGTAGAGATTCCAGGTAGAGAGGAACATGGGTTCTGGGAGAGATGGACTCCAGTGGGCTCAGGTGGACTGCGTGCTTTATCTGAGATTCTAGAAAAATAACGAGCTCCTGTGGTGGGAAACAGACTTTGTGTCTGGACCCCATCTCAGAGATGAGAGCCCTGGAGAGGTACAGGCTTGCTCATCAAGATCAGAGCTCACCTAAGTCTCCTTCAGCAGGGAACCCAGGAAGAAAATCAGCTTCAGGAGTGATTCTGGGAGCCATCGGGGGTGCTGGTGTCACAGCCCTGCTCTCCGTCTCCATCTGCCTCATCTTCTTCATGTGAGCCTCAGCTCTGGGTCAGGGACAGGTGAACGGGGATACCAAGAGGAAGGGCTGAGAGGGCTGTGAGAACATGTGGCCAGAACACAGGCTGCAGGGTATTGAGAACTCAGGTGGCAGCCACTGGCAAGCACAGACCTGCCCCATCTAGATGTCTAGATGTCTAGGAAGTAAGAGTAGTTCTTGTCACAATCATGTCATAAGGGACACTTGACAAGTGCTCCTTAGACCTATCATGGTCCTATATTCTATGATCATGACCATAACCCCTAGTTTGAGGAAACCAGGCTGAACAAGTCTTTTGTCTCCCACCAGAGTGAAGGCACACAGAAAGAAAGCAGCCAGGACTGCAGTGAGCATGAGCCACATGCACCCCACTGTTGAGTCACTTTCCCAGGTAAGTGCCACAGGGACCCTGGAGCCCTTGGGACACTTCCTTGTGGGAGGAGAACATGGTGGCATCCCATTAAGCATATACAGATCTGAGCTTGTCGCTTCCCCCTTACTGATGGTCTTGATATACGTGTAGTCTTTAAGTATAGTGAGGCCTGCCAATCATTAGACCTTTGCTATTGAAAAAGAGTATAGAAAACACTTTCTAGGAAGGATGGGCTTGCTGGGCCATGTGAAGCTACATGAGGCAACATCAGGTCTGTTCATCATCAGTGAAAGTGAGGGGACAACATAGACAGGAGCCCTGACTATGGAGTTCATTGGAAATAATTAATGGAACAGGGTGAGCAGGCTGGGCAGGCTGGGCAGCTTAGATCAGCTACTCTGAATATCATGGCTATTTCTATTCACCTGGTAACCGAACCTGGGGTTGTGGGGTAGAAGGACAGAGGCCCATTGTGTCAGAGCTCCCTAAAGGATATGGTTGGGTTAGATGTAGGATTGGGGTATGCATGGGAAAGGTGCACATGCAGCCAGCTCTTTCAATGTCCCTAGAAACTCTCTTCCCAAGAGAAGCAGCACCTCCAGGGTCAAAAGCCCAGATCAGAACATCACAAACACAGTCATCAACCCCTGAACACACTTCTCTTGATGTCTCTCCATCTCTGTGATGGTACTTGTGTCCCCCTACCCAATCAGCACCCAGCCCCTGTGCATCCCATCTCCTACCAGTTCTTTCTCTGCAGTATGTCACAAAGAAATGTCTGATGTTTCTGAATATATAGTGTAGTGCCAATCCATGGAGTGTGTGACCAGGGGACAAGTTCCAGGCCAACCTAGGCTACACAATGAGATTCTGTTTCTAAGAACAAAATACAACACAAAAACAGAGGTGTTGACACAGTCCAGGTCCAAATGATGGATCTGGATGAGAGTGAGATTCAGCATACACCTCTAAGGAAGACTCAAGAGGTAAATGAATGCCTGTGTATTTGTAAAACAGCTTGCTGTCTCCATCTCATATGTGTCATAGATGACTCATAGACAGTTCTAGATGTCACCAATGGCCATAGAGGTCACACATCACAGTTCTGTGGTTGCCATGAATAGTTTAAAGAACTGAGCTGCCAATGCACACAGCCAGCCCTGCAGATGGAGGAAATCATGAAAAGAACCATCACTCTGGTTCCTAAAAGGATGAGGAGTCTCTGAGATGTCCAGGTGAAAATGGACAGTAGATACCAGAGCCTGGGGTCAGCAGACTCTCCACATCAAGGTCTAATGTGGTTGAAACCACAAATACAAGGAAAGCCCACACAAAATGCACTAAACCCGCCATCACTCAGAGTCAGAAAGATGAAGGAGAAGAGGTAAGAAGACTGGGAAGAGAAGCCACTGAGCAGAGCCATCTGTGAGGAGAGTGCAGAGATGTGTCCTGTGGTCGCAGGTGATGACAGGGTGTCAAGGAGGGGACTGAGTGTTGTACAGGAGGCCAGGAGTGAGAATGGAACTGGTATTTAACAAAATCAAGTGATTTTGATACTCAAAGGTCTGGGAGCCGAATGGAAAGAAATCCCTCTTACCAGCAGGAACTGGGGAGAGAAAGGGAGGCGAGGGGGTGGGCACTATGGGTGCTAAGCATGCTTTTGAGAAAACTTGTACTTAATCAGAGCTGGAAAATGGGCCAGTAGCAGGAAGTGGCTGTGCTTTGTAATTATCAGCCATTTCTATCAGTGTCCAGTGCTATGTCTCCAGAGCATGACACACATTTGTCTGTGACAGACATCTCAGGCCTGCAGTAGCAGGACTCCCATAGTGTTCCCACCACATGGAGACCCAAAAAGAGAAGCTAGGCTCTGGGGAAACTGCTGTCCTTTGGCCTCCCTCCAGTTCACATACGTGATCACAATACCAGCCATCATGAAGCTTATGTCTTCATCCTTCTAACACCTGAGTCACGTGACCCATCTCTTGTTTCTCTGTGGATCCATCTTCAGCACATGAAACATCTCAGGGAGACCTGGGGTGCAGTTCATGTTCAGTAGATTGGTGACCTTGTAAAAGACCCAGCCTCTTTAAGGCTTGGTTTTCCTGTCTGTAAAATGGGTAAAATAATAGTATTTTCCACCTAGGTCCTTCAGAGATGGCCATAGAATGTGGAAAGCAATGTGGGTGGCTGGGGATAATGGAAGCAACACATACAAATGAGTGGAAAGAACAAATAAATCAATGTTGTGTAATCAACTGACACTTCAGAAACGCTTCACTGGAGTGAATGAATGTCCTGTTGGAATGAGTTCATTTCCATAACCTTTTCTGCCCTCATCGGGTTCCCCCAGGCCCACCCTGACTTTCTTCTTTCTCTCCACACAGTGTCAACAGCAGGACTCCAAGGTTCACAGCCATGTTGAGGACCCCACCTTGGGGATAGAGCAAGAAGTACACTATGCGTCCCTCAGCTTTCACAGGTCAGCGCCTCGGAAGGAAACCTCTCCCTAGTATGTAGAGATATGGACCCATTGAGGAACCATCAGGAACATCACTCTTAGCTGGAATACTGTGTCTTCTGTGACTGATTTTCAGAGACTTTCCATCATACAATTCTGAGGTTTCTGCTGAAGCAAAGTCTCTCTTAATTCCCTTGTGAATATATTTCTCTCAAGACCAGTGAACTGGGCATTGAATACTGTCTCTCGCATGCCCAAGTCTATAAAGAATGCTCATATCACTGAGGAAAGTCAGGACAGGAACTCAAGCAATAAGTTGAAGCAGAAACCATGGAAGAGGGGCTGGAAAGGTAACTCAGAGGTTAAGAACATGCAGTTCTCTTGCAGAGGACCTGAGTACAGTTTCCAGCACCCACATCAGGTAGCTCACAAGCACCTGTAACTTTAGCTCTGATCAGAAGCACGTACCCACATTGACCTGACTAGTTTATTGTCAACAAGTTATTTGATAATAGAGACTCCATTGAGGAAATGACCCTATAAGATTTGTCTGTAAGCAAGTCGGCAGTGCATTTTCTTAACTAGTGATTGATGTGGGAGTGCCCAGCCCATTGTGTGCCATGCAACGTATGAGTAAGTGGTGGTTCTGGGTGCAATAACAAAGTGAGCTGATCAAGCCAGTAAGAAGCACTTCTCCAAATCCTCAGGATCAGTTCCACCTCCAGATTCTTGCCTTGAGCACCTGCCCTGATTTTCCTGGATGATGGACTGTTGTCTGAAATAAACCCTTTCCTCCTCAAGTTGCTTTTGGTCACGGTGTTTCATCACAGCAATAGGAAACCTAAGACTGGAAATGGTACCAGGAGTAGGGTATTTCTTGACAGACCTGACCATGTTTTGAGGAGGATTGTGAAAGGACTTTGGAACATTGAGCTAGGAAAGTCATTAAGTGTTCAGAGTTTAATGATCTACTGTGGGAACTTAGAAGATAATGCTGAGAGCAGGGCAAACAATGGAGGCTTGTTTTCTAAAGTTTCAAAGGAAGCAAAGACTCCATTGGAGATGTGTGATACTTTGAATTAAGAATATGTGGTTCTGGTCAGTTGGGGAATCAGCTGTAATTAACAAGAGACCAGCACCGTTGAAGTGAAACCCTTTTCAGTCTCAGCTCTACTGAGACAATTGATGCCGGTCAGCAGAAGCCGAGAAATCATCAGTGATTAAGAAGAGACCAGCATCATTGAGGCGAAATCTTCTGGGAAGTATTTCTTTAGTGTTGGCACACAGAAACTGTGTTCCAGAGGGGCCGTGCTGGTAACTTCTGCTGACAGCCGAACTTGGTCATGTGTAAGAGTCACTGAGGTGGTACTGAAAAGGCATGAAGGGGTCATGGAGAGCAGATGAGGCTTGTACTGTGCATCAGAACTGGAATCCATGAAGAGAGGTCCAGAGAGGCCACTGGTGAGGTGCAACCTCAGCTGCAGCAGAAGCCCCAGGTCTGAAGAGGCAGTAGAGAGAAGATGGGACTTGGCAACACATGGCAGGATCAGAGTCCCTGAAGAGAGACCAGAAGAGACTGTTGGTGAAGGTGCAGCCCAGTTTCAGTGCAGACCACAGCATTTTGGAGATGCCAGCACCATGGGATGACCACTGAGGACAGCAGCAGCCATGCAGTGGAGCTGACCTGCACCTAGGAGACAAGCTGTGTGTCTGCTGTATATAGAGAGCCAGAGAGGTACCACTGCCAATCGCTTTGGAGCCCAGATCATGGGTCCCAGATGTCTGACACTGAGCTTTATACTGCTAGACCTTAGTTTTGTTTTGATCTGAGACTATACCCTGGTTCTTCCCTCTTGGATAGAAAGTACATAACCTATGTTTGATTTTACAGAAGTCCACAGTAAAGAGATTGGACTTTTCAAGAGACCTTTTGAGAAACTTCACTCCCTCCCTCCTTGTTACCTAACTCTTCTTGTGGGTCAGGAATGGCTGTTTTGCTCACACCTAATTTTCATTTTCTTTCCCTTACACCTGCCTTTCATCTTCTCCCTCTTCTGCTTTACCTTCCAAGCCAGAGACTAATACAGAGGATCACATCTGCATATCTTTCCCCTTTTAATTCTTCTCTCACAAAGGCAAGTTCCTTCTGGAAAAAAACTCTTAGTCTCACTTGCAGGTCTCACTGCCCAGGGAAGAGGCCACACAGACGCCACCATAGCTGCTTGCTGTTATACCACACATGTGCTGCTTTAAATGATTGCAATTAATTATTCTATATTCCACCAGCCATTGGAGAAACAAATACTATTGTGACAGACCTCATTTATTAATAAGTGCCACCCCATATGAGGTAGAGGAAGATGGCCACCTTTTGGTTCCCTTCAAGAATGCTTCCTTATCAGACAGCTCAGCCTCAGTTACATGCCACTCATAAATAGGGGCCCCACCAGTGCTACTATGGCGAAGAGGCAGGCCATCCCAGATGCAGGGAAAAGGTAGGTGTACAATAATCACCCCACCACTGGCCAGCCTTCCTACAGATGAGTGTCACTTGCATTCTTATGGCCCATTGCAGGCCCCATCGAACTGCTCTTCCCCACACCGTCTCCAGTTTGGTCGAACCCTGTGTGAACCCCATCTGAATGACTTGTCCTGGGGAGCCATGAACAAACTTCTACTCACTCCGGCATTGTGTATCAATTTCCTCCAAGAGAAAACCATCCATCTTGGAGGGAAGCTCACAAAAGTCACAGGATGTTTTAAAGGAGAGTAAAACATTCTACCCCGCCAAAAAGCCCATCACGCTCAAGATGTAAACCACTCAGAAGCTTCAGGAAGTCCCTAAAACTGACCAGATTCACTAGATTCCTCCCTCCCCAAGCACACGTAAACTTGGAATTCTAAGAGACCCTCAGACAAACTGGGTGCCTAGCAGAGGTTCAGACTGGTTGAGCCGCCTAGCCTTAAGGGGACACTTTGTGAATCTTGTCACTTTCTTGTACACTTCTGTAACTCTCCTGTAACTTAGGTGAGCCTCCCTCCTTCCCCACATGAGATATTTCAGTCAGGAGGAAACAACTACACAGCACCAGCCCACAGGCGGGACCCGCCCCGCCCCAGGGGAGGGCGAGCTAGTGCTGGAGTGAAGGAACAGCGCAGACAGAGTGCTAGCTGCCCGAGGAGCCTCTGACACTTCCTCTGGTTGCCCAACTAGTCTTCCCTTTCTCCTCCCGTCCTCTGTGCGATCACATCTCAGAGGAAAAGAAAAACTGCCCCTGGCACTAGAGAGACGGCTCAGGGTTTAAGAGCACTTGTTTCAGGCAGTGGTGGCGCATGCCTTTAACCCCAGCATTCGGGAGGCAGAGGCAGGCGGATCTCTGTGAGTTCGAGGCCAGCCTGGTCTACAGAGCGAGATTCAGGACAGGCTCCAAAGCTACACAGAGAAACCCTGTCTTGAAAGCAAACAAACCAACCAACCAACAAAAGAGCACTTGTTTCTTTCCAACACCCACGTCAGGCAGCTCACAAGCATCTATAACTCCAGCTCCAGGGTATCTGACACCTCTTTCTGTCCTCCACAGGTAACTGCACACATGTGCACACACACAGTGACACACATGCATACATATAAAATAAATCATTTTAAAATATCCACTGCACTGTATGAACTGTGTCCTGTGGCTAAAACAGACATAAAAGTACTTGTCTTATGGGGGACATGTATCACCTTCAAATGACACCAGGTGTCAGTTTGCTCAGGCCATGGTGACAAAGTACTTCAGATGGAGCAGCTTATTCAACACATTTATTTCCTTACACTCGATGTCTCAATAAATCTTATCAAGGATGAGCAAAACAAGACCTAAGTTATGTTTGTCACTTTGTGGGCACATTAGCCCACAGACTGGGGAAATCATAAAGAAGCTCACAGTTGGAGCCCAAAGTGGATGAATGTGTCTGGTGATGGCCTTCTAACTAACAATAGCCACAGACTACATAAGACAGGGAGATCCAAAAGACTAGGCTATATTTTTTATACTTTATTTTATTTATATTTGTATACTCATGCATATTGCTTCCCATGGAGACACCCAGAAAAGGGTGTTGGACTCCCCGGAGCTGGAAGTCACAGGTGGTAATGAACTGCCTTATGTGGATGTTGGGAACCAAACTCTGGCCCTATTCAAGAGCGATATCCTAGTTTGCTTTCTACTGGTGTGATAAAACACTGACAAAAACCAGCTTGTGGAGGAACGGGTCTATTTGGCTTAGAGATTACAGTCCAAATGAAGGGAAGCCTGGACAGGAACCTAGGAAGTAGAAACTGAAGCAGAGACCACGGAGGAATGTGTTTACTAACTTAATTTGCTCTCTTATTATACAACCTTCTAAGGGGCGGCATGAACCACAGTGGGCAGGACCTCCCATATCAACCATTAATCAAGAAAACACCCCCACAGACTGAAAAGACATCTCAATTGAGGTTTCGTCTCCTCAGAAGAATCTAGCTTGTGTTAAGTTGACAAAAACTAATCAGCATAATGTATAGCCCCAAGGAAACCACTGCAGTGACCTATTTCCTCATCCAGGACTTTTCCACTTTCTGCCATGTCCCAATAATGCCATCATATTATGAACCCATGGAGGAAGTCATCCCATCTTGATCTGTCTCTGGAAAAATCTTCATAGACATGCCTAGAGGGGTCTTCACTAACCTCCTACGCACTAAAGATGACAATCAAGATTAACCATCACCCTAAAGGAGTAATATGAGTAAGCTGGTTGGGGGAAAACATGATCAGGACAATTAGAATATGTGAAAAAGAACAGACAATTTGATGGCTATTCTTGGGTGTCCAACTTGACTACACCTGGAATTAACTAAAACCCAAGTGGAGGGATACACTTATGAGAAATTTCTTTTGTTTGAACTACTTGACGTAGGAAGAATCACATTTAATTTGGACTACACCCTTTGGTGGCAGCCTATATAAAGGACATAAAAGAAGGAATCTCTCTCTCTATTCTCTCCCTCTCTCTCTCTCTCTCTCTCTCTCTCTCTCTCTCTCTCTCTCTCTCTCTCTCTCCTGCCTCCCTGCTTGTCCTCACTCTCATCTGGCAAGTCCATTCCTTCACTGGCATTAGAACCTAGTTCAGGATTTCAACATATACTGAAGACCAGCTGAGACATCTAGCCTCAGGGACTGAACAACTACCAGATTCTTGGACTTTCTGGTAGACAGCCATTGTTGGAATAACTGGACAATAGTCTGTAAGCCACTCTAATAAATCCTCTCCAGCCAGCAGATCACACAGGGAGGAAGGATGTGGGAGGACAAAGACAGTCTGTCACTCAGAACATGAGCCTGCAGGGACATTTCACACTCAAACCCTTCGTAGCCCTACTCCAATATGGCTAGTGTCCTTATAAGCAATCAGGTCACACAGGCACACACATGGAACACCATGGAACATCACAAGAAGAAGACCGCTACCTACAGGCCAAGAAAAAAATGCCCTCCAAGGAAACCAACTCTTGCTACCAACTTCCTCAAATGTCCAACTCCAAGGACTATGAGGAAGTAAATGTTTATGGTTTCAGCCACTCAGTCTATGGTTCACTCGTCCCTCAGTATCCATGGGATAATGATTCCAGGACCACATAGGAATGCTCAAGTACCATATCAAATGTGTAGTGGGCTAGAGCTGTGGTGTAGCTCAGTCAGTGGAGTGTTTGCCTTGCCTTCACAAAGCCCCAAGTTCTATCTCCACTATGCACAAACTGGATGTAGTAGTACATGCCTGTCATTCCAGCACTTGGAGGTGGAGGCAGGAGGATAAGAAGTTCATGATCATCCTCAGCTACATAGTGAATTTGCCTCTATCCTAGACAAAACATTTACACCACCACCACCCCGAATGCTCAAGGAACATTGCGGAAAGAATGTAAGAGCCAGAAGATAGAGAAAAGAGCTGTAAAACGTTGACTTCTGAGCATGACTCAGCATGGCACTCTCGAACTCACAGCAGCTGGGCTGACTTGCACTGGGCTGACTCTGTCAAGAGTCATAAATGGGAAAGAGGCTTGTGGGGACCTGCCCCCCATGAAGTGTTGGCTGCTGATAGATTCTGGGAAGGAGGGAGTCACTGTCTTCAGTTGTGTGCTTACTCCTGAGCCCACCAGACTCCAGTGGATGGTTCCAAACTCATGGTCACACAGATGGGCCTGGTTAAAGTGGGTGGGTCACAAAATAAAACAAAAGGACATAAACGTGAGGAAAGGGGCATTCCGAGAGGAGGGAGGCTGGCCGGGGTGGAACGGAGATAAGAGAGGATGGTGATGAGAAGGGTAAGGATGTATCACACACGTGTGAAATTATCAAAGGACAAGTGACAAAAATGGATAATACTATGTGTCCTAGTCTCTTCCTGTTGCTATGATAAAGCACTGACCAAAACAACGTGGGGAGGAAAGAGTTTGTTTGGCTTAAAGTCCCAGGTCACAGTGCATCACTGAAGGAAACCAAGGCAGGAACTCAAAGCAGGGACATGGAGGGAATAGATGCTGAGACCATAGAAGAGTGCTGCTAACTGGCTTGCTCCCTCTGGCTTGTTCAGCTTGCTTTCTTAAATTGCCCGAGATCACCTGCTCAGGAATGACACTGTCCATGGTGAGCTGGGCCCTTTTTACATCAACCAGCACTTAAGAAAATGCTTCACAGACATTCCTATAGGCCAAGTCAACAGAAAAAAAATCCCTCAGTTGAAGTTCTCTCTACCCAGGTTTGTCAAGTAACAGCTGAAGCTAACAATGACACTATGGGTGGTGTGTGCACTCCTGTAATACCAGCACTCCAGAGGCTGAGGCAGAATAATCCTGAGTTCAAGACCAATCTGAGCTAAATAGCAAATTCCTGGCTGACTCGGGCTACGTACATAGCAACACCAGATAGATAGATAGATAGATAGATAGATAGATAGATAGATAGATAGATAAGCAGACATCATAGAAAATAGATTTAGTGCTGGCAAACAACTTCTGTATATCTTCCTATGAACATTAAGTCATTTCTGAATTATGTATGATCCCTGACACAGTTTAAGCTCTATGCACACTTTAATATTTGGTGAACATTGGTCAGGAAAAAATCTGCATATTTTTGGATAGATACATTATTTATACTTTTAGTCAATGATTGCTTGTATCTCTGGAGACAAAACCCAGAGACCGTACTTGACACAGGTTAATCCAGAAAACATGAGAACCAAACATGGTGCAAAGATTAAGCCAGTCAAAATTCCTGCCCAGCAAGGATTGGGGAAGGTCTCAGGGTTCCATCCCTGGTAGAGGAGCTCTTGGCAGTTGATAGCTCCAAAAGGAGAGTCACTATCCTTTGGAAATGCAACAACCACCCAGTAAGTTGTCCCTGCTCCAGCAGACGACCCCATGTACACATAGGCAGCACTAATTGGACTCAATGGGTTTTTGTTTGTTTGCTCTAATAAGGACATAAAGTTGAGAAATACAGCATGACACTATTTCTAAGGAGTCATGAACTATCTCCTCATCCCAGATAGAGAACCAATGACAGACTTGAGTCTGGATACCCAGGAGGAGAAATGACTCAAATACAGCTCCATCACAAAAGCCCACCTCATGATGAGTGACAACTCACCAAAGTGAAACCTAGAGGGAACTGCATAGCTTGCAGGGGGCTCAGCAGGTTGGAGAGTGTCTGTCCCAAGCAGTTCATCTGGTTTCTGCTGCTTCTAGGTGCCTCAGCCGGTCTGAGCCTCTTCTAGGCTGCTCAGTGTGTCTAAGTGTCTCTTAACAATCCTCACTGCTTATATATGCTTTGTGGAATCTAATGAATCTGCTCAGTTTCAGAGACTTCCTGAAAGTTGGCCACATCTCAAGGGTGGAAGGGAGTCAGGGCAGAGCTTTAGCCCTTAGAGGTCCACCCCCAGGTGACCCACCTCTATCAACCTTTGCTCCATGAACTTTCAAAGCAGCATCACCATCTGGGTCAAGCTTCAAACACAGGAGCCTGTGGGAAACACTTTGCACTCAAACTACAAAAGCTTATTACATGCGTGCACACATGCACGCACGTGCGCGTGCGCGCGCGCACACACACACACACACACACACACACACACACACACACCCCACCCTTTAGGTTGCTTGATTCCTAGTACCAGTGGTCAGCCCCATATATGGAAAATCGTATCAATGCATGAATTGCAAGTGGGACCTTCTGTTCTCTGACTAAAGAGGAAGGGAAAATGGGAAATTGTATTGAAGCTGGTGGGTACTTCTAGAGTTCAAAGTGTCAGTGGCTCAGCAAGGATGATGAAGGGGCAAGACTAAGACCAGTCTATATTTACCTAATTAAGGGAGAGGCAAAGAAAAAGAGTGTGGTGAGGAATATCCAATTACATTTGAACATCAGACAAACCAAAAACTTTTTTAGTGTAAGTAGGTCCCATCAGATGTTTGAGACATTTTCATACCAAGAAACAGAATGAATATCCTTAAAAAAAGTTGTACATCAGTTTAGCCACGCATTCTGAGTTTTATGTGGTGACACCAGCTCCTTCCAGAAGGTCTCACTCCTCTGCACCCACCAGGACCGCCTTCGAGAGGCACCCAAAAAACTTTTACTTCTGCTTTCTTAAATGACCTAGCACCTAAAGGGAAAGTCCCCAACCTAAATCCTTCCACAGCCAGGTCCCCAGGCTAGACACAGCCCTGTCCTTTCCCTCTCAGGCACCAGGGACAACTGGGAAGGACTGGTTCCAAATGTCCAAGTTCCAAATGCCCCACAAAACACGGAGTGGGCAAGTGGATATGGGGGGAGTGGATGAGAAAGGGAGAGACCATTTGGCCTCAGAACTTGCCATCAGCAGTTCGTCTCGCACCAGTTCCTGGGGCTCAGCTTCCGCCTACATTTCCCTTCTCTCTTACCCCAGTCGGTCACAGCTGGGGAAGGAGGCCAACGTGTGCAAGTCTAAGATCCCCCTAAGACCGCGATGTCACTGCTGCTGTTTCTGTTGTCCTTGCTGTTGGGAGGTGAGTGGGCCTGAGGCCAAAGTCATCCAAGTTGGGGCTGGGGTTGGTGCTGGTGCGGGGGCTACAGGCCAAGCCTCTGTCTCCCTCAGGATCTCAAGGTCAAGACAGACAATACAACCTACAGGTGAACAGATTGGTGAAGGTGCAGGAGGGTCTGTGTGTTGTCGTGCCCTGCTCGTTCTCCTCCCCCGAGAACCGCTGGTTGGGCCTTGCCCCAGCTTACGGCTACTGGTTTAAAAGCATCAGAAAACCAACACTTAAATTTCCGGTGGCCACAAATAACAAAGATAAAGTGATAGAACCAGAAACCCAGGGGCGATTCCAGCTCTTGGGGGATCTCCCAAACAAGAACTGTTCCTTGATGATCAAAGATGTGCAGTGGAGAGACTCAGGAAGGTATTTCTTCCGGGTGGAGAAAGGATCTGAGAAATTCAGTTTTCCTGATGGCTTCTTCCTGCAAGTGGAAGGTAAGAGTTGTGGACATAGCAGGGACCCCCTGACTCTCACTTGGGGAGGGACAGTGGGAGATAAACTGTGACGCAAAGAAGACAACTGCTAGGAAGGGGTAGCTGAAGCCACGGGATTGGCACCCTCTCCCTTAGACCTGACTCACAAGCCAGATGTCTTCATTCCTGAGATCCTGGAACCTGGGCAGCCAGTGACAATTGTCTGCTTGTTTCCCTGGACCTTCAAGCAATGCCCAGCTCCTTCTTTCTCCTGGATGGGGGCTGCCATCTCCTCCCAAGAAACCAGACCACACACCTCCTATTACTCAATACTCAGCTTTACCCCAGGACTTGAGCACCATGATACTGAGCTCACATGTCAAGTGGACTTCTCTAGGAAGAGTATACAGAGGACTGTCCAACTAAGAATGGCCTGTGAGTGTGATATGGTGCTTTGGGCTATTCAGAGTTCTGGTGGTGGGAGGTAGAGAATCCCCCAACTCCATACTTAGGAAAGTTCATGGAGGTACTGGGGATGTAACTCAGTTGGTAGGGTGCTTGCCTAGCATGCACAAGCATGTACAAGTCTCTGTTCCATCCCCAGCACCACATAAATGAGAGGTGGTGGTGCACATCTGTATTCCAGCACTCGAAGATCAGGAGTTCCAAGTCATCACCCTTGGCTGTATAGCACATGCACATATTAGAATACATGAGATCTTATCTCAAAAGAGAAAGAGGGTTGCTGGGGAGATGGCTCAGCTGATAAAGAGTTTGACACACAAGTGTGTGGAATGGATTTTGGACCCTCAGAACACACATAAAAGCTGGTCAGGTATGGTGGCCCACTGGTTACCTCATTGCTTTGAGGCAGAGAGAGACAAGTGAGCCTCGAGGCAAGTTGGCTGGCTAGATTGGCTGCCCAATTGGCAACCTGAGTTCAGTGAAAGACATTTCTCGGTAAACAATGTAAACAGTGATGATTCAGAAAGGCACCCTACATCAACACCTAGCTTCCACATACATGTATGTGCACACATGTGTACCTATACACACATGCATATTCACCACATATACACACATTCAAAAAAAAATGGAGGAAGGCGCACCATCCTGGGTGTGCCTGTGCCCTGCGAGGCAATGGTTGCTTCATTTCTGTCTGGTCACTTGCCTTCCCTGGGATGGTGGTGCTTTTCTTTCCATGAGGACTTCTCATGGGGAAGAAAGCATTCCTCCTCTGAAGCTGGCTCACAATCTTCTCCCAGATGCCCCCAGAGATCTTGTTATCAGCATTTTCCGTGACAATGTGTCAGGTACGAGGGTCTCCTGGGGTGGTGTAAGGCTAGTCCAGTCCCCTTTGAAAAGTCTGGAGAGGGGATGGGGGGAGGGGGCAGGCCTGAACCCCTTCTGCTGCCTCCCTCTACCCTCTGTCCTGCTCCCTCATCCTTTCCTTATCTCTCTCTCTCTTTATCTCTGTCTCTGTGTCTATCTCTGTCAATCTCTGTCTTTGTGTCTGTATCTCTTCCCATATCTGCATCCATCTCTGTCTGTGTCCATCCTTCCTCTGTCTCTATATCTCTGCATCTGTCTATTTCTGTCTGCTTCTCTCTTCATCCTTCTCTATCTCTCTATTACTGTCTCTATCTCCTCCTCTCTGTGTGTGTCTCTTTGGTCTCAGAATTGCATGGGAACACCCCACATCTGGAAGTCCAGCAAGGCCAGTCTCTGCGCCTCCTCTGTGCTGCCGACAGCCAGCCCCCTGCCACACTGAGATGGGGCCTGGAGGACCGAGTCCTCTCTTGGTCCAGCCCTGTGAGCTCCAGAACCCTGGCACTGGAGCTACTCCAGGTGAAAGCTGGGGACTCAGGACACTACACCTGCCAAGCAGAGAACAGGCTGGGTTCCCAGCAACATACCCTGGACCTCTCTGTGCTGTGTGAGTGTGATCCACCAAAGGTTCTGAGGAGGGGAAGGAGGTGACAAGGTGTGGGGGGGCGGGGCACGGGGAAGCATCAGGCTTACAACAGTCAGACCACCAGGCGGCTTGTGTTGGGGACCCAGTGAGTGACTCACCCACCCACAGCTCCCATCTCTGGGAGGGAGGCTCTGCCCAGGGAGAAGGCCCACCTGGAGTCAGTTCCCCGTCTTCATTGCAGATCCCCCGGAGGACCTGAGAGTGACTGTTTCCCAGGCAAACAGGACAGGTAGGAAGGATGGACAGAGGAAGCTGGATGTCTCAGGGGTGCGGGTGGATGGGAGTCGTCGCAGTTGATGGTGACTCTGCCTCCTGTCCTCCCCAGTGTTGGAAATCCGCAGGAATGGCACCTCCTTTCCGGTCCTGGAGGGCCAAAGCCTATGTCTAGTCTGTGTCACTCACAGCAACCCCCCAGCCAGTCTGAGCTGGACCGGGGTGGCACACACTCTAATCCCAACCCAGTCTTCAGAGCCAGGGGTGCTGGAGCTGCCTCTGGTCCGGAGGGAACATGAAGGAGAATTCAGCTGTGCTGCGCGGAACCCTCTGGGTGCTCAGTACATCTCTCTGAGCCTCTCTGTGCACTGTGAGTGGGGAAGGGACACCTGGGACCTGGGACCAGGGGCCACCTGCTGACCCGTCTTCTCTCTCCCCACAGACCCCCCACAGATGCTCAGATCCTCCTGCTCCTGGGAAGCTGAGGGTCTGCACTGCAGCTGCTCCTCCAGAGCCTGGCCCACCCCATCCCTGCGCTGGCGGCTGGGGGAGGGGCTGCTGGAGGGGAACAGCAGCAATGTCTCCTTCACGGTCACCTCCAGCTCACTTGGACCCTGGGTCAACAGTTCCCTGAGCTTCCATGAGGAGCTCGAGCCCAGCCTCCGGCTCAGCTGTGAGGTCTGGAACACACATGGGGCCCAGAGCGCCTCTGTCCTGCTACTGCCTGGTAAGGGCCCTTTGGGACTAAGCTTCTCTATGGAGGGGCTGAGTGGGATAGGCTCTGTGGCTGGAGCAAAGTCTGGGAGGATATGGACCTATGACCTAGGTGTGTGTGTAGAGAAATAGAAGAGAAGGCATGACACCCAGCCCAGGATGCAGTCATGTTTTCCAGAAGGAAATAGGGAAGAAGCCTGGCCACAGTGTGCAGCAGGAACTGGAGTCCAGGATGCTGTGTGTAGGACTGCATACAGGGGATGTACTCCTTCTCTTGCAGATAAGGACAGGTCCACAGCGTTCTCCAAGGGAGTAGTTTTGGGCTTTGGGATTGCAGCCCTCCTTGCCCTCTGCCTCATCATGATCATGTGAGTTGGAAGGAGTTGTTGGGGGGCCTGGGATCTAGGCTTCCTCAGAGAGGGCAGACGGAATAGTATACAGCAATGTAGAGGCCATTTCCTCAGCGTGAAGACCCTCCAGAAGAAAGGAACCCAAGAGGAAACCTCAAGACCCAAGATCTCACGGGGCAGCACAATCCTGGATTACATCAATGTGGTCCCCAAGACCAGGTCCCTGGTGAGTTGCCAGCTGTGCTTTCTGAGTCAGCATCCCCTGCTTCTTCTGCACATATCCCTTCCATAACCCTCCTACACCTTTGCCTTAGAGGCAGGAAGCATCCAAGATTAGATGCAAACCCTGGTTCCCTCTGAGCCTTCACGTCTTCATCTGTTTCCAAGTCTGAGGAACAGAACATGGACTCTCTCCGTAGGTGGCTTACATTTCTTCCGTTATTGTCACCGCCAAGGGATAACTAACTTTGTGTAACCACTTAATTCATAGTTGCTGTGCTGGGGATAGAACCCGGAGACATGTGCCTGCCTGGCACACTCACCCCTCACTGGGGGATTCCTAGGCCACACTTCCAGTACCTCTTTGGTGGATGCTGGACAAATGATGTATCACTGAACTACATCCCCAGCCCTACCTAATAATTATTAATGTCCTTGTGGTATGGTACATCCTACTGATTAAATACAGGACTTGAAGTAGGCTGTCTGAGCTCCTGTGCCCTGCCTCCTCTTTTTTTTTTTTTTAAATCATCATCTTGAGCAGTTACTGAATTCTTCTGTGGCCCAACTATAATATTGGGATAATAGGATAATAGTGGTGGCTGCCTCCTGGGAATATATAATCTGTAAAATATTCAGAGGAGTCTGTGGCCCCTATTGAGTTCTCAGTAAACATTAGGTACAAGTGTGAGGTCACATCTACCTGGTGATGACTCAAACAAACACCCATGTCTCTCAGTGTCTTCCCTGCACTCACTTATCCAACCCTGCAGGCAGCGTCTACACTCAGACATCAATGGGCGTTTCTTACCTGAGCCTGTACAAAGTCAACTTCTGACCAGCCTTGCCCTTTCTGCTCCGCTTTCACTTGTCTCTCTCTCTCTCAGCAAACATTAACAGCTTTCCCCGAGTAATCTAAAGCCTTTGCATGATCTTTTGCTCCTGATCCTCTTCAAAATACACCCAAACCACCTCACCATAACCTTCCCTCAACTCCACAGTCCATGTGTCACTCCTCATCTGGACACCATTGCTACTTTCTTCATGACCTCCTCTGATTCTGTTCTTGTCCTTTACACTCTATTTCTCTGCGTGTGACATCCTATAGAAACCACACAGGCACACCTTTCCTCTGAATGCTACTCAGCCAGAAAAAGGAGCAAACTCTTGATGCATAAGACAAATTACACGAATGGAAAGTCTCTGAATGGTACATACTACATGATTCCACTTATATCTCACTGACAAAGTAACGAAATTACAGGGACCAAAGACTGAACATGTGGCTCAGTTGGTAGAGTGCTTTCCTAGCATGCACGAATCCCAGGCCAGCATGAATGTGAGCATAGTGGTGCATGATAAGCACTCAGGAAGTGGAGGTAAGAGGATGAGAAGTGCAAGGTCATCTTTGGCTATGTATAAAATTCAGAGCCAACCTGGGCTGCGTGGGACTGATGAGTAATGATAACTGAGTAAATGCTTGTGATTAAGGAAAGCAGAGTGATGAGTGAGACTCTGAAGGCCAGCAAGGGGGTTGCTCCACGATGATCCAGGGTCCTGAATCTTGACTGTAGTGGTCACATGTGTTTACCTGCACTAGTATGATGAAAACAGTAACAAAGGGCCACAGTCTGGGCCTGCACTTATTCACATAGGGAGCAACCTTGAGGCCAGGCAGATTTTCCCACATGCCCACCTCAGGAGTACACCCCTGAGCACACTCAGTTAAGGAACACACTCCAGAGAATGAATGCCCATCTCAGAAGCACAACCCTGAGCATGCCTAGCCAACTAAGGCAACACTCCTGAGCATGTTTAGTTAAGGAACACACCGGTGCTCAGTTTAAGGTCATAGTTCAAGAAGGAAACACAGCAGAAATGCCTCTGGGAATGCTCAGAATGGCCTAAAAAATGGATAGGAATACTTTGAAGGTGAGTTAATAAAGGAGTCTCCCCTAGAAGGCAGGTAACAAAGTACGTTATATGGATATCAGCATCCTTCTGTGAATATTGTATCACAGTTAAGGTGTGACCACTGGAAAGCTGGAGTAAGGGTGCAGGGACCTCTCTGCACTACTTCTGTGACTTTTTATTTTTTAGAAAGGCTCTCATGTACCCAGGCTGGCCTCAAATTCCCTTCATAGCCAAGGATTTCCCTGAATAGCCAAGGGCAACCTTAAACTTCTGATCCTCCTCCCTCCACTCTTAAAGTGCTGACATGTGCCACCATGCTTGATTTATGTGGTGCTAGGGATAGAGTCCAGGGCTTTGTGCATACTAAGCAAACACTCTACCCTGAGCTACAGCATTGGTCTTACTTTTGACACTTTCGTAACTCTATGATCATTCCATAATGTAAAGTTGAAGAAAATAAAAAATCAAAACACCTCAATTTCCTATTAAATCCTCCATCAATCACTTCTTCTGATTTCCAAAACCATCTCCAGGGACTTTGTAGTAGACAGCTTCCATTTGTTTTACAAGACTGACTGTGTAGTCACATAAACCATCTTGTTCTTTTAATTTTTCAAAATTTCAAATTTATTTAGTATTATTTATCAGTATTATTATTGGGGAGTGTGCATTGCATAGCACAGTGCACATGTGGAGGTTGGAGGCTAACTTTCAGGAGTCAGTTCTGCAAGTGTCACAGCTCTGGAGAGAAAGGTAGCCTGACTTTTCAGGAAGCCAGGCTATACCTAGGGACACAATAGGACAGCTCTGGAGGGTAGAGCCGCAATAAGACAGCTCAGCCTGGAAGGAAAGGTATCCCTCCTGACTTGTTCAGGAGTCAGACAATGCCTGAAGCTGGGGATGTGGTGGGGGATGGTCTCCCGCAGGATATAGCAATCCTGCTCCTTTCCTAGAGAAAGCCATTACACCTGAGCTTTGCTCCACCCCCACCCCTTTAAGGGGGCTTCCCAGCAAAGTTCCACTTCTCTCTGGCCAAAGATGTTGCTTTTTCTTCTTTACTCGGCTAAAGGGGAAACCCCTGCAGAAATGTAGCAATCTCTTCCGGCTCCAGCTAAAAGTTGTTACTTTTTTCTGCTCTGCCTTGCTCCGCCCTCTTAAGAGACTGTCTCAGCAAGTTTTTTTCTGCTCAGTCCCCCTAAGGGATAACTCAGCAAGGTTCTTCTATTCTGCACTGGTGAATGAAGATCTTCACCCAAGACTTCCGAGAATGAGATTTATTTGGGAAGGAGGAGTCCAGGAGAGTGGCTGACTCTGCCAGGTTGGGAAAGCGCAGCCCACAACTGAACAGGCAGAGGGGTTTATATAGGCTTCTTAGGGGTGGAGTTTCTCCAGAGAGATTTTCTGCTCGGGGATTGGTTAGTTTTCCTGCTCAGGATTGGTTCGTTTCGTTGGTAAGGGGCAGAGATGGCTCTGATTTCAGGGCCAAATTGTGTTTCTTTCACTGGTCCTTTTTAGCCTTTTGGTTCTAATTTGAGGTCCAGGGCATATTTCTTTCACTGGTTCTGATTCTGGGGACAAAGTGTGTTTCTTTGGCACTGGTTTCAGGGTCAGGGCATGTTTATTAAGTTCTGGGTTCAGGGCTAAAGTGTTTCTTTCACTGGCTCTGGTTTCAGGGAAACCAGAAGTTTGCTCTGGTCCTGCCCAGCTCCACAGACACCGCAGCCACTTACAAAATAATCACTCAGAGGCTTATATTAATTAAAATTGTTCAGCCATTAGCTCAGGCTTGTTATTGACTAGCTCTTACAGGTCTTTGATGCAATTGAAGACTAGATAGTTATAATTATGGTTTTCCTTGGTTTTGATAGGAGATAAGGTAGCTATGGAACCTTGGACTCACAAATATAGGATAGGATATCTTCTTTGATTTTTACCAAATACAAATAGATTAAATATTATAACTATAATTCTTGCTTGATAACTGTTTTGTTATATATAATTTTGCTATGTTAAAGTTAAAACTTTTCTTTTAAATAGAAAGAAAAGGAGAAATGATGAGTGATGGTGCTCTGCATGCTGTGAATGTGTTGTTCCCATTGATTGATAAATAAAATGCTGACTGGCCAGTAACCAGGAAGGAAGTATAGGTGAGATAAACAGACAGGGAGAATTCTGGGAAGAGGAAGGCTGAATCAGGAGTCACCAGTCAGACATGTAGGAAGCAAGATGTGAAGGCAGAACTGAGAAAAGATACCAAGCCACATGGCTAAACATAGATAAGAATTATGGGTTAATTTAAGTGTAAGAGTTATCAATAGTTAACCTGAGCTAATGGCCGAGCAGTTTTAATTAATATAAGCCTCTGTGGGTTCAAGCGGCCACAGGGCCGCGGGAGCTGGGCAGGACCAGAAAAACTTCAGCTACAGGTGACTTTCTTTCACTGGCTCTGGTTTCAGGGCCAAGGTGAGTTTCTTTTACTAGCTCTAGTGGGTTTCTTTAGCTGGCTCCCTTTCCCTACAATCCCCCCTTTTTGTTTATTAGTAAACAACAGGGGTTGGAAAGGGGGCAAAGTTGGCATCGAGGTTCTTGGGACAATCTTGATCTTCATCCTCAGGATGTAACCATGAGCTGCAGGTCTCTGGCTCCATAGCTAGGGGCTGGTAATCCTGTAATAGTAACTGGTTAAAATTCTGGTTAGAAATCCTTTGGCTCTGTTGTTGAAGGAATCTAGACAAGAGGTTTATGAGGCAGGGTGCAACTAGCAGGATTAGGAAAAAGAGGAGAAGAGGGGTGAAGAAGAGTAGCATCCAGTTCTATATCTGACTATCAGTGATCCACTGGCTAGAATTATCAAGCTGTTTCTGTTCTTGAAGATCCATTTGGAGTTGTTGAATGTTAGCTTTCACTACACCTGATTGGTTGATATGGAAACAACACTCTTCCCCAAGAAAGAGACAAAGACCACTCTCTGCTGTTAGTAAATGTAATCCTCTCTGATTTTATAGTACTGTGGTGACTAGCAAGTCTATTTGTCCCTGAAGGGTAAGGACAATCTGAGATGCCCATTGGAAATCCTGGATGAGTTACAAGGAAAGCCAATGGTCAATAGCTAGGGAAGTAGTCAGTCCTGCTGTTCCAGTGGTTACACCTGCCGCTATGCCCAGGGCTGATAGAAAAGGTATTGCTTGGGTTGTTCATTTGTCATGCCTTGCTGCTTTGAACTTGGCGATGAGAATTGGCAAGCATTCTTCACCAGCTGCCACCTCTAATTTGGGGAACAGAAATACCAGGGCACAAGTCCCAGACCACCTAGAAGGTAAGCAGTGATAAACCTGAGTACCATAGAGAATAGAGGCATTGTGAATGTTTGGACATAGGGGCTAGGTGACAGTACCAAGGGTAATGGTATTATTTCAGTCTGCAGAATCCAGGGTGCCCACAAAGTGTGTCCCTGAGGAGTTAAGGCAGTCTGTGATACCAAAGAGAGGAATGTGGGCGTCATAAGGGGTGGTAGTGACATTTGGCTTGGAGCAATTAACAAATGGTATGGTGAGAGAATCTAATAGGACAATGGGTGAGGCTACAAATGGTGGGTGAGAGTTTGACCCCGGAGGGACACACAACCAGCATTCTCCAAAGAGTATTACTCAATAGCTGATATGCAGTAGTTAGGGTCTGAAACAAGAGATGGTGTGACAGGAAGGTGGGGTCAATATCATTTTTAAAAAGGTGATATTAGGGATGCAAGAACCTATGAGGAGCTTTGGACCACTTCTTTTACTGTGTCTATACCTAGGGGTCAAGAGAGTGGGATGTGTACCTTCTGTATTTTGAGTGTGTCTGGTGGATGGCTATGATAAATGCTATAGTAAAACTTCCGATCTGAGGTGCCATGGGTTCTTAATTAGGTGTAAAAGATTCCCATTCTTCATAAAAGGCAGAGTGTTTTCCTGAATATGCATTATGTCTCCAGCAGTCTCCAGATGCCACCGCATGAGTGTTGTGGTTGAACTGCTAGGCCTATGTCTCCTGGACCTCAAATCTCCATACATAGAGTTGGCTAGCAATAGGGGTGAGTGTGAAGATGGTCTTAGGGCCAGGTGTGTTTCTTTCACTGGCTCTGGTTTCAGGGCCAGGCCAGGATGGGCTTCTTTTGCTAGCTCTGGTGGGTTTCTTTAGGTGACGCCTTTTCCCCATGAGTTCTGTCTTTCAATTTTAGGTCCCAGGAATGGAACTCAAGTCTCTAAGCTTGCATTACAAGCACCTTTACCCACCAAGCCATCTTTCTGGCCTCCATCTTGTTCTTTCTTAAGCACACCCCCAAACTCTGTTAGAATGCTTGAATTTGTTGTTTCCTTCCTTCAGAGAATTTCTCAGAAACTGCATGGTTCCTGACTTCATTTAATACTCTTTGCTTGATAATCACCCCATCAAAGATGCTCAGAATGACCTGTTCACTTATTATTTGGCATTTATATATAATAATTGTGTCTGTTTATACATACCATGTGCCACTATACTCACACAGTACAGTGATGAAATTGGGAATTATTTCTTTGTGGTGAGACTATTTTATCTATAGCTATGACTCTTCTTTTAATTTTGTTTAAGGTTTTTTTTGTTGTTGTTGTTGTTTTTGTTTTTTTTGGGTTTTTTTTGTTTTTTGAAACAGGGTTTCACTATGTAGTTCTGGCTGGTCTGGAACTCACCCTGTAGACTAGGCTGGCCTCAAACTCATAGAGCTCCACCTGCTTCTGAGTGCTGGGATTAAAGCCATGCACTACCACACTCAGCTTATACTTTATTTTTACTCCTAATTGTGTGGTTTGATGTGTGTGTGTGTGTGTGTGTCTGTGTGCGCGCGCGCGCGTGCACAGTTCTTGCAAGAGCCAGAAGAGGGCTCAGATTGCCTGAAGTTACAGGTGGTTAGGATCTGCCAGGAGATGGTGCTGATAAGTGAACCCGGGTCCTCTGGAAGTGCAGCATGCACTCTTGACTGCTGAGCCATCTCTCCAGCCCCGGCCCCTGCTTTTCCTTCTTCACGGCACTCGCCACTTGCCATTATTATACTTTCACTCATGTGCTGGCTGTTATTGCCCTGTGTTACTCCAAAGCTAGAGCCCCGGTTCTAAGCCAGTGCCTGGCACATGCTAGCTGCACAGCTGCTTGCTGAGTGAATGAGCGAAGGATATTTGCTATCCCCTCAGGTTCGGAATCGGAAGGCCAAACCAGACACCCCTTCCAGGATCCCATCCCCGGACATTCACTCCCCTGAATCAAAGAAGAAACAGAAGGAGCAACATTTCACTTCTCCTGGTTGCCCAGACCCCAGATCATCCTCTCAGGCCCCTGTCTCTGAGAATAACCCAGAAGAACTCCATTATGCTGCTCTCAACTTCTCTCGCCTCAGACTATGGGAGACCCAGAATGCTCAAGACACTTACACTGATTATGCTGAAGTCAGGTTCCACTGAGGGTGTCCTGGGTTTTAGGACTGAGCCCCCTGCCCCAAAATCATGCAAATTCTCTTCTTAAAATAATTCTCAGGGGGCAAATGTGCTTGCCACCAAGCCTGGATCCACATGGTGGAAGGAACCTCCCACAAGCTGGCCTTTGACCCCCACATGCCTCCCAGGTGTGCATTGTGGCTCACGCCTGTGCATGCACACATATGTAAGTTAAATAAATAAATATACAGAACAATTTATTTTAGAGATGAATGCTCCTGTTTGGGTATGCTCTGAGTGTGTCTCTCAAAAGCTTATGTGCTAGAAGTTTAGCCCACTTTGTGAAGGTGGTAAGATGATGTGATCTTTCAGGAGTGGGGCATGGTGGAAGGTGGTAGGTCATGAGGCATTGAATAGCCCTTGGAAGGTGTCAATGCTGGTATCACAGAGTGGACCAGTTCTCAAGAGAGGGGGTTACAAGTTTGGCTGCCTCAACTCTCTCAATTCCTATCTCAATGGCTTATCCATGTCTCATGTACTCCCACCAAGATGCCATCTGTCATATTGTGGTGGAGGCACAAGACCCTCATCAAAGCGTGATGGAGGATTTGAAAGTCCCACTTGACAGCTGCCTTAGGTGAGAAAGTGTCCACTCTATACGTCTTGCTAAGGGGAAAGAAGCAGGAAGTTAGCCATCTTGAAATGTTGAAGCATAAAGTACACTGACCTACTTAGATCCTTTTCCCTTGTCTTAGTATCTTAGTCAGGGTTTCTATTACTGCAACGAAACACCAGGACCAAAAAGAAAGCTGGGGAGGAAAGGGTGTATTTGACTTCACTTCCACATCACTGTTCATAATTGAAGGAAGTCAGGACAGGAATTCAAACAGGGCATGTGTAGTCAGACTTTCCTTTGGGCCACCAGCTTACAAATAATGACATGGAGACTTACTATTAATTATGAAAGCTTGGCCTTAGCTTGGGCTTTTTCCCAACTAGCTCTAAAACTTAAATTAATCTGTTTTTATTAGTTTATGTTCTATCACATGGCTCAGTTACCTCTGCTCTGTACTGCATGTCCGACTTCTTCGATATTTGGCTGCTGTCTCTTGAGTGCCTAGATTCATCTCGAGTTCCTCTCTCTGCCCTGAAGTCCTGCCTATTCTCCTGCCTCATTATTGGCCATTCAGCTCTTTATTACACCAATCACAGTGACCATCTGCACAGAGTGTAAACAAATATTCTACAAAAGGCAGGAACCTGGAGGCAGGAGCCAAGACAAAGACCATGGAGGGGTGCTGCTTACTAACTGGGAGTAGCATGGGTTTTGAAACCTTAAGCTCACCTCCAGTGATATACTTCCTCCAACAAGGCCACATTCTAGCCTGAGTGAGCTCTGGGCTTGATTGGGAGACCCTATTCCTTAGTTACTCTTCTATTTCCGTGAAGCATGAGGCAGAGAGCTAAACCAGAATGGCATGGACTTTTGAGACTTCAAAGCCTGCCTCCAGTGACAGACATCCTCCTATAATGCCACAGGTCCTGCAACAAGACCACACCACCTAATGCTTCCCAAATAGTTTCACCAACTTGGAACCAAGTATTCAAACATACGAGTCAGTGGGAAACATTCTCATTCAAAACACCATACTCTGACTCATGGAATAAGGTAGAAGAGTGACATCACATCCTATATGAACACACACATATATGCACATGCATTCACAGATGTGTACCCACACACATACAAACATACACATAAAAATGGGGGAGGGGATTCAGATAGACCCTGGAGTGGGTAACCTTGGCAAGTTGTTGGGTAGACACTGGAGAGCCTGCCAGAGAAAGCAAGGTGGGTGTCCACAAATTACATAAAGGATGGGAGATCCTATTATAGTCTGCTTCAACTCTGAAGCTACCTTGAATGTCTCTTTGGCCTTGGAGTTGTTTGCTGTGGGATGGTCTGTATGTCAAATGCGTTGCTGATTGGTCAATGAATAAATCACTGATTGGCAGTGGCCAGGCAGGAAGTATAGGCGGGACTAACAGAGAAGAGAATTGAGAAAACAGGAGCTGGGTGGGGGAGACACTGCCAGCCGCCATCAGGATAAGGAAGATGTAAAGATGCCGGTAAGCCGCAAGCCACATGACAAGGTATAGATTAATAGAAATGGATTAATTTAAGCTGTAAGAACAGTTAGCAAGAAGCCTGCCACGGCCATACAGTTTGTAAACAATATAAGTCTCTGTGTTTACTTGGTCGGGTTTGAGCAGTTGTGGGACTGGCGGGTGAGAGAGATTCATCCTGACTGTGGGCCAGGCAGGAAAACTCTAGCAACAGTTGTTCATAAGCCTGTGTTGCCAAAGCAACAGACTTGGGCAGAGGTCAGTTATTTCAAAATACATGTGTTAAGGTTGTGACTTCTGTAATAACGGCTTAGGCCTCAAGGGAGAAGAGTTGTTACCCAGAGCTCTCGGGGACCAGCAGTGTTGTGTTAGTGGGTGTAGGCGGGGAAGAACACCAGGATGGAAGTCAGAAGAGCCAGTTTGAACTTGAGGGACGGCCAGGATCCCTCTTCAACCAGGCTGTTAGAGACCATTACCTTCAGGATATGTAAGCACAAGAAAGCTTTATTTTGCTAATAGCTAATCTAGGCCTGTTCTGTTAAAACTCTTTTCTGGGCCAGTTAGATAGCTTAGCAGGTTAGGACACTTGCCACCAGGCTCAGAGGCCTGGGTTCAATCCTCAGAATCCACCCGGTGGAAGGACAGAGCTGACTCCCCCAAGCTGTCTTCTGACCTTCAGACGCACGATGTAATTTTTAAAAAGACTTTTTCTCACCTTTTATCAGGTCTTTTACTCACCAATGACTTGTTTTGAGTTTCTTTTTGTTTGCTTTTTTATTTTTTTTTTTTTTGGTTTTTCGAGACAGGGTTTCTCTGTGTAGCTTTGCGCCTTTCCTGGGACTCACTTGGTAGCCCAGGCTGGCCTCGAACTCACAGAGATCCACCTGCCTCTGCCTCCCGAGTGCTGGGATTAAAGGCGTGCGCCACCACCGC
Source organism: Peromyscus californicus insignis (assembly GCF_007827085.1). Lineage (NCBI taxonomy): Eukaryota > Metazoa > Chordata > Mammalia > Rodentia > Cricetidae > Peromyscus > Peromyscus californicus. The sequence continues at coordinate 177,286,473 of NW_026294562.1, read as the reverse complement.
CCGATATGTTTGCTTTTTTAGATAGGGCCTCCTTCTCTATGTAGCCTTATCTGGCCTGCAACTCACTAGGTAGACCAGGCTGGCCTTGACCCATGGAGGTCTTCCTGCTTCTGCCTCCCCAATGCTGGAATTAATAGCTTGTGCTACCATGCCTGGCTGATTTTTTTTTCTTTTTTTATTTTCTTTTATATACTGTCTGGCTTCAAACTACATATGTAGCACAGGATAACCTAGAACCTCTGACCCTCCTGTTCCCAGCTCCCAAATGCTGGGTCACAGGCATGTACCACGCCACCACATCTGGTTTATGAAGTGCTGGAAATGGAACCCGGGACCTTGTGCATATTAAACAAGCGCTCTACTGGGTGAGCCACATCCAAAGTCCAGTCAGTCAGTTCTGATTTTTTTTAAGACTCAGCTGGGGGCTGGTGAGGGTTTAACAGTTAAAGGAACCTGCTGCCAAGCTGATGACCTGAGTTCTATACCTGGGACCCAAATGATGGAAAGAGAGAATTAACTGAGATGCAGTGAACAACCGCAAAAGAATGGAACTCCACAATTTCTCCAGTCCTACAACTGTATGATAACACATAGATAGCTTCTTGATGTGTGTGTGTGTGGGGGGGGGGGTGTCAGAGCTTAGGTGAGTGCTTGCCTAGTGTGCATGAAGTGCTTGTTCTAATCACTAGCGTCACACAAACTGGGCATGAGGGTGTGCTCTGGTAAGGAGGATCAGGAGTTTAAGGCCATCCATCCTCTGTTACATAACAAGCGTGAGGCCAGCCTGAGCTACATGAGACTCTGTTACATGTAGCATAGGGCATGGTGGCATATGCCTTGAATCCAAGCACATGGGGCATATCTCTGTGAGCTTGAGCCAGGATGTTTTACATGGCAAGTTTCAGGCCCATCCCGGTTACCATAGTGAGAACCCGTCTCAAAACAAAACAAAAATTTTCAATCCACAAAGTAAATGAATGAATAAGCACATCCCAGCCTAGTCTTACATCTTGACTTCAAACTCAGTCCAAACCTCATCACCCTCCCTCCTCACCTAACACAGGTTCATCCCGGTACCTTGCCAGGTGTTGAACCTTCCAGCACTTTGCAGAACAGTTAGAAATAACTTCTTATCATTTATAAGTTACACAGTTTGTGACACTCTCTTATGGCTGTGAAAACAGCTTCTGAATCAGGAGAAGGTGATGGTGGTCCCATTCCTGTCCCACTCTGAAGAGAACTGAAGAGAAAAATGAGGTCTTGGGGAACAGGGGTGAAATGGCCCCAGTGAAGGCTCCCACAGCTGCACCGATGGCCTCCGCCTCTAGAGGGCAGCACAGCATAGGTAGCTGTGCCTCAACATACCAGTGGGCAACATTCTCCCACACTCTCTCCTAAGGGCAGCCCTCCAGAAGATACTTCCTCCTGCCATCACTCACTGGACCCTAGCTTACCTCCCACCACCTCCCCCAGATGCCCTGACACAAAATCTTAGCGGCAGCTTTGACTTTTCCTATATCAAGCAATCCTGAACATTCTTCATCCTGAACGTCAGAGGATTCGAGCAGCTGCTTCCTTTACCATCCCAGCTGCTGCTGACCCGACATTCTGTCATCTGAGCTGCTCTCGTGTGTGTATGTGTGTGTGTGTGTGTTTGTGTGTGTGTGTGTGTGTGTGTGTGTGTGTGTGTGTGTGTGTGTGTGTGTATGCTTCAAAACACACAATACCACTCTGGGGAGATAGCTCTGTTAGTATCCTGAGTTTGATCTCCAGAACTCATGTTAAGAGACAAATAAAATGCCTTCAAGATGGTTAGTGGGTAAAAAGCACATCTTGTCAAGTCACCTGAGTTCGATCCCCAGGACCCACCCGGTGGACAGTGAAGAGCCAACTCCCACAAGTTGCCCTCCGATGTTCACTCTCCATTATAAATGCACACGCATATAAACATGTAAAAATGCTTTTACACACACACACACACACACACACACACACACACACACACATGCACTCACACATATGTGGATAAATAAATAAACAAACAAAATTCTAAAAGAATTTAAAAGTGAGGCATGGTGGAATCACTTGTAATCACAGTGCCAGGGAGATTGAGACAGGTGGATTCCTAAGCGTTGATGGCAAAATGCCCACCTGACCAGTGAAAAACCTGTCTCAAAAAAAAAGTATGGTGCTGGAAGGATGGCACCCAAGGCTGCCCTTTCCCTCCATACATACGTGTATGACATACATGCACAAATATAAAAAATATAGGCACCCATATCCAGAAGAAGCAGCAAGCAGCGTGCTGAATCCTCTCTACTCTGCTGCTTCTTAACAAGGGAAGCATTTTAAAGCAGGAAGAGATTAACTTGGCTGAGGGGCCACAACTCTGCAGAGCAGTGAGAGGCGAGACTTCACTTCAGCATGCTGGCTGGAAGTCACACCCATGACCCACAAGTCCCCAGGGCTTCCGTCTCTGCTGATTTCTAAACCGCTGTGACCCTCACAATGACTTTGAGATGGATTTTCTAAACCAGTCTCCTAACCAATTGCATTGCCTCTTCTTGCAGGGACAGAACAAAAAGTCCCTGGAGTTTGCAGCAAACCCCAGAACTTACCTAATGGCTTACTTACCCAGATTAGGAACTGCGTGCAACACACTTCCTAGGTAGAAGGAGGTACCACCTACCTAGGGTCGGAGCCGAAGCCAAGGGAAGGAGCTGCTCTTAAAAGGCCAGGTATACAGGCAGCCAAGATGGAGAGTTTCCCCTGATCCCAGAGGAGCTAAACCTGGAAAGTAGTAATAAAAGAATAGGCTAGGAGAAATCCCATCATCACTCTGGAAATGGGCACACACAAGGACTCTGAAAGCCCATGTAGCTTGCTCAAGGTCACACACTAATTAAGGAGCAGAGCAAGAAATAAAAGAGGGTCTGGGGTTCAGTCGCTGGTAGAGTGCCTGTCTAATGTACCAGGTCCTGGATTCAGCCTCTAACACTGGGAAGACAAACAAACAAACACCTTGTGTCATCTTTGATTTGGGGGACCCACTCCAGCAGTCCAATAGGTTGTCCTGCTTCTCAAACACTTCTCAACTTAGCCTTCAGCTTCCAGGTTCACTACACATCAAAACCCACTCTCCAACCACAGGCAAGGTCTCTTTCCAAAGCATAAGTCAAATTATGTCACACATGAGCTTCAAATCGCTCAAAGTGTTTATTATTAGGATAGAGTCCACCTCTGTAGCCCATGGAGACCTGGAACTTGTCTGGGTTGATCCCAACCCTCCTGTATCTGCCTGTCTCCCCAGGGCTAGGGTTACAGGTGTATATCAGCAGCCCAAGCACTCCCATTCTCTTACAATGAAATAGGGCTCAGGGATACAGCTCAGCAGTAGAGGGCTTGCCTGGCATGCCAGAAGCCCTGGATTCCATACAAGTAGTGCTTTTAAAAAGAGGGAGAGAGAGGAGAGAGGGAGGGACGGAGGGAGGGAGGGAGGGAGGGAAGAAGAAAGGGAGGGAGAGAAGGAAGGAGGGAGAGGACAGAGGGGGAAGGAGGGAAGGAGGGAGAGAGGAAGGGAAGAAGAAAAGGAGGGAGGGAGGGAGGGAGGGAGGAAGTAAGGGAGGGAGGAAAGGAGGGAGGGAAGGGAGGAAAGGAGGATGAACTATTTACTATAATGCCAGTACTGGGAAGCAAGAGACAGACGGATCAGGAGTTCAAGGTCTTCATCAGCTACATAACAAATTTGAGGACAGCCTAAGCTAATGAGACTCTGGAAAGAGAGAGGAGAAGGGAGGAGAGAGGAATGGGGAAAAGAAGGGGAGGAGTTAGGAGCGTGGCTAGTGGAAGAATGGAAGGGTACTTGCTGAGCATATGAGCTTTGGAACTAGAAAAATGGCTTAGCAGTTAAGAACACTTGCTGTTTTTGCAGAGGACCAGGGTTCAATTCCTAGTGCCCACATGGTGTCCCACAACCATCTGCAACTTCAGTTCCAGGGGGATCTGTTGCCATCTTCGGACCTTCTCAGGCACTGCATGCGTGTGGTGCAGACATATATGCAGGCAAAACACCCATTCTCATAAAATAATAACAATAAAAAAGACATCTTAGCTTTTGTTTCCAGCATTACAAAAACAAATTTGAAAGAAAAAAAAAGGAAACCAAAGGTTCAAAATCTTAGGCTGGGGATGTAGGTAGTCAGCAGACTTCTGGCTTTGAGTGCACAATGCTCTGGGTTCAACCCAGCAGCACATCAAACATATGCGGTGACACATGTCTGTAATCCCGACACTCGGGAGGTGGAAGGAGGAGGAGCAGAAATTCAAAGTCATCTTCAGCTACATGGTCAGCATGAGGCCACCCTTAGCTACATGAAGACTAGCAAAAAAATTAAATAATTTAATTAAATTGAAAAAAGAAAATCCAGACTTTTCCTTCCTCATTCCTGTGCTTGCTGTGACCAGAGTCCTACTCTGCTTTGTCTACTAGACCAGTCAACCTCCAGGTCTTCTGGAACCTTCCTATGATACCCTTCCCTAAGCACCTATTCCAAAGGCCCTCTTTGGCCTGATTTATCTTCAGAGACTCTGTTTGGTTGAGTTTTGTTTTGTTTTTGAAGCAGCGTCTTATGTAGCGCAAGCTGTCCTGGAATTCCCTGTGTAGGTGAGGATGACCTTGAACTCCTGATGATCTGCCTCCACCAACAACGCCAGCCAACTTTCAATAAATATGCCTTAAATAAATAAATAGACAGAATGGCTTCTTAACAAACTACTGGGACAATCAGAAGATCTCAGCGTCTCCAGCTAAGGGGCTGGAGAGATGACTCGACATTGGTTAAGAATGCTTGTTGCTTTACAGAGGATCTGTGCTCAGTTTTCCCAGCTTAACAACCACCAGTAACTCCAGCTCCAGGAAATCCGACGCCACCCCCCTTTTCTGGCCTCAGCATGTACTGTGCTTATACGCACACACATGCACACATGCACATACATAATTAAAAATAAGGATAAATATCTAATGGCAGTGGGATGGCTATTGTTATGTTGATGGCTAAAAGTTTAAAAATTACTGTGCTTAAGAGAACTGTAAAGCGGGCCGGGCGGTGGTGGCGCACGCCTTTAATCCCAGCACTGGGGAGGCAGAGCCAGGAGGATCTCTGTGAGTTCGAGGCCAGCCTGGGCTACCAAGCAAGTTCCAGGAAAGGCGCAAAGCTACACAGGGAAACCCTGTCTCGAAAAAACCAAAAAAAAAAAAAAAAAAAGAGAGAACTGTAAAGCACAATTGGACCTCCAAATATTAAGGGTTAAGGGTTGTTTTAAAATTGCCTGGTCTTGTACAATTTTAACAAAACGGTTGTTTATGCATGAAACTAGGTCATAAGGTTGACTGCTGCTTTTGTTTCTGTAAACAAAAGCTTGTTTTGCTTCAGACAACCTTGAGCTTGCTTGTAATCAGAATGTAACTTTATGTTCCTTGACGTTATAAACCCCTGACTCATGTGGCGGGCTGTATTCGGGAATCCGGAGTCCTGGGTGTAGACCCCGCACTAGTATCTGAATAAAAGCCTCTAGCCTCTTCTTTGTTTAAAATTTATTAATGGCCAGACTGGTGAATCTCTGAATGACCTTAGAGATTATAGACCCATAATAGGACCTAAGACAGTGTTTACAGCTTTGCACACATACTGTCAAGAGATGTCATAGAAGTCTCACCAGAACCAATAACATTAGCCCCATTCTAAAACGTGGAAACCGAAGCAAAGAGGCTAGGCAAACTTCGGTCACATGTAACAGAATCCACCCCCAGGATGCCTAAGTTTACCATGACCTAGGGTCCTCAGTCTAAAAATCACAGCAATTCTTAATAACAGCCTGAAGGCAACTGTATAAATACAGGGGAGACCTGTGAGTCTAGGCCTGGATCCCTTGGGTCTGTGGGAGGAGGCTGGGTCTTAACCCGTGGATCTAAGTGAGGAGGGTGAGGATCTGAGGGCTGGAGCCTGGACCCCTGAGTCTGAGGGAGGAGGCCTGTGGTCTAGACCCGTAGGTTCAAGCAAGAGTTGGGGGTTGGAGAGCTGGCCTGGGTCCCCTGATCTAAATGAGTGACAGTTCTATCTAGGTGGGAGGATATTCGAGGCTGCCCAATGGCAACTCCTTGCAGCCCGCTAGCCCCGCCCCAGAGCTGCATGCTTCTATGGGCCTTGCCTTTCTTCTTTTGCCCCTCCCCTTCCTGTTAAAGCCCCAGAAGGATCTAGAAAAGATTTCAGACGCGTAGAGAAGATGGAAGAGCGAAAAGATAAGACTTCGTGCAGTGGGTGAGTGAGATAAAAACCTTCCAGGAAAGAGCCTCATGAAGAAGAGGGGACAGGGAATATTAGAGCCAGGAGTGTCTTGAACTGAAAGTACCATTTAAAAACCAAATAGACAGGCTAAGGTATTATGACCTAGGAACTCTCTGGAGGACTTTGGTAGCCAACTGTTGAGCAAGATACTTCCAGATATGGAAGCAAAAGGGACAGAAGTTCAAGGCCATCCTCGGCTTCAGAGCAGAGTGTGAGACTAGCCTGGCTACATGAGATCTTGTCTCAAAATAAATAAGTAAAATAATTAATTACAAAGTTAAGCCTTAGACACTTAGAGCTGGGAATTGGAACTGAGGTATTGGGTGCTGGGACGGTGCAAAGGTACCAGGTAGTTGATGTACTGACCGGCCTTATTTATCTTCCTAGGGACAACCTTTCTCTGCCGTTAGCCGGGACTGAGGCATGGCCTGATTCAGCCACCCCAGCCCTGGCACCCTCACTTCTGAGCACCCTAGACCCAGCCCACTTGGGGCTCCCCGAGCAACTGGCTTCTGTCACTGTCCCCATCCGCCTGGACACTCTGTCCTACCTCCTACATAGTGCCCTCCTGGGGACCTACAACTTCCAACAGTCCTTACCCCCTTGCTCCTGCCCTGCCCAGCCGTGCCACATGGCACCAGACACAGTCAGGAGACCTCCCAGGAGATGGGACCAGGCCCGTGGGGGCTGTGAGATTGAGCGCAGGCCTTCCCGGGGCAGGGGTAGGGGCCGGGGCCGGGGCCGGGGCCAGTCACGATGGAGCCCTGGGAGAGCCAGAGAGCTGGAGAGGAGCATGGGAAGAGGCCCTGGGGCTGGCCCCAAGACCCAACCAGCGACACCAGCATCCCAGGAGGAGCAGAAGGAAGCTGGAGGACTGGAACCACCCCTGCCTGCAGCACCTTTGTCTGAAGACTGGGAGACAGACTACTAGGACCCAGAAGAGCACCCAGTACTTGGCTGCCCAGGGCTACCCAGAGCTTACAGTGTTCTTAATCCTTCAGAGGTACCCTCAAGACATACCATCTCTACAACCTCCCGGGTCTCCAAACCACAGCCTCTGAAGGCCTCCTGCAGATCACCTTGTAAAGCCTAAACCTGACTTAGCAACCCAAACCCAGCTACTATCCCAGTTTATTCTCAATGCCCCAGGCTGCTCCAACCACATTTCCAGACCAAATCATCACCCCAAAGCCCTTCCTCTCTCCATTCCACAGTCAGCCCATTTGCCCACCCTTCCCCACACCCCTCTTGGCCTTCAGTTCTGACCCATGTTCATTCCTAGTTTGTTTATTTGCTGTTTTTTTTTCAGTGCTGGCCTCCCGAATGGCAGTCAAACACTGAACTAAACTGCAATCCTCTTTTATTTTTATCTTGAGAAAGGGTCTACCAAGTGTCCAAGCTGGCCTTGAACTTGCGATCCTCCTATCTCAGCCTTCCAAGTCCCCTCTTTCTGGTCCTTTTTGTATTCTCCTCATCTCATACCACCTTCATATTCACCTTCATGTTACACCATCTTCAACCCCAGCCCCAGTCCAACCCTGAGAAGCCCTTCATCTTACCCCACAAGGAACCCCTTGACTTGACCTGTCCAGACACCTGTATCCACCCCCGCCATTGCTGTTTCCTGTCCCTCGGGCTGGGAAGCCCAAGGTGAACAATAAAAGGTCTCTGCTCTATCTATCTCTTTTGTGTGGGCCATGCTTCCTGCGAGGCTCAGGCTCCCCAGAGTGGGGACTGGAAGTAAAGCCTGCGAGATGGGGAGGGTCACAGACAGAGGCTGATGGGGCCCCCTTGTCCCCTGTTTCAGCAAATTCCATTGAGGCCTCTGCTGCCACTGTGTTTCTGCCTGCTGGAAGCTGCTGGGCCATGCAGCCATTGTGTAGGGAGGCTTAAGGGATTTGGGGAAACCACGAGGCAGAGATGCCAGCAACCTGGCTCGGCGGCTCAGTCTCCACAGAGGGGCGACGGCAGAAGGAGGGCTCAGAACGGACTCCGCCACTCAGGTAGGTATGAGCAAGACCTGCAGCCCCTTACCTGAGAAGTCCAGGCTCCCAGGCCCTTCTCTCCTGGGGACTTGAATCACTGCTCTAGTCCTTGCTCTCCAAGAGCCAAGAATTGAGGCTCATGAACATCTTCCTATCGGGAATGAAGAACCTAGATTCCCAGCCTTCTTCCCTCAGACCGAGGGGTCCAGGCACCTGCCCTCCTCCCTCAGACCCAAGAGTCCAGTCTCCATCCCTCTTCCCCTTCCTTAGGCCCATAGGTCCGTTCCCCAGCCTTCCTCTCAAACCCAGGGGTCCAGACCCCCCCTCCTCTCTCAGGCCCAGGATACCCACTCATAACCTCAGCTCTCCCCTCTCCACAGATCACCATGTACAGCTTCATGGGTGGCGGCCTCTTCTGTGCCTGGGTGGGGACCATCCTGTTGGTGGTAGCCACAGCAACGGACCACTGGATGCAGTACCGGCTGTCGGGGTCTTTTGCACACCAGGGCCTGTGGCGTTACTGCCTGGGCAGCAAGTGCTTCCTGCAGACGGAGAGCATCGGTGAGCCTTGAGGCCAGGGTTTGAGTGGTGCTGAGGTCTAGCCCTCCTCCAGAGCACAGCCTCACAGCCATCATTCCTGACATTCTAAGAGAAAGTATGGTGACTCCGAGGGGCAGATGCACTGGCACTAGGGTACTCAACAGGAGGTGGAATGGACTTGGGATCTGTGGTTGTTTCTAGTTGCAGGGACAGGGTGTAAGGTTTAGTGGTTAGGTTAATGGGGCAGCATTTTCCTACACAAAATGGTGTCAGATGCAGCAATGAAACTGGGGTTGTCAGAACAGTGTCTTGCAAATATCTGCTATGAGCTGGGTATGTTAGCATATGCATATAATCTTAGCATTTGGGATGTGGCAACAGGAGGATTGTGAGTTTTAGGCTGCATAGTTTGACCCTGTCTCAAAAAACAACAAACAAATGCTATAAGCCAATAAACAGTGTTAGGGACAGGGACCACAAGAGGCTGTTGATGACCTCATGCCAGATGAAAGACTTTTTGCTATCTACTGTGTACCAGGCCATGTACCTATAGATGGATGGATACATGGATGGATGAATAGGTGGCTGACTGACTGATTATCATATATATATATATATATATATATATATATATGATATAGAGATGATGGGTAGATAGGTGAATGGACAAAGAATAGATGATAGTAGATAAATAGATAGATAGATAGATAGATAGATAGATAGATAGATAGATAGATAGATAGGAAAGAAAGATGATAGAGTGGATGGATGGATAGATAGAATAGAAATATGATGGATAAAGTTCATGAGTTCCTTTGAGCTTGGTTACCCATCATGATCTTGACCCCCCTTGCTCATGTAACCCCTCTTCCTTCTCTTCACCTGGACTCTCAGAGCTCAGTCAGGTGCATGGTTGTGGGTCTCTGCATCTGCTTCCATGAGTTACTGGATGAAGGCTCTATGATGACAGAGTATTCACCAATTTGATTACCAGGGTAGGCCAGTTCAGGCATCCTCACCACTGTTGCTAATAATCTAATCTGGGGTCATCTTTGTGGATTCCTGGGAATTTCCCTAGCACCAGGTTTCCCCCTTACCCCATAATGTCTCCTTCTATCAAGATATCTTTTTCATTGCTCTTCCACTCCACCATGGAACTTAGATGGGACTGGACTAGACCCTCTGCATACGGGAGACAGTTGTGTAGCTGGGTCTGTTTGAGGAGCCCCTGGCAGTGTGATCAGGATCTATCCCTGGTGCATGAGCCAGCTTTCTGGATCCCATTACCTATGGTAGGACACCTTGCTCACCCCTGATAAATCGGGGAGGGGCTTGGTCCTGCCTCAACTGAATGTACCAGGCTTAGCTGTCCCTCCCCCCATGGGAGAACTTACCTTGTTGGAGGAGGGGATGAGGGATGGGAGGGGATGCATGGGGGGGGGCAGGAGAAGGGATGAGAGGGGAAATAATAATGAATAAAAAAAGAAAAAAACAAAAGGTAAACAAAAAAAGAAATATGATGGATAGAATGATGGACAGACAGGATAGGCTATATGATGGGAAGGGTGGATAAATGTATAAATAATGTAGAAAATGATGGATAGAATAGATAGATGGATAGATAGGAAGGATAGGACAAGCTAGATGATAGATAGGATCGGGTGAGTGGATGGATAGATAAGTAGGAAGTATCTTAGTTACTTTTCTATTGCCATGACAGAACACCATGACCAAGGAAACCTACAGAAGAAAGAGTTGATTGGGGCTTACAGTTTCAATGTGTTAGAGTCCGTGACCATCATGATGAGGAGCATGGCAGCAGCCAGGCAGGCATGGTGCTACAGCAGTAGCTGAGAGATCACCTCTTAATCCACAAGCAGGAGGGAAGGAGGGAAAGAGAGTGGGGGAGGGAGAGAGAGACTAGGCCTGGCATGGACTTTAGAAACCTCAAAGTACACTCCTAGTGACACACCTCCTGCCAAAAAGGCCATACCTCCTAATCCTTCCTAAACAGTTCCACCAACTGGGGACCAAACATTCAAATATATGAGCCTATGGGGTTTATTCTCATTCAAATCACCAGACATAGGTAGACAGACAGGCCAACAGACAGACAAGCAGGTTGGCTGGCTGGCTGGCCAGGCATGGTAGCTTACATCTATAATTCCAGAATCAGGAGGCTGAGGTAAGAGGATTGCCCATCATCCAAACAAATAAAGGGTACATGAATTCTAACCCTGAAGCAACAGAGAGAGATGTAGATCCCCGAGGTTCACTGGCCAGCTAGCTCAGCCTACTTGGTGAACTCCAAGCCAGTGAGCAACCTCATTTCAAAAACCAAGGTGGACAACTCCTGAGGAACAACACCCAAGGTCAACCTTGAATCTCAATATGCACATACACATGCACCCACACAAACAGACACAGACACAAGCATGTATGCACACACACACACACACACACACACACACACACACACACACACACACACGATGAAAGAAGTGTAACATGGAGAAGTATTTTACATAGTATACATAAGGTATGAATATATAATAATAATGAATCATATGCTCTAGTTTACATAATATATTCTCTATAGCATGGGAATTTAGTAATATTTAATGTTTTGTTTCATGTATCATACAATACAGTATATAAGCTGATATATCATAATACATCATGTTACACTGCACAAGATTTTATACAGTATATTAATAATTACTGAGTTTTATTCCTGAAAACAACAAAAATAAGCTAAACCTACTAAGTGCTTACCTAGCCCAAGCACTTTTCATAGGTCAGCCTCCTTCCATATCCCAGGAGTGCCAGCAGGCAGTTGAGTTGCCTGTAAGGATTGGACAGAGGCAGATATGGTGGTACACACCTACAATTCAAGAACTCAGGAGACCCAGGAGGACCTACACTTCCAGGACAGCCTGGACTATGTAGCAAGAGCCTGTCTCAAAAACATAGCAAAATGTGGTATCTCAAACCTGTAATTCTAGCACTTGGAAGGTAGAGACAGGAGAGTCAGGAACTCAAGGTCAACCTTAGCTACATCATGACTTTAAGAACAAGAAGAGTGGGCTATAAGAGACTGGGTCTCCAAACTTGTTACTAAACACCTATCATGTGCCAGATAGGTGTCAGGAGCCGGGGATGTAATGGAGAGTAAAGTAGCCAGCCCTGGTCTTTTCAGACACCACAAATATAGTTAAAGCAAAAGAAAAGGACTTTTTGGATGCAGGAAAGTATAATGGATGAAATGGAAAGGATCGAAAGATAGAGATTATGATCAAGAGCATATGGGGAAACATTCACTCAATAAACATTTCACAAGACCTGTGTGTAAGCCACACTTAATGCTGGGGGTGTTCACAGCAAGAACCAAGCCAGTCCCTTCCTTGAGGAGAAGTCAAGCTGGAGACAGAACCCAGAGCAGAGTGTGAGGATAGTGCCCAGGATCAGAACAGCACTCACCAGAAGAGGTTGTGAGAGCTGGGCCTTTGGAGGATGAGTATGCTATGTCAAAAGAGGGAAGAGCTGAGTCAGATACATGGAGAAAAGCAAGGCACAGTGATCCCAGAGGTAGTGGCCCAGGAGTGACTGTGATGTGTCCCCACAGCATATTGGAATGCCACCCGGGCTTTCATGATCCTGTCTGCCCTGTGTGCCACCTCGGGCATCATCATGGGTGTCCTAGCCTTTGCACAGCAGTCCACCTTCACCCGCCTCTCCAGGCCCTTCTCTGCCGGCATCATGTTTTTTGCCTCCAGTGAGTGATACCACCCTTCCTTCCCCACCCAAATTTTCCAGCTCCTCAGCCCCAGTCCAACACCCATTTCCTGTCACTCTCCACTCCGTTCCTTCCCTCATCCCTAGACCCAGCTCCACTGACTTCTTTGCTTTTAACTCCGCTTTTTTGTTAGAGGCAATCCCTTCCTCCCTCCCTTCTTTCCTTTCTCTCTCTTGTCCTGGTGATGAGAATAAAATCTCAGGAACTTACACACACTAAGACATTCTACCACTCTTAGCTTCTTACTGGAGAATTCTAGGCAGAGGCTCTACCACTAGTACCACCCCAGCCCCTCACTGGGGCATGATAGGCAGGAGCTCTACCACTGAGCCACACTCTTAGCCCCTCACTAGGGGATTCTTGGCAGGGATTCTAATACTAACTAACACCCCATAGAACTTAAAAAAATATTTACACTTAAGTGACAGTCTTTATAGACATTCAGCACAGGACCAACTAAGAAGACACGTAGGGTGGATCCTGTCAGAATTTCATCCCACAGGAGATGAATAGTGCATTAGTGGCATTTCTCATTGCTATGACCAAATACTTACCAAGAAACAACTTAATGAAGGTAGGAAGGTATGTTTGGCTCTCAGTTTGAGGGCACAGACCATCGTGGCAAAGAAATCACGATGGCAGAAACATGAGGCAGCTGGTCATATTGCATCCACAGTTAGGAAACAGAGATGACAGCTGGTACTCAGCTCACTTTCTTATTCTTTACTCTGTCCAGGACCCCAGCCCATGAGATACTGCTGTCCACATTCAGGGTGTATATTCCACCTTAACAAAAATGCTCTGGAGGGGCTGGCAAACTGAGTCTATGTCCCCATAAACTCAGAGAAAGAGAGAACAGACTCCTACAGATTGTTCTCTGACCTCCTTACAAGTGCTGTGGCACACACACACATAAATGAAATAACTTATCTGGAAACACACACAAGTGTATGTGTCCTAGGTGATTCTAAATCCAGTAGAGCTGGCACTGAAGACCAACCATCACAGATGGACTCACTGCCCATGACTTTGTCTAACCTCCAGCTTCCCCTGTCCCAGAGGCGGTGCTCTCAGGCTCAGGGTCTTAATAGTCATTGCTGTGAAGAGACACCATGACCACAGCAACTGTTATAAAGGAAAACATTTAATTGGGGCTGCCTTACAGTTTCAGAGATTTAGTTCATTATCTTCATGGTAGGGAGAATGTTGGCATTCACTGTGCTGGAGAAGTATCTGAGAGCTACATACTGATCCACCGGCCAAGAGGGAAACAGTCTGGGCTTGGAGTGGGCTTTTGAAACCTCAAAGCCCACCCCCAGTGACACATTTCCTCCAACAAGACCACACCTCCCAATCCTTCTAATCCTTTCAAATAGTGTCACTCCCTGATGACTAAGTACTAAAAAATACGAGCCTATGGGGGCCCTTCTTATTCAAACCACCACAGCCTCCAGTCCCCTGGTGGATGTTTCTGATGGGCAACCTAAGCCACATGTTAGTTCATACAAACTCTAGTGTGATCCAAGGAGTTCTTTAGAGTAATTAAGACACTCTCTAACTCAGAACGCTGCAAGGATTTAGTTCCCCTTCCAGAATCCAGAGAAAAGGAACTGTCAAATGCTTTACTGTGCTTCCCAGCCTTATCCTCACCCAATCCCATCCCCCACTGAACCCACACTGAACCCCATATCCCCTTCACTGTCACTACTGTCCCCACCCCCATCAACCTCCCCTCTTCCTTATCTCCAACTCTCTTATCCCACTTCATCTCACCCCATGCTCTCTCCCCAGCTCTTTTTGTCCTGTTGGCCTTGGCCATCTACACCGGAGTCACTGTCAGTTTCCTCGGCCGCCGCTTTGGGGACTGGCGCTTTTCATGGTCTTACATCCTGGGCTGGGTGGCCCTGCTCATGACCTTCTTTGCAGGTACTGAGGCAGAGGGGTGGGAAGGTTGAAATCTGGGGCAAGGCGAGCAACCTCAGAGGGTGAGTTGACAAGATATCCTACACAGATCTAAGGATCTAAGGGGTCTGGGGACTGGTGACCCTAAGGGAGGGGAAAATGAGAAGTCTCTTGGGATGGAAAGGTAGGCCCAAAGAGTTTTGGGTATCAACGGATTCTGTCCACACAGGAATTTTCTACATGTGTGCCTACCGGATGCACGAGTGCCGGCGCCTATCCACACCACGCTGAGCCTTGCAGAAAACCTTGCAGCTGAAAGTTACAATGAGGGCACTGAAGAAGAAGGGGAGGACCCAGGGGCTGGAAATCCTGGCTCCTGAGGGAATGAGGGGGCTCAGTCCTGGATTCTAGACAGGGGAGCCCCTGATCCCTCTGTCCTCTGTGGGTCAGGTGGGAGGGAGTTGAGATGTGAACCCCCACCTGCCCCGAGGGGTGGTAGAAAAATGGAAACTCTTTTAGAGAGACATTTTGGGATTTAATAAAACTGATGTGAAACTACCAAAGTGTGAGTCCTCACAGGGCTGGTTTGGAGAGAATCGGGCTAGAGTGGTGGTCGGGGAACAGGTGTGTTCTGATATGGTGGCCTCTCTCCT
Source organism: Peromyscus californicus insignis (assembly GCF_007827085.1). Taxonomy (NCBI): domain Eukaryota; kingdom Metazoa; phylum Chordata; class Mammalia; order Rodentia; family Cricetidae; genus Peromyscus; species Peromyscus californicus. Next base: position 177,271,253 of record NW_026294562.1, on the reverse strand, counting down.
TCAGTTCTATAGGGATGGGAACAAGATAAAGGGGTCCCTGCCTCAGAAACAGCCATGGTTTAAGGTCTAGAGATGGATATGTGGGATAACCGAATGAACAAACTGATCTATAAAAACCTAGCGACCCTGCTCCCCACTCACTTAAGCTCCAGGCAATTCCTTATATCCCCTTCCCTCCGTGAATGGGCCCTTCACCAGGGACAGCACAACTTTGTCCCCTTCTCTATTTTATTTTATGCTTTTGGAAAGACAGGGTCTCATGTGGCCCAGGCTGGCCTTAAACTCATGATCCTCCTGCCTCAGATCTCTTGAGTGCTGGGAAGACAGGCTTATGTCACCACCATATTAAGAGATGACATTTTGTGCTTCCCTGTAGAGAAGGTGTTGACCGCTACTGGAGGACAGAGGCAGAAGACCCTGAATTGTCACTTGGTTTCCATTCCCCAGACACCCTCATCTCGGTGATAAGACACCCATGCTGGAGGGCCCACGCAGGTGGGGTGACTTCTCACTATATGTGTGAGATGAGGATGTTGGAAGGGCTTCCCCTCCTTTAGCTTTTGGAATCCTGTCTGTCCTGGACAGAAGCTTAACTGGGAACAGGGACTCTCTCTTCCCACAAAGTCCCTCCTCCCGTGGAACTGGTATTGTGAGCCCACCACCCCTTTACTGTGGGTAACTCTAGTGTTAGAGTAGGAACGAAGCGCAAAACCACAGGAAAGTGTGACATAACTGTCCCCTCAGCCACATCTCCCCTTTGAGTTAATTCACACCCTAGTATGACTAGTCCACCCCCCACCTCTGGGCCCCCCAAACCCCTCCCTAAGGTCTTCCAGGAAACCCTCTCTGCTGTCTCCAGAACCTGTGACAACAGTCTAAACCACTACCTAGACCACGGAAGGTGGACACCCCTAGAATAGCCAGCGAGTAAAGACATCAGCAGGGCCCTCCCCCACCACGCAGGAAGAGAGGAGCCAATCCAAGAGGGGAGGGGAAGTCACGCAGGAAGGGAGGGTGTGAGAAGAGTCGGATGCCAGGCCTGAAGCTACAGAGGACTCCCAACCAAAGTGACTGCTTGCTGGCTGCTTCTCTAGCTCAGAGGACCTGAGAGTCTGGGTGCACATCCTTTTTCTGTCTCTAAGACCAATAGTCTGGGTTATCTGTGTCTTCATCCCCTAAGAAGTGGAAACCCAGAGCTGTGTCCATGGAGCCCTGCCGGTCCCTGGCTCTGCTTGCTGGCTCCCTGGGCCTGATTTCTACTCTGATTGCTCTGAGCACTGACTTCTGGATAGTGGCCACAGGCCCCAGTTACTCTTCCCACTCGGGCCTCTGGCCAACGACACACGGGATCCAAGTAGCAGGTAAAGTACAATGGGCTCTGGGTGGTGGGAATGGCCAGAGGGGACAGACACCCAGAAGTCTCATCTTGCATTAGGTTATATCCACGTGACACAGAGCTTCTGTATCCTGGCCACCCTGTGGAGCCTGGTGTCTGTGGGCCTCCTGATTCTGTCTTACCATCCGGCCCTGTCCGCCCCAGGCCGTGGCCCTCTGGTCTCAACTGTCATGGCTTTTGCTGCAGGTATGAATGGGAACTGGGCTGCACGAGCACTCGAGAGCTGGTGAGTCCTGCAGTGACCAAGCCAGCTCTCTCTTGTTCTTGTCCTCAGCGCTCTCCATAATAGTGGCCATGGCAGTGTACACCAGTCATAGATGGAGCCAGACTCCATCTCCCCAGGTCCAGACATTCTTCTCCTGGTCCTTTTACCTGGGCTGGGTCTCCTCTGTCCTCTTCCTCTGTGCAGGTGACTATGCAGCCCACCTCCCCGGGGAGGACCCCGCTGGGGTGTGGGGCAGGGCAGTGCAGGCCACTCAAGTTCTTGATCCCCCTCCTACTTGTCTCCACACCAGGCTGCCTGAGCCTGGGTGCTCACTGTAGAACCCACCGGGCTGGGTATGAAACTCTGTGAACAGAAGGCAAGACAGCGGGGTCAGCAGGATGCTTGGAGCCTTGTCCTCTCAGGAGCTACAGAAGAAACGCAGGAGTCTGTCTCTGCCCTCCCACCGTGCCTTACCTTTCATTGGTTTCTTCACACATTCAATAAAAACCTTCTGAGATCTAATTGTTCCAAGATCAATTCAGTCAGGACATAAACCAAGCCCACCATCCCAGCTACTCAGGAGGCCAGAGCAAGGAGTATCACAACTTCAAAGCCTGCCTGGGATACACAGTGAGTTCAAGGCTGGCCTAGGCACCTTAGTGAGACCCTGCCTCAAGGCAAAAAATAAAACGAGGGCAGGTATTGTGGCTCAGCCGTAGAGACTTGCTGAGCATGAATGAGGTCCAAGTTCCATCCTTAGCACCTAAGTCAACCATACATGAGCCTTATGGTAAGTAACCAGAGAAGCCCTCGGGGAGCGGGAGAGCCATGCAGACTTGTCCACCTGAAGTGTGTTCCGGCATGTGTGGACACAGTTTCCCTGTGTCTCTCCTCTCTTTAAGTGCTTTTCTTTCTCTCAGTTTCTTTCTCTTTTCTTCCCCCAATAGACTCCATTTTACTAGATATTTCCTTTTCTCTCTGTGAGCCCACTCTGAGGCCACTGACATGTATCACAAACAAGCCCTAACCACTAGCATTTGACACCAGCCAGATGACAGCCACAGCCTGAGGATGTGGGAGGAAGACTAAACCCAGGCATTTTTTTTTTAAACCAGAGATGACATTTAGTAACTATTCTTTTGGTTTAGCATAGAAAATGGAACACAGGACCTCCTTCAAATAAGGAAAACCCTTAACCACCATGCTACATTCCCAGCTCTCTTATACCTTTTGAGACAAGGCAGTCCTTGAATTCACAGCAATTCTCCTGCCTTACCCTCTGAAATATTAGGATTACATATATTCATTAGTACAGGAATATGCAATCCAGGCAGAGGTGCCCAAAGACGGAGACATGGAAAGGGTACGGAAGGTGATTTGTGTCTAGAATGTCGAATGTGGTGGTGGTGGTAAACGATGACAGAGAAGCGGATGGGAGCCAGGGCCTCTATTGCCACAGCTAGCTTTATCCTGAGAACGGTGGCAAATTGGGCAATAACTGTGAAAGGGGAAAAGCTGTGCCAAATGTGTGTGTGAGAGAAACAGGTCTCCCTCAAGTGACCTGGGGTGAGACTGGAAGGGTGGAGAGCAGGTAGGAAGGGACAAGGGAAGCAAGGGACGCACCTTGTGTCAAAGGCACAAGGGAAGCAAGGGATGCACCTGAGGCTCTGGTCTGACAAAGTGAGTGAGACAGCAGAGCTACAACAAGTTCAATTCCACGCCCGTGATCTCGGTGGCAATGTGGTTGAGTGGCCATAGAGGAGAGCCAGCAGCAGGTGAGGCTATCTGGCGATCAGAGGAGGAACCTGGGGCTAGAGGTGGCATTTTGGTTGCTCTCTCAGATCGTCAGGGTCGCTATCCTTGGGGAGAGGAAGGCTCCCTTGGAGAGAGACTTATGATGGCACCCAGAGGAGATCAGCATTTACCAGGGGAGTGGAGAAGGGGGCAAGCCCTGCCTGCACAGACAGAGAACTGGGGACCAGGAGAGCTTATGGGGGTACCATGACAGTTAAAGGAAGAGAGCTTTTAGAACAACTAGATCAGCCATGCAACAGCTGGAGCTTTGAAGCTGCTCCTTCTCTCTTTCCTTCCTTTCCTCCTCTCTCCCTTTCTTCCTTCCTGCATCATCTGTTCTTCCTCCATCCCTGCTCCTTTTCTTTTTGAGACAGGAGCTTAGCTGGCCTGAAACTCACACATAGCTCAAGCTCACCTCAAAACTGAAGGTAATCCTCCTGCTTCATCTTCCTAAGTGCTAGGATTGCAGACAGAAGCAACCGAGCCCAGCTTCCAGCTTCCTCTTTTTTTAAAAAAAAAATTAATTTTTAAATTTTTATAAGTAAATTGTTATTTTTAATTATGTGTACGCATGTGTCTGTGTATGGGTTATGTGCATGTGAGTGCAGGTGCCCAATGGAGGCCAGAGGCATTGGATCCCTTGGAACTGAAGTCCCTTTGGATATGAGCCACCTTGGGACCTGAACTCAACTTCTGAGCCTAGCTCCAGAGGCTCTCTTAACAGAATGACAGCTCAGAAAGCCCTCCCTGCACTTGGGAGCTGAGGCTGGAGGACTGCTACATGTTTGAGATCGGCCTGGCCTACATGGTGAGTTCTAGAACAGCTAAGGACTACCTAGTGAGACTCTGCCTCAGAACAGAAGCTAGGAATGGCCGTTCAAGCCTATAATCCCACCACCAGGGAGGTAGAGGCAGAAGAATCAGAAGTTCAAGGTCAGACCTGGGCTGCTCATATGGTTTGAAAACAACAATCCTGCTGGGTATAGTGGCACCTGCCTTTGATCCCAGCACTTGGGAGGCAGAGGCAAGCAAATTTCTTTGAGTTTGAGGTCAGAATGATCTACACAGTGAGTTTCAGGATAGTCAGAGCTACATGGTGAGACCCTGTCTCAGAAACAAACAAACAAAACCAAAAAATTCCAGAAGAACAGCGACAGAAAATGATTATGCTTCTTGGGGAGGGTATCCCTTTAAATGGCTACTAGGAGAGAGTTCTGGAATCTCTGCTGCCTCACAGAGAGCCACCCTCCCTCCCCCCATCCAGTGGGCTATCTGTCCCAGGGGACCAGGCTGTGAGTCATTTTCTGGGGTGTATATGTGTAGGGGTAGGGGTGGGAATGGCACTGAGCCAACAGGGGCCTATATAGGGGCATTCAACTGAGGTGGGCAGTCCCTGGAGGGCAGTCACTGAGCTGTGAGGCCCGAAGCAAAGATGAGGGCATGGGGGGTGTGGAGGGCGTGGGGGTGTGGCTTCCAGGGAGGATGTCTTAAAGGCCACTAGGACTTAGAGGAAGTCATAAGTTCTTAGGGAAGGAGGTTGAGGAAGGGGCCAGGAACATGGGGTGATGGGAGATTATGGAATCCTTTGTGTTTGTTTTGTTTTGTTTGAGATAAGAGTCTCACGTAGCCCAGGCTGGCTTTACATTCATTATGTTCTGAAAAATGACCTTGTACCTCTGATCCCCCATCACAATCCCCCAAGTGCTGGGAAGACAGGTGTCCCTCACTATGCTTAGTTTATACCACACTAGGGAATGGGACCTAGGCAGGGCTTTGTGTACGCCAGGCAAGCACTCTACCACTGAGCTACACTTCTAGCTCCTGTTTTTTGTTTGCTTGTTTGTTTGTTTGAATCTCACACTGTAGTCCACCGGCCCAGAACTCATTATGTGGTCCAGGACTGCCTTGGACTTTCAGTCTCTTGCCTCAGCCTCCTTGGTGCTAGGATTACAGGTTTGAGCCACCATGTGACTGACTAGTGTTGGGGATCTTGAGGTCACCAGGCAGGAGTGCTTGGGGAGGGAGGCCTTCTGAAGTGGAGGAGCCTCCCCCACAGTCAGGGGTATGAGCCGGTCCTACCTTGATGTCCTAGGCAGCTGCTTCCTTGGCATGGGGGTGAAGAGGAGCCTTCAGACTGGAGGCAATTTGCTTAATCTCTTGACCAGCATCCTCACAATACTGTCCACTGCTACCAACTACTGGATCCGACAACAGGGAGGCCACAGTGGCCTGTGGCAGGAGTGTAGCCATGGCATCTGCTCCAACATTCCCTGCCAGAGTGAGACCCTCACCTGCCCCTATATCAGACCACACTCCAGAGTCCACCCCTACCCCCAGCTCCAGCTGTGCCCTTCCACCCCAGGCTCAGATCCAGCTCTCCTCCACCACCAAGGCTCTGCCTCCCCAGACCTGTCTCGCTGCCTTCTTCCTACGTGTCCTCATCGGTCCCCATATACACACCCCGACACAGCTGAGCTCTAGATGCACAGTGTGTGGCGGGACGAGGGTGGCCAGAAGAGCTCAAGGTTGCTCTTTCATCGTGGCAGGGTGCCCAATTGATGCTACCCTGTCTCTACAGACACCCTGGCGGTGACCGCAGCGTGCATGGTATTGGCAGCAACCTTCAGTATCATATCTTTGGGGTTGGGGATGAGGATTCGGTGCCAAGAGGGCGAGTCACTGCGTAGCCAGAATGCCATTGTCTTACTTTTTCTCAGCGGTGAGAAGGCAGCCATCCCCATGTCGGAGAGTGGGTGGTGGTGATGGCGATCCTGAAGGAGTGGGCCAAGAGAGGCTGATGTGGTTAGAAATGGAAGGACATGGCTGAAGGATGAAGTGGAGGCGTCCAGTACAGGAATGATAGACTCCTAACAGCGGGAGAAGTGGGTGTATCTCTAACTCTTTTGCCTGCTCTTGGGACTCTTTTCTTCCCAGTGGGCTGCCTTGCCCTGGCTGTGGTCTCCTGAAGGCCTGCTCTTTTCTGAAGAGGAAACGGAGGGAAGTGGATCTGGGGGAGGGGGAAGATATAGAGAAGCTAGGAGGAGTGTAGCGAGAGAAAACTGGTCAGGATGTACTGTATAAGGGAAGAATCTATTTTTAGTAAAAAGCAAGAAAAGAAAACAGGAGGGCAGGGGGAGAAGTCCACGAAGGTGGAGCCAAAGGGTAGCTGGGCTACTTTTCGACCAGCCAGAGGCCGTCCTGAAGGGCGTGGCCTAGGCAATAGGGGCGGGCTTGGGTGCAGCCCCACCTGGTCCCGCTCACCTGACGGGTGGGCGTGGCCCAGGGCTGTTGCTGCTGATTGCATTGGCTGGATACACTGCAAAGAATGCCTGGAAGCCGGAAGTCTTCTTCTCCTGGTCCTACTTTTTCGGATGGCTGGCTTTACCCTTCTCGTTTCTTGCGGGTAACCAGCCCAAGGGGAAGAGGGTGGAGACTACCCCTCTAGAGGACTCCCCACCCCAGAAACTTCCCAGTCACCTGTTCTCCCAGGAAAGCCCACAATGACTTCCAGGGACTCCCCAACACCTGCACTCCAGATTCCAGCACACCCGGTGGAGACGCCCTTGGAGCCCCCATCCCTAGTCCCCAGGCAGGCCAGGTCATCCGCCCCAGGGCCCACCTTCCTCCCCCGGCTCTGCACTCCCCTCCTGCCAGGCTTCTGCTTTCTGCTGGCGGACATGATCATGCAGAGCACCGAAGCTATCAGCGGGTTCCCAGTGTGCCTGTGAATGCGGCCTGACTGGGGCAGAATAAAGGAATTGCTTCTAGTTCCGATCCTGAGTGCTTTTCTGCCGAACGTAGATAGGCTTGAGGACAACGGGGACACGGATGTGGGGACCTGTAGAGTAAAAGAGATCCGGAGGAATGTGGGTCGGTGGGAGCGAAGACATGGATACTGGAACATGGAATGGACCCGGGGTGGGGGTCACGGGAGACGTGGACGAAGGGAGAGAGTATGAGGATTAGCCGACACGGGGAGTCGTAGGGGATGTGGGGGCAGGGGACGAGCGGAGACGGGGGAGTCACAGGGGAGCAAAGTGTAGATGCATAGATGTGGAGGGAATCTGCAGAAAGAACGCGGAGGCAAGCAAGCGAGGGGGCCGCGGGCGTGGGAACACAGACACGGTGACTTGGAATGATGGAGAGGGGGGGAATCTGGATGTGAGCCACAGAGGTGGGGACAACAGAAGTGCGGGGCAGAGGGAGGAGGGCTAGGACGAACAAGCTCCCAGCAAATTTCACTCACTGAAATGCCCTTTCCCCTACTTCCGCGCCACGCCCCCTCCACCCATCGGCCCGCCCTGGATCCCACCTCTCTCCCTGAGTTCCGCTTCCCATTGGTTTCCTCTGGGCTGTGCGGAGGTTGATTGGTTGGAGGTGCGGCGCGCAGGCGTAGAGACAGATACGGGGCTGGCGTGACCTGAGGTCTGGTTTAGCTGCAACCCGACCCGGCCAGTGACTGCTGCAGGAACATGGCGGAGCTGCGCGCGCTTGTGGCTGTCAAGAGGGTCATCGACTTCGCTGTCAAGGTGACTTTCCCCACCCCGACTCTGTCCCAGCACCTTGAGACCGCAGCTATGAGCTTCCAGGATCAGGAGCATATCCCGCATGGGCGATCCTTCTCAATTTCTGTTGCCCTTTGACCCTGGAGCAAAGATCAAGAGCTGTGCGTTTCTGACAGTCAGATCCCTCTTGGGTCGCGATCCCTCCTCCTCAGTCCCTTGGTAACTGTGGGCTGGAGGAGTCATAGTCCCTATTTAACACATGGGGAAACTGAGGCATAAAGTCACTTAGCAAGGGAGAAGCAGAATAGAGACTTATATGTGGGACCTGCAATTCAGTCACTTACCACTTTCCAGGCTGCATTACCTGCTCTGCAAGTACCCCACATGGGGAGCCATCTGGTTCCATGGAACTCAGAAACTGCCTCACCCACATAACCACGGGATGCTTGAGGAAATTCTTTAGCTAGAAAGGGAAGGAGACTCGTGTTTGCTGGAAAAGCAAGTTCAAAGGCGCCAGCTACCAGTTTGACTTTAAGACAATCTGATGTTTCATTTCCATGAGAGGTTTTAGGGCTGGATCCCTGAGGTCCTGGCCTCTTCTCAGAAAGAAGCTGGTATAGGCAGCATTGAATCAGACTGGTTCTCAGGCCAGTCTCTCTCAATGCTTGGCCTAACCTGAAATGAAAAAGGTGGTGGCAGTTCATGTCTGTCTGTCTCTATCATACTGGGAGTCCCCCTCTGAGTCCTTCAAATTTCCTAGCATTCCAAGCACAGGGACTGTGCACCCAAGGGACCTCTGAGATAGGCGAAAACTGGCTACAACATTGGCATTAGTACCGCCATCCCCACACCCCCACTGAGGATTAATAATAAGGGAGGATACAGGAGGCAGACTCAGATGTGAAATGGACGTGACCCTAACAGCAGACCCTGAAGTAGGTACAAAGCACCAGCAGACACAAGTCCTGTGCAGAGATTAATCCATTTACATCTTCTGTACTCTTTTTTTATTTATTTATTTATTTATTTATTTATTTTGGTTTTTCGAGACAGGGTTTCTCTGCGTAGCTTTGCGCCTTTCCTGGATCTCGCGCTGTAGACCAGGCTGGCCTCGAACTCACAGAGATCCGCCTGCCTCTGCCTCCCGAGTGCTGGGATTAAAGGCGTGCGCCACCACCGCCCGGCTCATCTTCTGTACTCTTAATCTCATAAGCTAGAGAAGGAAACTGAGGCCTGTGGAGGCCTTGCTACTAGCCAGATCCCCCAGCTGAGTAAGCAGCAAGAGTCAGAAGTGCAAGCAAGTCTGGCTCTCTGCCTGTTTGCCAGAGAGAAAACAGGTTGGCTTGGGGATGCTTCTAGCAGCCCGTGACAGAGATGATACTTCCAGACTTACTTATTGAGACACTTATGGGTTCCTGGGACTCAACTCAATCGCCATTTATTTAGTGTGTGTGTGTGTGTGTGTGTGTGTGTCTGTCTGTCTGTCTGTCTGACTGTGGTGTGTGTGTCTGTCTGTCTGTGGTGTGTGTGTCTGTCTGACTGTCTGTCTGTGGTGTGTGTGTCTGTCTGTCTGTCTGACTGTCTGTCTGTGGTGTGTGTGTGTGTGTGTCTGTCTGACTGTCTGTGGTGTGTGTGTGTGTGTGTCTGTCTGACTATCTGTGGTGTGTGTGTGTCTGTCTGTCTGTCTGTGGTGTGTGTGTCTGTCTGTCTGACTGTCTATCTGTGGTGTGTGTTTCTGTCTGTCTGACTGTCTGCGTGTCTGTGGTGTGTGTGTCTGTCTGTCTGTCTGACTGTCTGTGGTGTGTGTGTGTGTCTGTGCGTCTGTCTGTCTGTGGTGTGTGTGTGTGTGTATTGACAGGGACTCAAACCCAGGACCTTTCAGATGCTATGGCAGGCAAGTGCTGTACCCTTGAGCTATAGTTCCAGTCCTTTTTCTGTTTTATTTTTAAAATTATTATTATTATTAGAGACAGGGTCTTTTTATTTAACATTTTAAATGATTTATTTATTTTTATTTTATGTGCATTGGTGTTTTGCCTGCATGCATGCATGGGTGTTGAATACCTTGGAACTGGAATTTATAGACAGTTGTGAGCTACCATGTGGGTAGCCTAGGTCCTCTGGAAGAGCAGCCGGTGCTCTTAACCACTGAGCCATCTCTCCAGGCCCTGATTTTATTTTTTAGTTATGTCTGTGTGTGGATATGTGCACATAAGTATAGGTGCCTTTGAAAGCCAGAATAGGGCATCAGAGCCCCTGAAGTCAGAGTTACAGGTGATTGTGAGCTGCCTGATGGGGTGTTGGGAACTGAACCTGGGTCCTTTAGAAGAGCACCAAATGTTCTTAACTGATGAGCTGTCTAGCCCTAGAGACAGTCTTATTTAGTCCAGGTTGGCCTGAACTTCACTATAATGTCAAGGATGACCTTGAACTTCTGATCCTCCTGCCTCCACCACTGAGTGCTGGGATTACAAGTGTGTACTCCCATGCCTGGGTCTCTCTGTTTTATTCTGAGATGTTTCATCGCCCAGGCTGGCCTCAGACTCTTCATCCTCTCACTGGCTTTGATGCATGGCCTGCAGCACACCCAGCACTACTCACCACTTTGAATCAGCTCTAACCTCAGCATCTCCTGGTGCAGAGCATGGCCCATGTCATTTATGGTATATCCAGTGAGAACTGAGAGCTGAAAGGTGAACACGGCATGGTACCTGCCACTCTGCTGTCGTCAGGGTCAGTGGCACTTCCCTCCCACACTGTGCAGGGCTTCGAACTTCATATCGAGCGCCTGCTGGTACTCCCTTAAAGCAAGTCAGTGAGTGAGTCAGACCTTGCTAGCTAACTGATCACTTGGGCCAGCCTTAGGCACCATTCTTTCTCCTAACTCCCAGCCTCCCGTGGACTGTCATTTCTCAACCCCAGCCCTAATACACTGTTGTTTCCTTTCCAGCCCCAGGATCCAGGCCCTAGCCCATTGGCTCCTGTTTCACCTGAACCCTAGCTCCAGCCTGCCCCCTGGATCTTGGGCTCTCCCCTCCAGCCCTTTCTCATCCAGCCTTGGGGATTTCCTACATGCAGGACTGACCCTGTCTTGCCCTTCTCAGTAGTGTTCTGTGGCTCCCCAGCACTCTCAATACAAAGTCCCACTTTCTTGGACTGGTTTTGGGGACCCTTGGCTATTTGGTGCAGTCACCGATACCCCTCCTGGGGCTCTCCCTTGCCACTTCTGGTCTTGTTCTACAATCCCTTTCCATAGTATATTGTGGTCCTCTGTTTACCCCAGTGTGCCACCTGCACCTCCATTTTCAGATTGGCAACTCCTTGCCAGCTGGACCAGGCCTGCCTCACCTCTGTTCCCAGCATCACCCGGTCTCATAATGTTTGCTCAGAGATCACCTTCTCTGAGGCCTTCTGTGATCCCTTGCTGAAAACCACAGTTTTCAGAGGCCCTACCCCCTCCATACTCCTACCATGTAACAAGTGTCCTTTTCTTGTTGCCATTCTGGAATTTGAAATGTGCTGGGGGAAAGAGTGTCTGATGTGTTCACAGTGGGAACAGTCTCAGGCTGCACGCATGCCATCAGAATGGTTCATCTCACTGATAAAATGTCCCTTAAAAATTATTTTTGTTTTATGAGTAAGAATGTTTGCCTGTAAATATGCTATGTGCAGTATTTAGATGCACTGCTCTTAGAGGCCAGGAAAGGGCATCTGATCCCCTAGAACTGAAATTACAGATCGTTGTGAGCCACCATGTGAGTGCTGGGAACTGATCCCCAGTCCTGTGCAAGAACAGCCATTGTTCTTAACCACTGAGCCCTCTCTCCAGTTCCAGGGAGAATGGTTCTTGCCTGGACTCCAAGACCAGCTGTCTGGGCCCACTCTTGCCTCTGTGATTTTGAGGAAGTTAATTAGCCACTCAGCCTTATTCTCCTCCTCTTGACAATGGTACTTATGGTAGTGCCTACTTTACAGGGGGTTAGTTAATTTTGATTGCATTTATTTAGTGTGTATGTGGGGGGTGTCATGCACATGCCACAGCACTACTGTGGATACCAGAAGCCAACTTCTCTTCCTCGACTGTGGGTCTCAGAGATCAAATTCAGGTTGTCAGCTTTGGCAGCAAGCACCCTTACCTACTGAACCATCGCAGTGGCTTACATGTGCCTTTTCAGCATATCCTACTGGCAAGTGCCAGCACTGTGGACTGTTGGGAGTTAGGTTAAATAGTCCTTGGAACAGTGCCTAGTATGCGGTGAGTGCTGTTAACTGTTCGACCTGTGAGTGATGGAAGTCTCTTTAGCAACTTCCTTAAAATATAGCCAGTGCTTGCAGAGACAGGGAGAAAGAGGGCATTAACAGGTATTTGGCAACTCCGTGATGTTTGGTTATGGCCAGGGACACATTTTCCATGAAGGTTAACCCTCTTTGAGTTATCCAGGAGAGGCTGGGTAATTTGAGGCCCAGAATAGAACCTTGTGGCCCAGGAAGCATGAGTCCGCCTGCGGAGTGGCTGCCCCACCCCTTTAGTGCTGGAGGAAACACTGGCTCCCTGCACCTTCCCTTCACTAGCCACACTTTCACCTCGCAGCCTCAGGCCCTGGTGTCGCCCCCAAGAGACCCTTTCGGTTTGCTGCCACTGAGCTCCCTTGTGGGAAGGTTCAGTGCTCTGTCCCCACGTTAGCCAGTCTATCTGTCAGTGATCTCCCATCAGGTGTTGTTGCTCTGTTGTCCTGTCCCCACTGGCGCCCTTTCCCATCAGGCTCCGTTAAGAAAAGTATGGCACCGACCCAAAGGGAAGTCTGTGCACTGTGTGAAGGGTCCAGGAAAGGCTGCCAGAAGCTGCATTTAGAAACCCTCTCTTTAAAAAAAAGTGTGTGTATACACATGCACAAGCAAGCATACATGTCTGTGCCCATGGGCCTAGGTCAGAGGACAATTGGATGGAGTCACTTCTCTCCTTTCACCGTGTAGATCCTAGAGATCAAAGTCAGGCTTGCCAGCAGGCCCCTTCCCCCGCCTGAGCCCTCTCACTGGACCTCTTGTTTCCTTTGTGTTTATCTTTATTGTTTTTGTTTTCATGTGCCCCAAGCTGGCCTTGAACTCCTGATTCTTCTGCCTCTACCTCACAAATACTGGGATTATAGGTGTGTACCCCTGCACTCTGCTCATAGAAACCCCCTTGCCCTGTAATCCCATCTGCCCAGGAAGCCTCCTCGTGAACCCTGAAAGTTCAAGGCCAGCCCGGGCTACAGTGAATCCAAGGCATTCTGAGCAGTGTAGTAAGACCCTGTCTCAGAATCAAAGTGGGGAGCGTATTGCTGGTGATGTAGTTCAATGGCCCGGTGTTTACCTAGAACACAGCAAGCTCTGGTTGTGTCTCTTAAAGGGAATAAGATAGTTTATTCTAGAGCCATTTTGAGTGACCATGGCCCAGAAACACAGATTAAGGTTACTCGGATTACATCTTCCGGTGTGGAGGCCGTTTCATAAAGTTTTCGTAGTTTTTCAGAACGAAGTCATAGATCAAGGCAACACCAGAGAGGTAGGTTCATTGAGATGGAAGAAGCTCTCCTGTAAGCCTAAGATGCTACATGATGGCATACTTAGCCTTTGGATTGGCGGAAGCTAGTGGTCTGCTAAGTTAATAGATTCCAAAGGTTTTTATCTATTAGTCCCAAGATGTTAGTTCAGACAAAGGACTGCAAGACCAGCTAGACGTAGCTCAAGGTCAGGTAATTAGCCTCTGGACCTGCAACATTCCAATCTCTCCATAGTCCTGATATTCTAATCAGTCAAGATCTGCAGACAGCTTATTTTCAGGAGCTTTCTTCAAAAAACAAAACCCTCTCTTGGATGTAGTAGCAATAGACACAGTTGCTAACTCCATAGAGCCTCCTGCTTCCAAGGCAGTCTTGAGTTAGACTCCCTCACCTCCCCCACCCCCATTCCCACTTCCTCCCTGGGTGATCTCGGGTCAGCACTGGGTTTCTCCTGCCTCAGTTGCTCCAATGTGGCAATGACAGTGACCAAGTTAGGACAAACTACAAGAATCCAGGCTGCTAAAGCAAATTAGAGCCCTGGGGCAGGGCTGCCTGCATGGGGCAAAGCTTAGAATGCTGAATCATCTGAACCCGTATCTAAAATACAAGCAAGAGAGGGTTGGAGATGCCACCCAGTAGTGGGGTGCTTACTGTCATGCTGGCTGAACCCTCGGTTCTGCCAGACAAAGGAAAAATACAACAGTACTGTAGATGTATCAGGACAGCCAGTGTTTTCCAGCTTCATCCTTCCAAGTAGCTGGAAACATGCCGGGCATCTTCAAAGGTGTCCGTTGAGCAGGTGAGCTGGCAGGTTTCCTTGGCCCCTTTGTCCTAGGGTGGCCCAGTGAGGTCAGCCCTGGGCCTTCCCCGACTTAACCAGCACAGACTTTTCCTAGGGAGGGAGTTTCCTCCCTGTCTTTAAAGAGGAAACTCATATATTACTTTTTTTTTTCTTTTTTTTTTTTTTTTCTTTTTTCGAGACAGGGTTTCTCTGTGTAGCTTTGCGCCTTTCCTGGAACTCACTTGGTAGCCCAGGCTGGCCTCGAACTCACAGAGATCTGCCTGGCTCTGCCTCCCGAGTGCTGGGATTAAAGGTGTGCACCACCACCGCCCGGCTACTTTTTTTTTTTTTTAAGATAGGATCTCATGTAGCCCAAGTTGGTCTCAAACTCTATGTAGCCAAAGCTGACCTTGATCTTCAGATTCTTCTGTTTCCTACCTCCTCCTAAATTCTGAGATTACAGACCCATGTCACCATGCTTGATTGACCTGGGGCTGAGGGTGGAGCCCAGGGCTTCTTGCATGGCAAGCAAGCACTCTGCAAACTAGGCTATATCCCCAGGCCTATCTTGAATTTTATTTTTTTTGTTTGTTTTTTTGAGAAAGTGTTTCTCTGTGTAGCTTTGCACCTTTCCTAGAACTCACTCTGTAGCCCAGGCTGGCCTCGAACTTACAGAGAACAGCCTGCCTCTGCCTCCCGAGTGCTGGGATTAAGGGTGTGTGCCACCACCACCCGGCTTGAATTTGATTTTTAAGGCAAAGATTTTTGTTTTTTTCCTTGCTGGTGTGTCGAAGTGCATGAGGAGGTTCTAGGGCCTTAGCTGTGACCTCCTAAGGCCGTTCTCAGTGGTTTGTTGACCAGCATTTGCTTCACAGATAGTGATGTATAGAATAATTCAAAGCCAGGGCCATTAACCCAGCATTCATGAGGATCATAACTAGGGCTGGCCTGGGCCACAGAGCAAGTTCAAGACCAGTATGGGCAAATTTGTAAGACTCTATCTCAACATAAAAAGAGATACTGCAATGTAGCTAACTGGTAGAATGCCTGTCTAGAATCCTCCAGTGAGGGGCTGGGGTCGTGCCTCAGAGGCAGAGCTTGTGCTAGAATCCCCAGTGAGGATCTGGGGGTGTGGCCCAGTGGTGGCACCGCTGCCTAAAATCCTCCAGTGAGGAGCTGGGGTCGTGCCTCAGTGGTAGAATCCCCACTAAAATCCCCCAGTCAGGGGTTGGGGGTGTGGCTCAGTGAGAGAATCCCACCTAGAATCCCTCCAGTGACAGTCTGAGGGTGTGGCTCAGAGATAGAGCCCCTGCCTTGCACGCCTTTGGAAGGCCATTGGTGCCTATCATAAAAGTCATACTCCTGGCCTCTCTACCATGAAGCCACCCTGCTCTACACTGGCCACACTGGCTTCTTTTGACTCTACCTACTCTCCCAGCTCCTTTCTACATCAGGGTCTTAATTCCTGCTGTAAACTTCCCTGGAATACTGTTCCTCACACTTCACCTGGTCAACCTCAGTCCTCTTTCCCATCTTAGTCTACGGGCCACTAGCCCATTAAGCTCTTCCTTAACAGCTTTTTCAGGCCCCTGTTCCCTTCCCTCCACAGCTTCAGAAACTCCTGGACATCATCAGGTGGTACCTCAGGGGCTGCCAGACTGTGATCCCTTCAACCAGGCGTTGCAGCTCAAAGCCTGCTTCCTCCTATGCGGATGGGGGTGATGAGAGCTGGTCTCCGAGCTAGATTATTGCATGAGACTAGGTGCAGTGGCTCAGAGCAGGTGACGTCATTTGGGGTGGGTGGCAGTATCGGGTGCAGCCAGTGACACACACCTGTAATCCTGGCGCTAGAGGTGAAGCAAGTGAAGTTGTCCTTCGATCTCTGTGTGCATCCCATGACACACATGAAGGCACACACAAACACACAACAGCATTAGGATTTTTATTTTTAATTACATGTATATGTGTGTTTATATGTGAGTACAGTACATGCAGCAGCCAGAAGGGGGCGTCAGATCCCCTAGTTGGAGTTACAAGCAGTTGTGGTGCCCCAGTGCTCTGGAAGAGCAGCAAGTGTTTAAAAATACACAAATTTAATAAACCAGGTCTCCTCTGGGCCTCTAAAGGGGGCGCTCTCCCCACGTCCGGAGTTTAGGTCTGTGAAACTGAATTTGGCTGCTTGTTTTGAGCTGACCTCACTTCACAGCTGACCTCGGGCTCCTGAACCTCTTGCCTCAGCCACTCTAGTGTTGTGATTTCCTGGGGCTGAAGCATACAAACTTTCTCCCATAAATATACACATTTGTATACACACACACACACACACACACACACGCCAAGAGTAGAGACAGAGTCCACACAACCATGACAAATGGCCCTGCTGCTTAGTAAAATCTGAATGAGAGATGAGAGGGTGCCTGGCATCATCTGTGAGTTCTAAATGGCATGGGTTAGAACCCATGACCGTAGCGAGACAAGGTGGTCTTGGCCCTTTGTGGACCTCTGCTGTCCCGTCTAGCTGTGCAAGGTCAGCACTAAGACCCTGGCCTTAAGCCCCTCCCTGATGCTTGTCTTCCCTGTCTGCCACACAGATCCGGGTAAAGCCTGACAAGTCTGGAGTGGTCACCGATGGCGTGAAGCACTCCATGAACCCTTTCTGTGAGATTGCGGTGGAGGAGGCTGTGCGGCTGAAAGAGAAGAAGCTGGTGAAGGAGGTCATCGCTGTCAGCTGTGGCCCCTCACAGTGCCAGGTGCTTGGGGACCCTGAGTGTGAGCAAGGAGGCTGGGACCTCAACTCCTAGGTCTGAGGGAAGAGGATTGAAGTCTGACGCCTCGGTCTGAGGGAGAAAGCTATCTGAACCCCTGGGTCTGAAGGAGGAGGGCTGGGGCCTGGACCCTGGGTCTGAGGGAGAAAGCTATCTGAACCCCTGGGTCTGAAGGAGGAGGGCTGGGGCCTGGACCCTGGGTCTGAGGGAGGAGCCTGAGCCTGGGGTATTTGATCACGATCGTGATGAAAGATGTCTCGTTAACTGCTCCGCCTTCTTCAGGAGACCATCCGTACTGCTCTAGCCATGGGTGCAGACAGAGGCATCCACGTGGAGGTGCCGGTGGCACAGGCAGAAAGCTTAGGCCCCTTGCAGGTGGCCCGGGTCCTCGCCAAGCTGGCCGAGAAGGAGAAGGTGGACCTTTTGTTCCTGGGCAAGCAGGTTGGTGTGCCAGTCCTTCCCTTGCCCACTCCTCACCCTTCTTAGGGTGGGTGTAAGACCACAGGGCAGTAGGCTCAGGCCTGGCAGTTGACACAACCCCGGGGGTCAAGCAGCCCAGGACCCTGCCATCTCCACTGACAGAGCTGCAACACAGGCTGCTGTGAGTGTCAGAAAGATGCTTCTGGCCACGTTTGGAGTTCAGCAAGCTTTGGTTGGATGGGTGAGACAGAGACCTGGCCCAAGCCAGGGGCAGTATAGGGCCAGTAACAGGTTAAGAATATGCTGAGTCTGGCTTGATAACTGTCTGTGTTAGGAGTGCAAATAACCAAAGTACATGCTGAAGGAAGAGTCAGACACTTGGTGTATGAAGGGCTGAGACATCGGGGAGATGTGGGTAGGAATTCAGGAGACTGGCCTAGCCTTGAAACAGACTTGAGTGTGTTAGGGAGCCACAGCCGATCTGTGAGCAGGAGAGGGAGAGGATCTCCTCTGGGGCCAGGATGAATGGTCTGGAGTTTGGAGAAGGTGGACCAAGGTGATGACTGGGCTGTACTGGGGCTCACTGAGGTAGTCTTGCCACTGTTTGACCTGTCTGCTCTGGAGACCCGGGGACACTGCCCTTCCTGTGGGAGCTGCCTTTTTCACAAAGGCTGGAGAGACGGCTCAGCAGTTACGAGCACTGGCTGCTCATCCAGAGGTCCTGAGTTCAATTCCCAACAACCATGTGGTGGCTCACAACTCTCTACAGTGGGATCTTATGCCCTCTTCGGGTATAAAGTCATCCATGCAGATAAAGAACTCATGTACATAAAATAAATAAATCTTTAAAAAAATAATACACTTCATGGTGTCACAGGAGGAGGGCAGAAGAGGTGTATGGGAAGAGCCGCAGGCAGAGGGGAGGAGAGAGATAAAGGGATTAGGGATGGGTGCTGAGAAGGTGGGAGATCAATGAGCCATAGAGGCAGAGGATACAGGAAGCCTGGGAGACAGCTGGGCTCCTAGGGATGGGGGAAGGAGCTCCAGGAAACCGGGCCAGCCTTGGGGAGAGAGTATGGGTGCTGGTCATGTGGGTCCTGCCAGCACTGTGAAAATCAGATAATAGAAGACATTACCAAAGCCCAGGAGTCACAGCAGCATTCCGTAAATTGAGGCCAAGTGCTGAATCGGAGAACAAACCAAAGAGACAGGGCCTCATGGGGTTGGGGTCCAGGTATCATTGGTACCAGGTGTTGGCAGCCTGGCATTTAGCAGCTGCAGGAACACCAAGACTTCATGTTCCAGCTTGAGTCCTGTGCCCACCCCTGAACCAATCAGTGGAGTAAGGAGGGGAGAGTGGGTGGAATACTTTTCCTGACTTTGCTCTTGTTCCTTCCGGTTTCTGCTGTGTCTGCCACAGATCCTGGCTGCCTTGTAAGTTAGGTGAATGGATGACTACACAGGGGTCTCCACATCCCTGCATAAGTGACTGCTTATTCCCTTGGTCCTAGGGAGGAAATCATTCTAGACCAGCAATCAGCAATCTATGGCTCCAGGCAACATCTGTTTTGCCCATAAAGTTTTATTGGTTTACCCACACATGTCCACATGCATATCTCCTGTAGCTAGAGTGCTATGTGACCTGCTGGAACAGCTTGCAAAGCCTAAGTATCCTGACCTACTGAGCACTGTTATTGATAAGAAGTCTAAGTGAGCTGGCACCATCCCAGCCATTATCACAAAGTCCTCCCTCTCCCTCCCTACTAGGCCATCGATGATGACTGTAACCAGACAGGTCAGATGACAGCTGGACTTCTGGACTGGCCGCAGGTGAGGCTGGGGTAAGGAGCACCTGACCTCATCCTCCTAGCTCAGCTCCTCCCTGGGACCTTTGCACCTGCTGTTTTCCCGTTTGCTCCTGGCTCCCTCAGTGCTCTGCTTCAGGTCGCTGCTCAAAGGGATCTTTCTTGCCTACACCGAATGAATCACTGCTGTGAAGAGACACGTTTACCAGTTACTCGACTGTCCTGGTTTTTAGAACAGCTTTACTGAGAAACCAGGGACCCACAGTAAGCTGTGCACACTTAAAGTGTGTGATTGTGATGAGAGACCCTGTCTCAAAAAATAAGGTAGAGGGCTGTCGAGATGGCTCCATGGATAAAGGTGTTTGCCACCATGCCTGCTGACATGATGGGAGAAAACCAGCTCCCCCAAGTTGTACACACACACACACACACACACACACACACACACACACACACACACACTAAGTAAACACACAAATAAATAAATAAGTGTAAAATTTAAGAATAATAAGATGAAGCATGACTGAGGAAGACACCAATTGTTGTCCTCTGGACTCCACATGCACCTGTACACCCACACATTTGCAAAAATGCACAAAGTTCACTCAGCCTGACACATTTTGACACAGGGTCTACGCGTTGCCAGAGTCATGAGAGTGCACCTCAGATGTCAAGTTTTCAGTTTAAACTAAGTAGGACATCGTGAGACAGCTCAGCAGATAAAGGCTCTTGCTAGCAAGTCTGACTGCCTGAGTTCGAACCCACTGTGAGACCCTTGTTCTCCCTCCACCTCTTGAGTGCTGTGATGACAGGCGTGCACCAGCAGCCCTAGTTTATGCGGTGCTGGGGATGGAACACAAGGCTTTGTGCATACTAGACAAGCACTGTACCAGCTGAGCTACGTCCCAGCCTCCAAGTTCCTGCTTCTACAGCAGAATTGAGAGCCTGGTTCAGGTTCTTTAACTGGTATTGAGGGCTGGAGAGATGGCTCATCAGTTAAGAGCATGTTTCCCAGTATCCATGTCAGGCAGCTCACTGCCTGTGACTCCAGTTCCAGGAGCTCCAGCACCCTCTCTTAGCCACTGTGGACATGCATACACACACACACACACACACACACACACACACACACACACACACACACACACACACACACATGATGTAATAAAAATGATAAATGTAGCTAGTGTTAAAATAGCAGGGTAAGGGCAGTGTGCACGTGTGTGCCAGTGTCTACAGAGGCCAGAAGAGGGCATCAGAACACTGGAGTTACAGTTACAGGCAGTCGTCAGCCCCCGACATGCATGCTGGGAAGCAAACCCAGGACCGCTGCAGGAGCAGCAAGCGCTTTTAACCACCAAGCCGCCTCTCCAACCCCATTGCCACGTTTGAATGAAGAAGTGAGGATAAGCCCCCACCAAAGTTTGCTCACTGTGGGTCACCCCTGGTTTTACGTATCACAGGGACGCTTGCCTTCTGCTCTCATCCACTCATACACTTCTCTGTGCGTGTGCTCAGCGGTAGAGCCCAAGGCCAGCTCAGTGCCTGTTTTGAATTGGCTTTTCTCCGATGCCGTCTCCTCCAGGGCACATTCGCCTCTCAGGTGACGCTGGAGGGAGACAAGATCAAAGTGGAACGGGAAATCGATGGGGGTCTGGAGACCCTACGCCTGAAGCTGCCGTCTGTGGTGACTGCTGACCTGAGGCTCAATGAGCCTCGCTATGCCACACTACCCAACATCATGGTGAGTAGTTGGTGGCAAGCCACTGGGCCCTCCTGTGGGAAGGACGGGTGCATCCTCAGTGATTGGATGGCACAAGGGATATACCATCCGAAGGAGAGGGTCACCTGGCCATTTTGGATAGCAGTTCCCAGGCTCATCTCTGCCAGTGGTAAAGTTAATGGGCTAGTGTAATAACAGGAGAACCTGTCAGGGTCACAGCTGGTAGAAAGTCTCTGCAGACCCCAGAGGGGTTTCTTCCTGTCATCCTAGCCGGTGGGAGTTCACAAGACAATCCTGGACAAATTACAAGGCTTCATCCAGTCACCTTGGCTCATGAGGGAAGGCTCATGGTCATTTTTGCCAGTTGGAAGTCATTGTATAGGGCACCTTGGTGGGAGCTAAGGTCTCTTGGTCAAAAGGAAGTTGATCACAAATCTGCACAGCAAGCAGGATAAGTATTTTCAGTCAGCTTGACCAAAATGGTGTTGGGTGAGTCACCTTGGCCAATGTGGAAGGTTGAGTGTGTCACCTTGGCCAGTAGGAGGGTTCAGTGGGTCAAGTTAGCCAATGTGAGGCTTCAGTAGGTCAGCTCACTGCAATCTATGTACCATAGCCAAAAGGACACCTGTTCTCCCTGTGCTCTGTGAGAAGCTTAGGGTGGGTCACTAAGGGAGATCTTCTGCTGTAATTGAGCATCCCAGGGCATCCGAGCCTGTAGGGATAGACTATATCCGGTGTAGCTGTGAGAAATCACAGCCCTGGCCAGCAGGGAGGTCCTGAGGGATTCTGGGAACACATATGACTCTGTGCATGCACCACTCACCAGCAGGAGGTAGGGTTAGGACAAGGCTTGGTAAGCCCCATGGGCCACTGATTCCTGTGTGCAGAAAGCCAAGAAGAAGAAGATTGAAGTGATCAAGCCTGGAGACCTGGGTGTGGACCTGACCTCCAAGGTCTCTGTGATCAGTGTGGAGGAGCCCCCTCAACGCTTAGCAGGAGTTAAGGTGGAGACCACAGAGGACCTTGTGGCTAAGCTGAAGGAGGTGGGGCGGATCTGAGACCCTCCCTGATACTCTGCAATAAAACTGTGCCTTTCCAAGACACTGCCTCTGTTTCCTCATTCTGTGGATGTCCATTGTTTGATTCACTCATCAAACATCTACCTAAATCTCCCATGTGACAGGCCCTGTGCAGGGTGAGGCTGAGGAGTGAGCCTTTGAGTCACATCCCGACCATTGACTTCACTGTAAAGGAACGGAAGCTGGCAGAAGCAACTGTAGTACAGGTTGATGAGGGCTGGGTGGGGAGGCACACTGGCCTTTGGGGTCTCATGTGAGATTTCTAGCCTGGCTGATGGGGTCAGAGAACCTTCCCAAAGATGGAGTCCAGATGAGTGCTGGAAGAATATCAGAGAGACAAGGGCTCCTAGCTCCAGAGGATTTGGGCAGTCTGCTGTCTGGGCAGACAGATCCCTACTGAGACTTGGCACCCAAAAAGGAATGAGGCTAGAGTCTTGTCTGCTGAGGGACACATAGGCCAAGAAGACTTGTGGGCTGGGCATGTCTTTCAGTGGCAGAGCACTTGCCTAGCATGCAAGAGACCAGCAATGGAGGAATCGAACCAAGTCAAACATGGTGGCTGTTGACCAGAATCCCAGCACCCGGGAGGCCGAGGCAGGAGGAATGCCATGAGTTTGAGGCCAATATGGGCCTCATAGTGCAAAAACAAAACAACAAACCAAATCCTTAGGTGAGATGAAGAGGTCAGGGCCCTACAGTCAGATACAGAGTCTCTGTCCTCACATTCATCCTTACCAAGCTGTCCCTGGCAGACCAGAGCACATGGGGACAGCACGGTGTCATAGTTAAGAGGATGGGTTCTGTGTCTCTAGGCCTAGAGTTCAGACCCCACCTCTGGCTGCTTTCTAGCTCCAGGGTCCTGAGGCAGATGTCCTTTGAGTCAAGGTTCCAGCTCATCAGGTGGGATTAGAATAGCAATAGCTTTGAATACAGGTTGCTTTTTATGGCATGACCAGTCAGTCACTCCGATATTTCATGGCTTAACCAGCATGAACCTTAGTCTGCTCATAAATCTGTAGTCTGACTGTGTGTGGCAGCCCTCCCTCCGCTGTAATCACCAAGCTGCCGGAACCCTTTATTTGTGTGTATATGTGTGTGTATGGCACGAAGGTGTGTGTCCGTGATTAGAGGTGCCTCTGGAAGCCAGAGACAAAGGATCCACTGGAGTTAGAGGTACAGGTGGCTATGAACCCCTGACAGGTGCTGGCCAGAGAACTTAGGTCCTCAGCAAGAGCAGGAAGTAACCACTCAGCCTCTGCCTTCTCTCCAAACCTAGAATATCTTTGATTTATTTTTTGAACATTCCATAGATGTATACGATCTATCTTGCCAGGCATGGTGGTGCAGGCATTAAATCCTAGCCCTGGGGAGGCAGAGGCCAAGACAGACAGATCTCTGTGAGTTCAAGGCCAGCCTGGTCTATATACCTAGTTCCAGAACAGCCAGAGCTACATAGTAAGACCCCATCTCCTCCAGTATGTCCCCATCCTATCTTCACATCCTCTTATTTTTTAATTATTTTTGTAACCCACTCATTATAATTAGTCCTGTCTGCTGTAATGTGTGGACTGATCTTGTTGGCTAATTCTTGTGCAGATAACCATAGCTACTAATTTCATGTACTTGCTCCCTCCTCCAGCTGTTAGATTCTTTCTAACAGGCAGATCTTATGGGAAGATACTTTTAAAAAGTGGTCTCACAAAATTGGAAGGGAAGATGGAGGAGCAGAGCTGTGCATGCGGTGGAGAATGACTAGAAAACTAGAGACATGGCCGTGAAGGGTATGGGAGCATGGCTGCAGCAGACAAGAACATATTATTACTGAATACCACTGGTCTTGGGCCAGCAGGCTGACCTGCAGCATGGGACCACTGTGTGTGGCAGCCTAGAGCTGATACAGAAGCATGTCGTTACTGAATATGGCCAGTCCTAGGCCCATGGGCTGGCCCACAGCATGAAGCCAATGCTGCTGCAGCCCATGCTGCTCACCCTGCTGGGTAGAGGAGATGGCAAGCTACAGCACCGACCACAGGTTGCAAGCACAAAGGTTGTACCCGATGAGCCACAGGGCAGCTGGCACCAAGGACAGGAAGGTGTGCAGTGGCCTGGAACTCTTAAGAATCCTATCCCCAGATGCCCTGTGAAGCCTCAAGATCACCCTGACTCTGGGCAGCAACAGGATATCTAAGACAATTCTCAGTGATAATCCAGTGTTTATAGTTCTTTAGAAACTAGAAACCTCGAACCAGACCATGACTCATTGCAATAAGTATTTGCATGTAAAGCCATTTGGGAGGAAAAATATATATATGTAGTTTTCAATGCCACTTCAGTAAACAAATGTGTGATGGAGAGGTGGGAAGATGGCTGAATGGATAGGCTTGTGTGCAGCAAGAGGTAGAACTAGAGACGAGACAGGTGTGAAAGTGTAGCTGCTGGTCAGGGGAGCATGTCATTACCAAGTAGGGCCCGGGGTGGTGTGCAGCAGGCTCTGGCCTCGAATGTGCTGCCCAGCCAGATGATCATCCTGGCTTGAACAAGGACAGGATGTTGGAGATGGAGAACAGTTCATTTTCTGGCTTGGACCTTCTTGAAAAACCTCCATGGTCCATGTGCTGCTGGAGGCCATGTTGGTGTCTGTGGTCTGTGTTGCTACCATGGTCATGTTGATGTGCATGTTCATGTTAGCACTGAATGCCATGTTGATGTTCATGGCCTGTGCTGCTGCCTGAGACCATGTTGATGTCAGTGACCCATGCTGCTGCCAAGGGCTATGTTGTTATCCGTGGTCCATGCTTCAGCCCTGTGGCTGTATTGAAGTCTGTGGTCAATGCTACCACTGGGGACCATGTTGAGGTCTGTGTTCCCTGTTGCTGCTGGAGGCCCTGTGGATGTCCATGATCTGTGTTACCACTGAAGGCCATGTGTATGAGGCCTGAGCATCATACTTTCTTTTGAGCCACCAACCAGCTCCCAAATCATGACATGGAGATTTATTAGTTATGAATGCTTGGCCTTAGCTTGTGCTCGTTTCTGGCTAGCTTTATTATTATTTTTTTTTAACTTAACCTGTTTCTTTTCACTTACATTTTGCCTTGGGGCTTTTTACCTTCTTTCTTTCTGTATATCTTACTTTGCTGCTACCTCTCTGTCTGTCTGTCTGGCAGCTGCCTGGATTCTGGCCCTGGGTGTGTCCCACTTTCTCCTCTCTTGAGCTAGATTTCTCCTCCTACTTATTCTCTCTGCCTGCCAGCCCTGCTTATTCCTCTCCCGCCTTGCTATTGGTTGTTCATCTTTTTATTAGACCAGTTATGTACCTTAGGCGAGGTGAAACAGCAACACATCTTTTCATAATTAAACAAATGTAGTATAAACAAATGTTTGCCCAGTTAAAGTAATATTCCACAACAGGCCTGTGCTGCTGCCAAGGGCCATGTTGATGTCTGTGGTCTATGCTGTCGCCAGAAACCATGTGGAAGTCCATGATCCGTGCTACTGCTGACTGTAAAGGGCAAAAGCTTCTATTGCAGTGGTATTAATGACTGCAGACTCACAGTTGAGAATGAGAGACATGAAGGCCTCTGTGACAACCCCCTTCCCTTCAAAAAGAAACAGTCTAGACAGGAAGCCATTGGACAGAGCCCTTAAACTTGTGATAGGGATGCTGGAGTGTAGCTCTTCACAGTTGATGGCTGGTGGGGTGGGGTGGGGAAGGACTCAATTTTCATTAAGGGGCTGGCAACTCGGAGTTTGACCGTGCTTCAATGAGTATAGGGCAACACAAATTGGACTTGGTGTATTTTTTTTTCCTTTTTCTTCTTTCTTTCTCTTCTTTTTTTGGGGGAGGCCACAAGTTGGGGATGGACCTGGGAAGACTGGAAAGTGAGTGTGGTCAGGATACATTGTGTAAAATTCCCAAATAATCAACAAAAATATTATGTTGGAAAAAAACTCACTTCATCTCAGCACTTTGACCAGTTATGAATCTCTGCATTAACTGCTGTTCGTTGCAGAAAGGCTTCTCTGGCCAAGTGAGAGCAACACTAACCTATGCCAAATCCTCTTTTTAAAATAGATTTATTACTGGTGTAGTAGTGCACACCTTTAATCCCAGCACTCGGGAGACAGAGTGGATCTCTGTGATTTTGCGGCCAGCCTGGTCTACATGTTGAGTTCCAGGATAGCCAGGGCTACAGAGACCCTGTCTTAAAAAGACGTTTGATTACTTTGTTAGGATTCCAGCCACTCCTCCAGCTATATGACCGCACATGCACAGTTCATTAGCGAGGGTCTTACATCCTACGTAATCCATGCGCTTCGTGATTGCAGACGCAGCTCAGGCATGCAATTTGCGCATGCGTGGTGTAGCTCCATCAGCCCACATGCACATGTGCAGGGAAGGGAATCCTTAAAAAGCCAGTCACAGACTCCTCCCCTCTCTTCTGCTCTCTCCTCGCCCCCCCCCCCCCCTTGCCCTTCTCCTCACATGTCTTTCCAACAGGCCTGGCCATGCTCCCCCCCCCCCCCCCCCCGCCCCCAATAAAGCTCTGATACTGGGTTTTGTCGTGCCTCATGACCTTTCTTGCACGGTAACAGCGCCACTTATTTAAAAGCAACATACTTATCTTTAAATTTGATGTGTATGTGTGTGTCTGTGTGCCACATACATGCATGCAGTTACCACAGGCTAGAAGAGAACACTGGATTCCCTGGAACTGGAGTTACAGATGGTTGTGAGCTACCATGTGGGTACTGGGAATTGAACCATGGTCCTCTGAAAAAGCAGCAAGTGCTCTTAACCTCTGATCCATCTCTCCATTCCCACCTAACCCTCTTTGTGGAGTCAGGGTCTTCCTATATAAGCCAGGCTTGCTTCAGACTCAAGTTCCTCCAACCTCAGTCTCTTCTAATGCTGAGGTTATAGGCATGCAGTGAAATAAATGCTTGGCAGGCTGGAGCTCTTGACCCAAGCTAGCAGTTGCCTAGGGCCTCAGCCAAGGCTGTGGGCCAACAGCCAAGACTCCTCCCCAAGGGGCTGCTCCAGAGGTTGCACAGCAATAGCAGCTGTGTTACAAGGATTGTTTTGCCACACAGCAAAGTGCGCTGGAACAAGTCTGAAAGTGGTCTGGGAACTTCCTCTGAGTCCTCTGGGCACAGCTATCACGGAACTTATTAGATCTGAGGATGGAGTAGAAGCCCTACTCTCCCTTTCCTTTTTCTCTTACCTCCTTTATTTATATTATTGTTGGTGGTGAGATAGGGCCTTGGTATTATAACGAATTCCCTCCTCCTGCCTTGAGGAGATTTCTATCAGGGTCCAGAACAGATGCTACAAGCGGCTAAGGATTCTAATCTGAGGGATATCAAATGAATCTAAGCACATTGAGTTCTTTAGTCCACTCACTTGATTCTTCTAGGTCAATTCTATCTACAGTTTCAGCTCTGTCCTTCCATTCAGCTCCTCTCTGTGCCCAGTTTTCCTGTCCTCATAGTTTTAGTGAGCTCCTATGCTTTTGACCTGATCTTTGTCCTCTGTTCCTTTGCCCTCCATCTATATCCTTCCTGGCTCCCTACCCCTGGCCCTGATAAACTCTACAAGAGATCTGCTTTACCCTCTACAGAACCTCTGTCTTCCTCTCTTCTCTCTGGCCAGCGGTTCTGTGTCTGCCTCTGGAATTCCGCTCCAGTCCTTACTGCACCTGGTTATGCAAAAAGCACTACTGTCCTCAGTCAGTCTCTCTGCCATGCCCCTAGGCAAGGAAGGGGATGGATGGTATGAGCTTCATTTGCACAAGAAATAAAGCTATGCATCTAGCAGCCTGCTTGTCTCCTAGGCTGTGGGAGGGGGAGTTAGTTACCTAGAAGTTAAGCAGGTCTGTGAAGCTTAGCTGTTTGCCAAATGGTCTATAGTATTTCGGCACACAAGAATTTCATAGCAAAAGACAGCTGAAATATTAAAAACTGGATAACACCAAATATTCCATAATAAATGGCTTGCCTTTTGACAGACCCTTGGCTAGTCAAAGTATAGCTTTAATACACAGCTGAATCTCTATAATATATTCTTGCGGCTCACAAGAGTATTATCCCAGGCTGACCTGAAACTTGGTGTGTAGCCCAGGCTTGTCCTCTGCCTCCTAAGTGTTGGAATTTCAGGTGTGTGCTACCAAG
Source organism: Peromyscus californicus insignis (assembly GCF_007827085.1). NCBI lineage: Eukaryota > Metazoa > Chordata > Mammalia > Rodentia > Cricetidae > Peromyscus > Peromyscus californicus. Next base: position 177,243,066 of record NW_026294562.1, on the reverse strand, counting down.
CCAGCTCCATGTGTTTATCTGTTTGGGGTTAGTTCTGGGGATTGAACTCAAGAGTCTTACACTTGCTAGGAATAGCCATGCCCCAGCCCCTCACTGGGAGATTCTAGGAAGTGACTCTACCACTGAGCCACACCCCCAGCTCCTCAATAGTGGGTTCTAGGCAGGGTTCTACTTCTGAGCCATACACATAGCCCTTCAAGCAGTTCATGCTAGACCAGCACTATATTACCCAATCACATCCCAGCCCTCTCTTTGAGTGTTTCACTAAATTGCCCACCCTGGCCTGTAGCACAGGCAGGCTTTGAACTTTTGAACTTGGAACAGGATGTCCTCTTGTCTCAGACTCTCAAGTGCTGGATGGAGTGACAGCTCCCCATGGAACTTAAATGGTCAAGTGAGAAGCACACAGCTAAAGCTTAAAAGCTAGCATCCACATATGACGGAAAACACAATGTTTGTCTTTCTGGGCTACCTCACTCAGGATGACTGTTTCCAGCTCCCTTCATTTACTTACTGTTAGGATTCTGCCCCCACTCCAGCTTCATGACTGCACATGCGCAGTACAGGAGCTAAGCAAGGGGTCTTGCATCTTACATCATCAGTGCACGCTGGTGATTACGTGTGCACGGCATGGTCATGCAATCAGCGCATGCGTGGTGTAGCTCCGTAAGCCCACCTGCGCATGTGCACGGGAATCCTTAGAGCCAGACACAGACTCCCCCTCCTCTCTGCTCTGCTCTCTCTTGCCACCCCCCTCTGCTCTCTGCACGTGCTTCTTCCCGCATGGTTCTTTTGCCCCCCCCCCACTTCCTCCTAATAAAGCTCTAATACTGGATTTTGTAATGGTTCGTGCCTCATGACCTTTCGGAACAGTAACCAGTGCCGCTTATCATTTTTAACACCTACAACTTTCATAATTTCATTTTTCTGAGCAGCTGAATTGTCTTCCAATATGTAAATGTATTTTCATTATCCATTTATCTAAATGGGATATGTATATCACACCCCTCCTCTTAATGCCCAAGGATCTGTTCAGAAGAGGGGGTGCAAAGACTGTAAGAGCAAAAAGTGGCAGATGACTCCAAAGAAGCAGCATCTTCCAGGCACAACAGGACTGATGCACATAGGAACCCCAAGAGACTGTGGACAGTATGCACAAAGACCTGTGCAAGTTCAAGCCAGGCAAAATCCCTGCATGGATAATAGGAAATGGACACAAATCCTTACCCCTAGCCAAGAAGCTATTTGAAATTGATAACTTGGAGAGGGAAAATCAGTCTTCTTCAATGGTACAACACTAGATATATCGACCATATCCCAGGACAGGCCCCATGGTCAAGCAGAGTCAGCCAACACAAAATGGACTCTGTGCTTTATTTTATTTTATTTTACTTTATATTATGAGAGAGAAAGAATATGAAGATGAGTGAGTAAGAAGGTTGGAAAAGATCTGGAAGGAGTTGGGGGACAGGAAAAGATATAAAAATATATTAAATTCTCAAAGAATAAATTAAAACATCATTATTATTATCATTAATTAATTAATTAATTAATTATTTTGATACAAGGTCTCTCTACTGTCCTGGAACTCCCTATGTAGACCAGGATAGCTTCGAACTCACTGAGATCTGCCTGCCTCTACGTCCCAAGTGCTGGGATTAAAGGCGTGTTCCACCATGCCCAACAAAACAATATTTTTTTTCAGTTTTCTGACATAGCAAAGAGCTGTATGTGATACATAGAGCATGCTCGGTGCCTCCCACCAGCATATGAGCACTATACTAAGTCTCATAGGTTCAGAACTGAGCAGAGGTCTAAAGCCTATCAAGGGGGATTAGGAAAGCTTTCTGAAGGACTAAGCAGTCTGACCAGCCTCTCCTCCTGGCTGTGTAACCTCCCACAGGAAATCTGACCTCTCTGCATCATCATCTCTTGGCCTGGCAAATGAGGACCAAACATCCTGCTCAGGACATTCAGAAGAAATCATCCTGATGATAACGCACAGATAGAATTTAGCATAGTTCCTGGCTAAACTTAAGTTGTCATTATTATTGTAGCTATTAATGAGGTGAGACCTGAAGGACCAGTTATGAGGCAGCCAGACTGGAGGGGGAAAGAGCATTCCAGGTAGAGGAAAAGAATGCTTGCAAAGGCTGGGAGGTGAGATGGCATCAGAAGGGCACCATATTCAGGGGGATAAGGGATGGAGTGCAGAGAAGTGGGTGGGTCCTGTGAGAATGTCTGCAGAGGATGCTGTGGAGCCAGGCAAAGCTGTCACATGGAGGGAAGGGTCAGCTGGCCAGGGAGGGGTCCTAACCAGAGTAGGAGATTGCAGGAAGCAGGTGGGGGATGTAGGTGAAGATGATAAGGTCTGAGCAGTAGGCACCAAGAGGAGAAAACGGCAGAGAAATCTAGGCGGCGCCAGAGATTGATGGCAGTGTCAGGGAGGAAGCCCGTGGGAGGGGTCCCCAGCCTTTGCACGGACAATGGAGCCACCCTAAAGTGCTGGTCAGAGGGGAGATGCTGAGTTTAGCAGGTGTTGGACAATGGAAATTGAGTTCTAGGTCTCAGGGGAGATGGTCTCGACAGAGACATCAACTGGAGACTTGATTCTGAGGACATCAGGGAGTCACAGAAGGGGCCAGGGTCAGAGAAGCTTCAGGTAAGACAGTGGAAAGCAAGAAACCTGAGCCAGGCAGGGAGTTCACAGGAAGGGCTCTGATTTCTTAGACACTCCTGAAGGAAGTCTTCCTGCATGGTGTCCACAGTTCCAGCTGAGAGTCCACCTTCCCCTGAGGGTGAGGAGTGGAGGATCATTCTAGGCCTCTCCATACATCTTCTGATGGACAAGAAGGGTGGGGTGGGTCACTTAGCCACTATATCATGCCAGGGGACCCTGGCACCTCCCACAGGTCTGTCTTCCTTCCCCACCCAGGAAGCTAAGCCACCATTCCTGCTGGACTTGTCAGACCTGGGACGATGCAAGCTGTGGATCTCGGTGTAGTGTCCTTTCCAGAGTGCGACCATCACCATGGGCCTCCCATCAGCTCTGCTGCTCTTCCTACTCCTGGGTAAGTTCCCTGTGCCACCCCCCCCCCCCCAGCAGCCTGCTCCTTAGCAGTCTCTCAATGCTGTCCCCTCCCTCCTCTCCTCTGCAGCATTCGGAGCAGGGCTCCTTGCCCTCCAGCCAACTTCTAGACCTCAGCGACCCTCTGTCTCCTCCTCAGACTCAGGGGGCTCTTCTCAGGGCTTTGTTTCAAAAGTCTCCAGCCAGCCCCCCAGCCAGAACTTTCCAGATCAGCCTCCAGGGTCAGAAGTCTCTGCTGGAATCCCTGATTCCAACTGGTTTCCTCAGGGGCTGAATTCAAGCCATGTTCCTGGGTCATTCTGGACCAATGTGTCTTCTGGGGGACAATATCTGAGCCCTGATGTCACCTTCTCTAAAATTCCTGCTTCCCAAGTGGCTTTTGATGGTTTCAATTCTCAAGATCCTGCTAAAGACCCCGGGCCTTCCTTCTCTGTTCAAGTCCCAGGCACCAAAGTACCCAGCAAGGCCCCAGGTTCAAAGCCACCTCTGAAGCATCACAATCTTGAACTTTCTGCCCAGAACCCTGAATCCAAAGTTTCTTTGGAGACTCACCAGGCTGCAAGTTTCCCCCAGCAGGTGGGGGGGCCCCTTGCTGTGCTAGTGGGAACCACCATCAAGCTCCCTCTGACTCCAGTCCCCAGCCCCAGGCCTCCTGCCCCTCTGGTGGTCTGGCGCCGGGGCTCCAAGGTACTGGCAGCTGGGGGCCTGGGGTCACAAGCTCCACTGATCAGTCTGGACCCCATGCATCAAGCCCGCTTGAGATTTGACCAGATTCGAGGGGGTCTGGAACTCACTTCTGCACGGCTGGATGATGCAGGCGTGTACACAGTTGAGGTCATCAGAGGAGGAGTCTCCCAACAGATTCGGGAGTTCACGGTGGGTGTATATGGTAAGTGGGCCCTGAGGTGCCGAGCACAAGCTGCAGAGCCTGCTCTCCTCACAGACATCTGGGCAAATCTGGCCGTGTAAATATGCTTCCTTCCCAGAGGAAAGAACCTGGGAGTGGGGATAGGAGCCAAGACAGGGAGCAGACCCCACCTTGTCTGAGGGAGGAGGCCTGAGGCCTGGACCCCTGGATCTAAGGGAGGAGGGCTGGAGGAAGAGACCTGCGGTCTGGAGTCCTGGGTCTGAAGGAGGATTGAAGTCTGGACCCCTGGGTCTCAGGGAAGAGGCCTGGGGTCTGAATCCATGGGACTGAGGGAATAAGATTGGGGTCTGGACCACTGGGTCTGAAAGAGGGCTGGAGTCTGGATTCCTGGGACTGATGGAATAGGTTTGGAGTTTGGACACCCAAGTCTGAGGCCTTCATCTCTAGATTGGAGGGAGGAGGACTGGGGTCTTTAATCTGAGGGAGGAGGGCTGACAGCTCCTGGTGCAGTTAGGGGAGCAAGGAAGGGCTGAGGAGGCAGAGACTTGGGTGGGGCACAGGGAGGGAGTTCTGGTGTATGGACTCTCCGACTCATCAGAGCCCATTCTGGATCTCCAGAGCCCTTACCCCAGTTGTCGGTACAGCCCAAGGCTCCAGAGACAGAGGAGGGGGCAGCCGAGCTGAGTCTGCACTGCGTAGGGTGGAATCCAGGTAGTGGGGAGCTAAGTTGGAGCAGAGACGGACGTGCCCTGGAGAGCCCAGACCCTGAAGGCGCAGAGCCACCTCGCATCCGCGCAGAACGGGACCAGCTGCTCATCTCACATCCGGTACGCAGCGACCACGCCCGGTACACCTGCCGTGTCCGCAGCCCCTTTGGCCACACCGAGGCTGCAGCTGACGTCAGTGTCTTCTGTGAGTGGGGGACGTGTCTCCAGTGAGGATTCGAGTCTTGAGTCCCGGGGGAGAAGTGGGCTCAGGGTCTGTGACTCCTTTACAGTTCCCCCTCCTCCTTGTCTCGCCCCCCACTTAAGACGGCCCGGATGCTCCGGTCATCAAGGTGTTCTCCGACCGCGATGCGGTTCCTGAGCTCTACGTTACTGCGGGCAGCAATGTCACCTTGCACTGCTCGGCCCCCTCGCGGCCGTCTGCGGACATTGCATGGAGTCTGGCAGACCCCACAGAGGCCGCAGTGCCTGCGGGGCCTCGCCTCCTGCTGCCGTCGGTGGGGCCAGGCCACGCCGGCGCTTACGCCTGCATCGCTGCGAACCCCCGCACCGGCCGCCGCAGGCGTTCGGTGCTCAACCTCACTGTGGCGGGTAAGAGCTGTGGGTCCATCCAGCAGGGAGAGCGGAAGCACGTGGAGGCCGGGGTGTCAGGGCAGGGAGGAGACAGCAATGAGAAGGGCAGAGTAGGAGGCGTGCCCTTCAGAGAGGGAGGATCCAACAAGGAGGAGCTGGGACAGTTACGGGTGGGCGCGGCTGCTGGAGAAGAAGCCGAGCTAGCAGAGAGGAATGGGGAATAGCTGCTGATGGGCGTGACTTCCAGGAAGGGGAGGAGCTAGCAAGCAGTTTCTGAGAAAACCTCAAGTAAGCGTGGCCACCAGGGAAAGAGTAAAGCTAGCCAGGAAGGTACAGGGACATTTGTGAATAAGGTGGGATAACCTGGAGAGGAGCGCCATCATCAGGGTAGAGCAGAAACGTAATGGTGGGACGGGACAAAGGGCTTGTGCAGCGGGAGGAGGAGAGACAACTTAGGTGAGCGTGGATGGTAGGAGGAGGGATATCTGAGAGTAGAACACCCACCAGTTGCTAATGGGTGGAACAAACAAAGTGGCACAAGGATACACGTGCTTAGGCCGGGGCCCACGGGTATGCAGGTTGCCGGTTGAAGGGGTGAGGATACCAAGGAGAAGGAGAAGAGCCAGCAGGAGGAGAGGGTGGGCGGTCCTGAGAGAGAATTCCCAATCCAGTGAGCAGCGAAGTTAAATGGCAGAGCTAGATTCGAAAGAGAAGGCTTGAGCTACCTAGGCTGGTAAGTAGGATCAGTGAAGGTTGAAGTTACCTGCAAAGGCAGAGGGAGGGAGTCACAAAGGGGTCAGTGCACGCGGGAGGGCGGAGCTATCGAGGAAAAGAGGCGGAGAGAAACCTAGAGAAGGAGTGGGGCATCCCGCATGGAGGTGGGACTGGAGAAGAAGAAAGGACTGAGGCTGGATGATCTCTCCTCCGTGGCAGATCTGCCCCCCGGGGCCCCACAATGCTCAGTGGAAGGGGGTCCCGCGGACCGGAGTCTCCGCTTTCGCTGCTCCTGGCCCGGTGGGGTCCCTGCCGCCTCTCTGCAGTTCCAGGGTCTCCCCGAAGGCGTCCGTTCAGGGCCGGTGCCATCTGCACTCGTGGTGGCTGTCCCCGCCCGCCCGGAGCTCAGCGGCGTCGCAGTCACCTGTTTGGCCCGCCACCTGGTGGCGACACGCACCTGCACGATCATCCCGGGTGAGAGGGGCTGGGCCTCCTTGCTATCTTTAAGCGAAGTGGGTGACTTTTTCTTTAGTCACTTTCTTTGGGAGTTGGGTCTCTCCTTCCATCATGTAAGTCTCAGGGATAGAACTCAGGTCGTCAGGCTTGCTGTCAATTGCCTTTATCTGCTAAGCCATTCCCTGAGACCTCAAACTTGACTTTTCTTTGAACCTGGAGGAGAAGCAAAGTTTTGTCCTGTACTTCAGGGTGGGAAGCCAGCAGGAACAGAGTGTTCCATCCCAAACCCCTGGGCTCAGAAAAGGGGCTGTCATCTTCTCAGGTGTCCAGAGAGAGAGAAAAGTAACGGATAGCTAACAATAATGAGTTTCCCAGCCTAGGATCCTGTGGTATGTGTTCAGTAAATGTATGCTGAAGAAGCTGGAGAGTGAATGAATGGGTGGGTGAGATGATACAATGGGAAAAGGCACTTGCCACCAAGCCTGGTGACCTGGGTTTGGTCCCCAGAACCCTAGTGGTGAATGGCTAGAACCAACTCCCAGCAATTGTTCTCTGATCTCTGCATACTTTCAGTAGTGGACACACACAATAGATAAAACAAACAAATAAATACATAAAAGAAAAACTCAAAAATGAATGAATAGGCAGACTGTGACCTCTGGTCACAGAGCGGGAGGGGACATTTGCCACCTTTTGCTTTAACAAAGGACATAGAACTTGGTTATTCACATTCAATAAGGTCTTGTTTCTCTTAACTGGGCTTCTTCCACCAACAGAAGCCCCCCAGGAAGTGCTGCTCCAGCCAGTAGTGGAGGAGACAGAACCAGGGGATGTGGTGGTAGCACTGGAGGTCACTGGCTGTCCCCCACCCTCAAGAGCATCCTGGGCCCGGGAAGGAAGGCCCTTGGCTTCAGGAGGTGGGGGTCGACTGCAGCTTAGTGAGGACGGCCGGAAGCTCCTCATCAGCAACTTCAACCTGGATTGGGACCTGGGGAACTACTCTGTGCTTTGCAGCAGCGCACTGGGCGCTGGAGGCAACCAGATCACCCTTGCTGGTGAGCTCCAGCCAAACCCAGACGTTCAGAAATCAGCCCTCCTCCCTCAGTTCCAGCCCTCCTCACTGTTTCCCGCCAGATTCTCAGTGTCGAGTGTCTTTCCTTTCCAGGGCCCTCCATTTCCTCGTGGAGGCTGCAGAGAGCCCAAGAAGCCGCAGTGCTCACCTGGGATGTGGAGCGAGGCACCCTGCTCACTGGTTTTCACATCCAGGCATGGACAGATGGCTCTGACCTGGATAGAGTCACCATGAGCAGGGACTGGGTCTCCCTGCTCGTTCTGGGGCCTCAGGAACGGTCAGCCATCGTGCCACTCCCTCCTCGGAACCCTGGGACCTGGACCTTTCGCATCTTGCCCATCTTGGGGTCTCTGCCAGGGACCCCATCTCAAAGCCGGGTCTACCAAGCGGGTAAGTTGGGCTGTGGTACCTTTTCCTGCCTTCCTCTCAACACCTGACCAGCCATTCTTCGGTTTTTACATCGACCCTCCACTTCTGTTAGTGTTGGGGGGCTCCTGTGACAATGTCCTACTACCTGGTTGGCTTGAAACAAGAAGCGTCTCTTCTCTCATGTCTCTTTTTAAATTTTATTTATTTGGCCGGGCGGTGGTGGCGCACGCCTTTAATCCCAGCACTTGGGAGGCAGAGTCAGGCGGATCTCTGTGAGTTCGAGGCCAGCCTGGGCTACCAAGCGAGTTCCAGGAGAGGCGCAAAGCTACACAGAGAAACCCTGTCTCGAAAAACCAAAAAAAAAAAAAAAAAAAAAAGAAAAAATTTTATTTATTTGATTGTTAGTTTATTTATGTACATGTGACATGATGTGTGTGTATAGAGTTCAGAGGAAACCCTGAGCGAGTTGGTTCTGTCCTTTTGCTGTGAGAGTCCCAGGGACTGAACTCGGATTTCATGGGTCTTCCTGAGAAGGATGAGTTGGGGGTACAGACAAACTTAAGTGCATCCCCGGATCCTGCTTCCTTGTCTCCCTTTGGTGTGTGTCTTCCAGATTCTGCCCTGAGTCCTGGAGCCATCGCTGGCATCGTCCTCGGCTCTCTGTTGGGCTTGGCGCTGCTGGCTGGCCTTCTTCTCCTGTGTATCTGCTGCCTGAGGCATTTCCCAGGTGAGTGAGGACCTAGGAAGAGGCAGCTGGGGCCAGCTTGGAGCTTTCCTAGGTCAAAGCTTAGGCATGGCAATCAATGCGCTCAATAACAGTCCCATCACCCTATCACCCTCCGGGACCAGCTTCCATTCCTACTGACCAGGGTGGCATGTTGGAGCAATCAATCATGTGTTTCCTGTCATCCTCTCACAGGAAGGACTTCTGTGAAAAAGCAGCACCCCCTGACCTTGCCTCCTGTGCTTACCCCGCCAGGAAAAAAGGTGCAGAATTTGACCCCAGTGCAGACCCCACGGCCACTGCCCATCAAAAGCCAGCTGCAGAGTCCTCATCCAGTCAAGGCCCAGCAAGTGAGTGCGGGTGTTGTTTCCTCCTGCCATGGGGGTCAAGTAGCTTCCTGGAAGAGGAGGATATTCTAATTCTAATGTTTTCTAATGTCTTTCTTCTAGTTTTTCTTCATGACTTACAAAGTGTCCTAGTTAGGGTTACTATTGCTGTGATGAAACACCATGACCAAAACAACATGGAGAGGGAAAGGTTTATTTGGCTTACACTTCCGCATCACAGTTCTTTGTCATAGGAAGTCAGGACAGCAACTTCCACAGGGCAGGAACCCGGAGGCAGGAGATGATGCAGCCGTCATGGAGGAGTGCTGCTTACTAGCTTGCTCAGCCTGCTTTCTTATAGAACCCAGTACTGCTAGCCCAGGGGTAGCCGAACCCACAATGGACTGGGCCTTCCCAGGTTAATCACTAATTAAGAATCTACCCTACAGACTTGCCTGCGGCCCCAGCTTATGGAAGCATTTTCTCAATCGAAGTCTCATCGCTCAGATGACTCTAGCCTGTTTCACACTGACATAAAACTAGCCAGCACACAAAGGTTGATAAAAATTGTTCCATTTATGTATTGTTTGATTGCTTGGCAACAGGGCCTGACTATGTATCCTAGGCTATATAACTGGAATCCTCCGACCTCTACCTCTTATGTCCAGTAATCACCACATCTGGCTTACGTAGACCTGGGGATGGGACCCATATATTCTAGGCAAACACTAGTTACAGACCCACACCTCATGCTTTGCTTTGTTTTGAGTACCGATAACTGGATGTCCTGCTCAGCTCTTATGTATACCAAAAGAATATAAATTCCAATTTGTCTTCCAAAGTAGAGTGAGATGCAACTTGTTTCCCATAGAAATTATTCCAGACTTCCATTTTTAAAGTCTGAGGTAGATGGAATTTCCTTGTTTTCCTGTAAAAGTTGAGCTGTTGAATGCCTTAGCTCTCCCAAGGGTGGCTGAACAGTTTTTCATTGGCACACAGAGGGGCCACACCTGTAGTCATAGTGACTGGAAGGCTGAGCAGGAGGATCACTGCAAATTCAAGGTTATCTTGGGTGATACAGCAGGACCCTGTCTCAGACAGACAGAAAAGAAAAACAAAAACAGAAACAAACAAACAAAAAAACACAAAATAAAAACAAAACAAAAAAATAAAGAGAAATAAAAGGAAAGGAGAAGGAGAAGGGACTCAACTAGTTTTCTTTAAGGTTTATTTATTTTTATTTTATGTGTGTGTTTGGCCTGCAGTGCTTGCAGGGGCCAGAAGAGGGCGTCATATCCCCCAGAATTGGAATTACAGACCGTTGTGAGCTACCACATAGATGATAGGAATTTAACCCAGGTCCTCTGCAAAAGCAAGAAGTGCCCTTACCACTGAGCCATCTCTCCAGCCCCTCAGCTAGTTTCTGAAAGGCTCGGGCTATAGGTGGAAGGTTAGGTGGTACCCAGGGTACCCCCTGAAGTTGCCTCCTCTCCTGTCTCTCTTCCAGGTCATCAGCCCCAGTCCAGCTTACTGTCCAGGTGGCAGCCCATGGACTGTTCGGGCAGTCACCCAGGTATGACAAAAGCTGGTGGCCCACTCTCCATGAAGTGTTTTGGGGTACAGTTTCCTGCTTTGTCCCAGCAGCATGGGGCCTGCTATGACTGAGGATTGGACTCTAAGGGTAGGACATCCTGTCCCCCCTTGTCTCAGAAGACTCAACCTGTCCTTTTGCATCTAAGAACATCAATGTGACTCTGGGGATAGGAGAGCCACCTACAGAAGGGCAAATGGCAGTTGGCAGGAACTCAGAACCTCTGACAAGCAGGGCCTGCTGTTTAGCTCCAAGCTGGAGGGGAGCCTCCCCACAGCTTCTGCAAAGGTCTGCTCCCTTCTCCTGCCTCCTCCAGGCCACACCCCTTCAGCTTTCAGAGACTCCCATCATCCAACACATGAGATCTTGCACCATCCCATTCCCCACTTCCTCCCCCCTCTCTTGATTTCCTTTTTGCTTTGTTTTGTGACTCAGAGTCTCATGGAGCCCAGGCTGGCATTAGACTTGTTAGATAGCCCAGACTGGCCCTGAACTCATGATTCTCCTGCCCTAGTCCCCCAAGTGCTGGGACTGCAGGATGGGCCACCACACACACCTTTCTTTCTTTCTTTCTTTCTTTCTTTCTTTCTTTCTTTCTTTCTTTCTTTCTATTGTTTTTTGTTTTTGAGAAAGGATCTTATAATGTAGACCTGGTTGGCCTCACACTCCCCAGTCTTCCTGCTTCAGTTTCCTGGGTGCTGAGATGGCAGCCATGCACTACCATGACTTCTCTCTATCCTTTCTCTCTAAATTTCTCTCCGGCTGTACATAGTGTTTAGACATCATTCAGTCTCTGCATTCTAACCTCTGAGGCCTGTGGTTTGGCCTCTGTCAACTCCTGTGACTTCTCCTCCCAAGGCTACTCCTCCGTAGGCCTTCTGCCAACCGCACTTCCCCTGGTCTCCAGCTCTTTGTCCCTGGAGTTCTCTCTGCCTGGACACTTCTCTTTCCCATGTCATTGATTTATCAAGGCTTGAAGTAGCCACTAGCACTCAGAAAGACACCCCTCCCCTGCCTTGAATGAGTGAAGTTCCACGTCCCCAGCTTCCCTCCGGTCCTGTAAGTGTACAATGACAGATGTCGGGAAGTTTCCCTCTCTGAACTGATCACTCAGTGAGGCACACACCACACTATTATCCCAGCAGAGACAGAGCCTGGCACACAGCAGACAAGCAATAAATACTGTGGACTGATAAACTATTCCGGTGCCCGTGAAGAGCTGCTGCTGTTGCTACTATCCTTGGCAAGACATGTCTTCCTTTTTCAACAAGAGTTCTCACGGGGAATTTAGAGTTTGCAGCAGTGAGGAATCCTAGGCTGCAAGCAGCAACACACAGAGCCAGGTACCACAGTCCAAGGTAATGCAAACACTTGGGAGCTTGAGGTAGGAAGAGCACATGCTCAAGGCCAGTGTTTCAGAGGGAGACCTTGTCTCAAAACACCAAGGACTTGGGATGTGGTTCCATAGTAGAGCAGCTGCCTAGAATCCCTCAGTGACGGATGAGAATGTGGCTCCGTGTTAGAGCTCCTGTCTAGAATCTCCCAGTAAGTATTAAATACTGTGTTCAGTCCCTAATACTATATATACAAAGGGGGAGAAAAATCAAGATTTTGTATTTTTTTTTAATCACTGCCAACAGAAAGCATGATACAAATTAGCTTATACAAACACAGGCTTTACTGCTTGTGTGTGGGTGAGTGGGCTTCAGGTAGGGTTTGATCCAGCTGCTCTACCCTTTCCTCACTGCTACCCCCCCATAACACTCCCCCTCCACATAATAAGCTACACTGTATGCTCAGGCTATGAGACTGAGCCCTCTTGATCAGCAGAAGAGCCTCCCTTCCTAGAGACAATATGCTTCCTCGTTAGCATCATTGGGTCATGTGCCCATCCATCTCTGAGCCAAACATGGATGGGCTCTGTTGAGCAGCTTAAGCCAATTGGAGTTCACTTCCCTAACAGGCAGAGGTAGGAATGGCATTGGGGATCCTTCACCAAATGGCTACACCTCCTTTGCCATCCACTTGCCCAAATCCTCAATGACACTGATTTCCACAGGCGGGGACTTTGGAAAAAGGCGTTTATTGGTGTGGTGGTCTCAACACTCCCCATGAATTGGAACACACGGCCCCCAGGGCCCCCCCTCCCACCTCCCCTGGTATCCCTCCCCCTCCCCACCCCATCCCGGACCCTGGGAATGGAAGACAATGTGGGATGGGGCCCACGCCCCCGTCTGAGGTACAGTCACTGCCCCTGCCTCCCTGCCCCTCTCTGCCCTCGTCTTCACCAGGCTGTGAGTGGTATGGTTTTGGGTGTGTGGTTACTGAAGCTAGGGCTGGTGGCATGGTGCCTCTGCCTGGGTTCAAGATGTCTGTGTGTCTCCTCTCTCTCCAACTCTGTGAGGCCTGGTGTATCAGGGTGGGGTGTTCCCACGCACAGAGCCTGTCAGCTTCCTCTGTGGATAATAATGGCCTACTCTGAGGGAATTACTGCTCGTCACAGACTCTGGGGCAGCTGAAGCCAAGAGCTATTGCTGGTCAGTCGCTGGTGTGTGTGTGTGTGTGTGTGTGCATGCGTGTGTGTGTGTGCATGCGTGTGTGTGTGCATGCGTGTGTGTGTGCATGTGTGTGCGTGTGTGTGTGTGTGTGTGTGTGTGTGTGTGTGTGTGTGTGTGTGGTCACAGCAGCCTTTGGAGGTACTATGGGTTGAGAGGAGAGGGAGCAGGTGGCCAGGGAGCCCATGCTTGTGGGTCAGCTGCAGGGCAGCTGGAGGGTGCCACTGTGGCCAAGGGGAGTCTGGGGGTCTGGGTGGGGCAAAGCACTGAGATAGACTGGTGACAAGTGCCACCAGCCCATCAGTTGAATGGAAGCACCGATTGGCCCAGGAAGGGGGCCAGAAAGTTCAGGGTCGGGGAGGGGCAGGGGACAAGGGAGGTTTCAAGCCCCAGAGCCAGTGACAGGGTCTCTGGCTGCAGGCAACTGGTGAGAGAGCAAGGAGAAACAAGCCATAATGAAGATCCCCACCTCTTCACAAAGGCTGAGTGACACCTGACACCCACCCTGCCTGCCCCTTCAATAGGGAGGAGAGGGGTAGGTGTTCGTGCATATATGGGAAGGTGGAGAGCTGGCAATCTTCTTGTCAAGCCTCCACCATGAAGCCCCCATACCTACCTCCAGCCAGAGGAAGAGAGGCAGCAGGAATGGGCAGGGGCCATGGGAGAGTCGTTCCAGAGAGGGAGGCCTCCTGGTTCCCTCCCCAGCACACCTTCACATACATACACACCACGCAGACTCACACACACACACACACACACACACACACACACACACACACGAGCCAGTTGACAGCCTGAGCTAAGAGAGGGGTGTGGAGTGGCTGGGGGTGGTGGGTCACAATTGGAAACGTGAACGGGTGACGAGAATGGCTGTAGAAAGATGCATAATTTTGCGTTATCCCTCACAGTGATGGGTTCTCTAAAAGACCTTCCTCCTCCTCCTCCTCTTCTTTCTTCCTCTGTGGCTGAGAGCTCTTCTGTCCCCCTTGAGACCCAAGGCGCTTGCTCACCCCTTCTCTTGCTCCTGGCCCGAGGCCCCCTTCAGGGGGAGGTGCGCTGTACTGGGTGACATCTACATTCTCCACCACAGCCAGCCCAGGGCGGAGAGGAGGGTCAGGGGTCCTGGGGGCCTCGGAGCTGAGTTCTCCAGGGATCCCGGGCCTGGCAAAAGAGAACAGTCACAGAGGGAGGCTAAGATGGGGAGACCCTGCGGGTCTTTCCTGGCTGCCTTCTCTCCCGCCAGCTTCCGAGGGTTGCTGTGATTAGAACTCTCTGGGGTTTGGGTTCCCTGTGCCTGACTCTTCTATAACTGTTCTGGGTCTCGAGATACTCCCAGGTTTTCTCCATTTTCTTTTTGTTGGTTAGTCTGGATCCTTGGGGTTTGTTTTTCCCTGTTAAAAATTCTGTCAGCGTTTCTACCAGTCACCTTCTTTGGCCACCAGAAACTTCAGGATGCCTATGTTTGTTTGACTGTTTGTGAGTTTTGTGGTTTTTTTTTTTAATCACTTTGTTTTACTGGGGATGGAATGTACAATAAAAAAATGCTCTATCACTGAGCCACGCCCCTTACTAGGGGATTCTAGGCAGGGGCTCTACCACTGAGCCACACCCCCAGCTCCTCACTGGGGGATTCTAGGCAGGGGCTCTACCACTGAGCCATGACTCCAGCCCCTCACTGGGGGATTCTAGGCAAATATTAAGCTGTGTCCTAGACCTCTCTTTACTCTCTATTTCACAACAGGGTCCCACTAAGTTAGTTTCAATACTCTTTCCTTAGCCTCCTGAGTACCTGCGATAACACCCTGCAATACAAGTCCCTGGCTCGGAGTCACTTTTGACCCAGCTTCTCTCTTGGCTCACACTTCTGCACCCAGACAATAACAGCCTGTAGGCTCTGCCCCAAAACAGCTTGAGATGCTGAGGCTGGATTCCTGGAGCAGTAAAAAGGGCTTGTCAACCTCATGTCGATCACTCTTTAACAGCTGTCAGTGGACTTGGGGGCAGTGCAGTAAGTCCAGAGCCTCTGGGAAGCTCTGAGCTCTCTCTAAGAGCAGCTGTCCTTGTCAGACTACTCTGCTTCCTGTGTCTTTGTAATGGCTGTTCCCTCTTCCTGCTGACTTGCACAGAGCTCCCCTTTCTCCAGCGATCTTATCTCAAACCTACCACCCCCAATTACGTCTGGTTTTTTGCACATGCACCTGTTTCTTTGATATGCATCTATCAGCCCATTTGTTTATTGTTTTTCCACTAGGCCCTATGAGTCCCCAGACCTTGAACTCACTATGTAACTTCCTGCCTTCCCTTCCTGGGTGCACCACTATGCTGACTTTAAAACTATGCTGACTTTAAATAGTGATGGGGTTCGCGTCTAGAACTTCGTGCATACCACCTGAGAATCAGTTTCTTTACTCTGTGACATTGCTGGAGTTTCCTCAATTCTGGGCCAGGGGCTATCCCTATATCTTCACCTCCTTGCCCCACCCACTGATGTCTGGGCCCCACCGGTGCTCAGCCCCCACAACCCTGTCCCACCCAGCCGCCCAGCACAGACGCACGCAGGAGCCGCATGGAGGCGCTGGACGCTCCAAGTCGGTTGGCTGCTCGACAGGTGTAGTTGCCGTAGTGCCTAGCGCTCACGTTGGCGAAGAGAAGCATGGAGCGGGTGCGCTCCGTCTGCACTTTGAGACCCTCTGCCGAGCCGCTGCTTAGCCTGCCGGAGATCCGGATCAGGGTTGGTCTTGGCCTCCCTTGGGGTGCAGTGCCCAGCTCCCCCACAAACACCCAGTGGCTCCTCTCTTCCCCCCGCAATCCCCCAGAGCTCTACTATGTACCCCACGGACCCCAGGCTTCCTTACGGATCCCCTCTCCACGCACTAGGGCCACTCCAGTACATTCCCAGAATGTGTCCCTAATCCCCAGTGTCTCTTATTAAACTCAGCCCTTGGTGGTCTCTTAAATTTGTCTTCCACACACTTAGCATCGACCCTCAACCCCAGACGGTCTTGCACGGGGTGGGGTGGAGGGCAATCCTAGCATTCATTATACTGGTGTCCGAAGTAGTCTTTCTTCCAGGAGCCCACAGACCCTGTAATCTAGAAACTGGACCCTAGACTCTCAAGACCCAGGACTCCGCACCTCTGCACTGCCAGGTTCTCTACCCTGGCTCTGTGATCCGAAACCTAGGGCCTCCCTCCCCTCCCCTCTTCCCTCAGCCTTGCCCAGTGCAGTCCTCACAGCCTGTCATCCTTGTACCACTGGAAATCTGCAGGCGGCACCGCCATGGCTTCGCAGCGTAGGAGGGCGGCCCGGCCCAGGGCGGTGCGCGCGCTCGTCACATCCGTGATGGTCGGGGGATCTTTAGAGGGATAGGGGACAGAGGCACATTCTTGCTGCATGAGGACTTCGGGGCCCCATTTCAGCACCCTCCTCCCCCAGATCCGAATTCCCACACAGCTTTCAGCTTCATGCGGCAGACCCCTCCTCCCCAGGTATCCAGGGTCAGCCATTGAGCCCCCTTGGTGCTCACAATTCACTGTGACTAGCACGCGGCGGCTGTCAGGCGCCGAGTTCACCCCGTTGTGAGTAATGCATTCGTATTCCCCGGCCTGGCCCCGCTGGATGTCGGAGATTTCCAGAATCTCTCCCTCTGAGGTGAAGCCGTCTGTGGGGGAGGTGGGGGAGGGGGTGCGGGGCCGGACACAAACACTTAACACGGGACAACACGGGCACAACACAGACACACATCAGCGGGGCACAGCAGGGCCTGATGTGCCGGGGCAGTAGGAGCCGGGAAGGTCCTGTGGGGCAGGATGGGGCTGAGGGTGGGGCTGGGGAGCTCAAAACCCAGTGGAACAAAGGGGTTTAGGATTTCAGGCGCAAGAGATTTAGACATCTGGAATCTCTTGTATCATGCTCAGGGGACCCATTTGGGAGTAGGGAGTGAAGCCGGGATCTTGGCTTTTGGTTTTCAAGGATTCAGGAAAGGCAGACAGTGAGGGAGGATCCAGAAGTTTCTTGGGGTTCAGGGAATTTGGACCTGCTGATTGAGATTGGTAATCCAGATACCTGGGATCTTTTTTTTAAAACAACAGATGAGGTCACAAACAGTCACTTAGCACTTAGGGCAAGCAGGATCTAGGGTTCAGAAGACACCAAGTATCAGGATGAAGGACATGAGGCTATGTTGGGTTTCCTGCTCTCAGGGCATCCAAGGAATGGGACCCAGTCATTATGGGTCTGCAAAAATGCAGGAAGAGCCCGAGACTGGGCTATCTGGGGATAGAAATGAAGTGGTGCTGTCCTGGCCTGACATGTCAGGCAGCTTGGAGGCACCTTCGGGGAAACTGGATCTCGGAACTCATAAAGCAGGTTGTAGGTAGAGAGAGGGGAGCTCCTGATTGCCTCTGGATCTAGGGCGGGGGCCTGATAATGTGCATTTCTGGAAACTTCCCAGGAGTTGCTGATGCTGAGGTCTGGGGACCACTCAAACTACTAGGTTACAACATCCAACAGAGGAGAGTACAGGACTGCTAGGTGAATGAATGGTAGGACACTGGATGCAGCCTAGCTTGGGGCCTGAGTCAGGAGAATCTGTCGGGGCGAGGGGGGGGGGGAGCTGGGGGGGAGTGTCAGGTGACTTGGAGACAAAAGCCCTGCCTGAACATCAGGTGGGAGGCCTCCAGATAAGGGGATGGGAGTCTGGTATGAAATGGGGGTCAGGGTGGGAAGGAATCAAGTCATCAGAAGGGCTAGAGGGGTTCAGAGGGAGGGAGTCTGGGGCTCCAGCTAGGGATGTGGGAGGACAGAGGGGCTCAGATTACAGCCAGGGGAGGAGCCTCACCTCGGAGCTGTCTCCAGGTGACAGTGGGCTCTGGCCTTCCCACAGCCAGGCAGAGAAGGTTCACATTGCCCCCTTCATTCACTGCCACAGGTGAGGAGATATTCACGATGCGGGCAGGAACTGGAGACCGAGGAGAGAGCTGGGGTGAGGGTGCCTTTCTAGCCACTCACCTAAGCTCCACTGTTTCAGATCCAAGCCTGGCCCTCCTCCCTCAGGTCCAGCATTACAGACCCCAGCTCACCTCCTTTAGACCCAGGGGTGTGGGCTCAGACCCTCCTCACTCAGACCCATGGGTGTAGACTCCACACTACAGTCCTCCACCCTCGGACTGAGGAGTTCAGAGTCCATCCCTCCTCCCTCAGATCCAGGGGTCAAGATGTCAGCCCTCCCTCCCACCCAGGAGTCATACTCAGACTCAATCTTATTTCCTCAGACCCTGGGGTACAGACCCCAGCTCTCCTCTTTCCCACCACACCCAGGAGTACAGACCTATCTCATCAGATCCAGGAGTTCAGACTTTAGCCCTCCTCCCTCACCCCCAGAGGCGTGCACACTAACTCTCCTTCCTCATGTCTAGGAACCCCCTGAACCTCTCCTTGGGAAATAAGTGCAAACAGGGAGAAACAGCCAGGCTGGTGTGTTTCCTTAGCACCCAGAAGAGTATCCACTCACGGGGAGTCACAGTAACACAGCTCAGCAAACACACAGAGCTGAGGTTGAGTACCTCTCCCACTACCTTGTTAGAGAACCACTGTGGTGCCACCCCACCTCAAGCCTGGTTGAAATCCACAAGGGCGAGGTGGCTCATGCTCCACTCACTTGTATCCCAGGGTAGTGACCAGCAGTGGGCCGAGTGTACACAGTGCAGGCTGTTCAGTAGTACCTCCTAGCCCTGACCATCCTGCAGGCCTGTCTTCCTGTCCCCTCCCCACCTGACCTCATCTTCACACAGGGCTCACCGTGGACGATGAGGTAGACCTGAGTGGTATAGGGCTGGTGGCGGGTCTGGAAGGAGCAGGTGTAGAGGCCCTCATCACCGAGCCCCACCTGGGTGATGAGGATCGAGAACTCCTCAGGTGTGTTGATGAGCAGCCGCACCCGGGGGTCACTGGTCCAGCGGTCGTTTCCTGCATACAGGATGTTGGAGCGGTTCAGCCAGGCCACTCGAGTCACGTGCTCATCAATGAAGCAGCTGGGGAGGAAGGGGAGGATAAGAAGAGAAGGCAGGGGTTTCCTCACCCACTGCCACTACACCTGCAGGACCCTGGGAAGCAGACAGGGCAGTGCCCACTCTACAGGAGGGTAAACCAAGCCTCAGAGAGGGAAGAGGCCTGGAAGCCAGACTTCTGAGGAACTGCTGTGTATTAGACAGGAAGGGAGGGAGGGAGACTGACTCAGAGGTGGGAAGTGGGCGCAAAGACCCTGAGAGAGAAGAACAGAGACAAGTGGGGAGAAATAGAGATAGAGATAGAAAACAAGAAAGATGGGGCAGAGACTCCGAAAAAGGAGGCAAAGATGGAGAGGAGAGGAGGAGGAGGAAGAGAGAGAGAGAGAGAGAGAGAGAGAGAGAGAGAGAGAGAGAAGACTTGGAAAGAGAGTAAAAGGGGGAAGAAGAGACGGAGGGACGAGGCATTGCGATAAGACAATTTGAGAGAGAAACAGACACACACAGAGGGGTTAGATAGATAGATAGATAGATAGATAGATAGATAGATAGATAGATAGATAGATAGATAGATAGATAGACTGACAGACAGATAACACAAGGGACAATGACACAGGTGGGGTAGAGACCCTAGTGAGGAGATGGCCCCAGAGACTGATAACCTTCACTCAGCATCCTTGGCACTCATGGTCTACAGGATTTTGAATCCTAGTAGCCCCCACCTCTTCACTTTTATGAGGACAGTAAGGTCTACTATAGGTCGAGCTGGGCTTAGTGTCCACACCCCCTCACAGCTGGCTCCAGATGCAGGTGGTGTCATCAAGGCTTGTGCATGCAGAGTGGGTGGAGGGGCGTAGCCTTGTGAAGCCCAGGCTGCCTGAGCCCCTCCACCGAGATGTACCTGAGGGTGGCGTTGTCACCTTCACACACTGTATAGTTGTCCGCGGGTGAGCTGAACTCCAGGCTCTGGGAGAGCAGTCCTGTAGAAGGGAGGGGATTGCTCAGCCTTGGCAGCTGGGGTGGGGCCAGCTGTGACAAACACTGTTCACGGACACAAACACAGGCATCTGCATCCACTGCTACAAGAATTCATTGTTTTTAGAAATTCACACATAGTGGACATACTCAGAATAGACCAATATATGCCATGTCCCTTCCTGTGGTCTGTTCTGACTCATAAACAGAATGGAACTCTTGTGGACCAGTGCACTTGCGGAGATGACACCCAATTGCAGCCCGTACACACAGACAAATGTGCATGCAGAGAGATACATCCATACAGACACCTGTGCACCCAGACACATATATGCACCTATCGAACACAGTGACACAGACACGCAGACACGTCTAAGCACTCGGCTACACGAGTATGCAAAGCAAAGTGTTCAGAGACACATAAGTGTGCACAGACTCCCAGTTACATACTATGGAACACTGTCCCCTGGGGCGTAACAAGATTGCTGTCTTGATAGCAGAGCACCACAGGAGATGTTTGCAGGACTGGACTAAGTAATAGTCCCTTGTGGGAAGGATGCTCTCAGAGCACCGGATGCAGCACAGGAACGGGTCATGGCAGCTCATGGGGTGGCACATAGAAACCCCGCAGGAGGAAGCTTGTTAACTTCGCTGGGGTGTGTCGGGGTGGGGGGGGACAACTCTTCTTTGATGGTGTAGCTGCCTGAACGTTGCCCACGTTCCTGTGAGTCACTCCTGTGAAAACCCCATTTGAACTCATTGGTCCACCAACTAGACCTGGATTTCATAATTGTTTCTCTGGTGTATTGTTTGTGCCCTGTCTGGGGTGGGTAGACGTTTCCTTTTGTTGTTGCTTTGGTTATTATTATATGTATGTGTGGTGTGTGCCCTTGGAGAGGGCATCGGATCCCTTGGAGTTGGAATTACAGGCTATTGTAAGCTGCCTGATGTGGGTGCTGGGCACTGAACTCAGGCCCTCTGCAGAAGTAGAAACTGCCTTCATTATTGAGCCATCTCTCCAGCCCCATGGACAGATGTTTATTCAAGTGTCCTCAGGAAAAGTCACACAATGCATAGATGTAATAAATGAGCATGCAGGTATGTTCACATACAGACCCAGGTACCATGTATGTACATACAAGTGCTCAGGACTCATTCATATACATACACACTTGCACACACAGCGACACATTGTACGCATTCATACACACAGACTGTTGAGCATAAGTACACATGCATGCACAGACACTCATACATACATGAAATATATTTTTAACAAATATACACATGAACATCTGAGCAGTTGTACATACATACACACAGATGCACATAAACACACATTAACTCAGACATACATGTGCAGACACACACAGAGGGAGCTATCACAGATACTAAACATGGGCTTGTATGCATACCTTTAGGTATCCTGTGTGGTTGAACACACACACACACACACACACACACACACACACACACACACACCTGCCAGACGCACTTGGCATGCCAGTGCTCATAGTGCACACATAGGCCTGCTTGCACACACCAGTGCGGCCCGGTCACACCACCATTCAAGTCTGTGGATCGGAGCCAGCAGGCTGGACCAGGGCCAGGGAGTGGGGGCTGGGTAAGTGGGGGCAAGGAGACTGCACTAAGAGGAGTGAATGACCTTGGATGATTGGAGCGGGAGGGCCCTGAGAGGGCTGCCCTGCCCCCAGCCTGGGAAAAGAAGCTAATTAATCTAATGAATTAATTGCCCGTGCTATGCCAATGACTCCCTGGGGGCCTCTCAATCAACAGCCCCTCAGGATGGGGCTAGGACAGAACCAATGTAGCAAGCTGGCTAGGCCTGGGATTTGGGTCTGAGTCCTGAAGCCTCTCAGCCTGGGGTCATGCAGGCCAGAGCTACTGCTGCTCTGTGAGAAGCCCATGCGGAGGACTTGGTCACATGTGCTCAGGTAACAACGGGATGTGTACACACATACATACCCCGCCAAGGCCTAGGAAAAACACAAAGCCAAGGCTAAGCCCTGTCATACACATGGCGACTGCCCAGGTCAGAGGGACACCCACAGCCCCAGACACATGCCTAGCAGAAGGTCACTTGTAGAAATCAGCCGTTTCCCAGAAGCAGATAGACCCATGCAGCTGCAAACGGATGCCAAAGGCCAAACAGCACTGGTGCACCAGGTCACTCTGCTGCTCCCTCAGGGTTCCACTGACAGCAGCCTCGCACCCCACACACAGCTGCAAAGTCCGCTCACCCAGGGTTGCAGACAAGTAGCACTGCCAGCCTGAGCAGACATTCCCTACACCCACTTTGGAAGGCTTCTGGTCCCACTTGCACAAAGCTACCACTTGTCTAAGGGGACAGACCGCCACACTGTCACATCCCCTCCGATACACAGGGGCTGCTCTGTCTAAGAATCTGTAATTCTTAGTAAATCATGCTGTCACTTCTGACCAGGTCATGCACGCGCACACACATACACACACACACACACACACACACACACACACACACACACACACACGAGTCTAAAAGTCACAGATTAAAATATGCATCCAGACCAAAGGAAGCGAGGGAATGTGATGATCAGTTCAGGAACACAGCCCGGTGTGGTACCATGATCCCTTCGTAAGCTGGCCAACACAGATACACGCTGCAGCATGCCAAGCCCTTGTAGTAACCTAGACAGGGCCCTCAACCCTGGCCCACTGAGGGCTGGAGTTTCCTGGGCACTGTAGGGTTCCTAGATCCCCCACCCTACAGTAGTGACAGCACAGGATACCCACAGATATTGCTGCAAGTCCCCTGTGGGTAGATCATACTCCACTACCCCAGTGCTCTGAAGAGAGGACAGGTGGGGACCAGTGAGCTGTCCAAGGTGACAGCCTTTCGGCATGTCCAGTCCCATCACACAGGCTCATTGTGCAAATGGGCCCTGAGACAGAGAGTGGAGGCCCACACCACAGGAAAGCCCTCAGCCACAGCTTCTCCAGACAGAGGGACCAGCACAGAGGCACCTCTTGCCACAGGACGCTTCTCAACACTGGCACTGCCACTTCTGAAGGCTCCAGTGGCCCCTGGGACCAAAGCTTGCCTGTCAAGTCCCAGAGTCCCTGTGTCCCCCTCCTGCCTCCAGCCCCCCTGGGGCCCAGATGTGCCTCGCTCTGCTCCTCCATCCACTACAGCCTCAAATCCCTCTTCTCTAGTGGCTCAGGTGAACTCCAGCCCCAGTGCTCAGGTCATGTGACCCTGAATCAAGGTGGTCTTGTGGACAGTCCTAGGTGACATGCTGATCAATGAGCCTGTCCCTCAATGGGCCTTTAGCTCCTTGCCTGTGGATATGGATACCACAGGCCTTTATATATGTATTAAAAACAACACCCAGACCCTGGATCAGGTGCTGTGCAGCCCAGGCTTCACTCAAAGAACGTAGAGACCAAGTCAGGCAGGCATTCATTTACCCAAAGACAATCTTTTTTAAGTTTTCTTTTCTTTTCTTTTTTTAGACAGGGTCTCTCTACCTAGTCCTGGCTGTCCTGGAGTTCACTATGTAAACCAGGATGGTCTTGAACTTACAGAGACCTGCCCGCCTCTGCCTCCCAAATGCTGGGATTAAAGGCATGGGCCACCACATCTGGTCCCAAAGACAATATTAAAACTCCACTGGACCCGAATCCTCTCCATGTTGCCTGAGTTTCCCGATTGTGGCCATGTGTGGGAACTCCTCCAGGGCTGCAGCATGATCCAGTGCAGTGCCTGGCCAACATCAAGCCTTAAAAGATGTTTAAGGTATCAGTGTGGAAACCCTCCTAGGAACACTCCCAGACTCCCTCAAGTCTGGTCTTCCTTCACACAGAGCCTGGGCACTCGCCATCATAACTAAATTCACAGAAAACACCCACCTCTCCTGGAAACTAGACATGTTTTGGGGACAGAGCCTCACTGTGACTCAGCTCCATGTCCCTAGTGTCTCCTGGCTCTCACTGGAGCCCTCTTGGAAACAGTTGTTGGCTAAATAAATATGAATGGATGCCTGTGACTCTTGAACTCATTCTCATTCTTCAAGACTCCAACATAAATACCCCACTCAGGAAGAGCTCTTGATTGCTCAGGCAAGAGGCCCCACACCCTGTTCTAGGCAGCCAGGTTAGATGTCTACAGCACCTCCCTTACCTGACCTGGAGTTTCTGGATGGTGTGATTAGAAATATTCATTTATTTGTACTTGATGTGTACACGTGTGTGCCTGTGTGAGTTTATGTGCACCATGTGAATGCAGAAGCATCCACAGAAACCAGAAGAGGGTGTTGGATTCCCTGGAACTGGACTTAGAGATAGCTGTGAGCTGTCACATGGGTGCTGGGAGCCCAACCAGGTCTTCTGCAAGAGCAGCAAATGCTCTAACCCACTGAGCCCTCTCTTCAGTCCCCCATGCTGTGATTTCTGCCTTTGTGACGCAGGACTGTGCCTTGCTTAGATCAGAGAGAGCTCTGTGGAAAGGAAGTAGAAGGTCCTAAAGACAAGTGATCTCAAAGGAGCCCAGGCTAGGAAGCCCACTGTCGACCCTTCCATGTCTTGACTACACATCCCCATGGTTTGAGCCATGGTTTCCCTATCTGGAGAAAACAAAGAATAAGAATTCAGTGCAAGTTTTCCTGAGCACTGCCTTGAGAGTTCACAAGCAAAAGTCATGCTTAGTTCAGCACCTGACATGTCAAATCGCCTAAGAAGCATTGGCTGTGTCAAAAAGCACATTATTGGCAAATGAAAATGAAAAAAAGTCTCTTACTGGAGATAGGGTAGATTAGAGAGACATTGTGAAAGTCAGACTTGGTGGCTCATGCCTGTAATCACAGCACTTGGAAAGTGAGGCAGAAGGATTGCCCCAAATTTGAGGCCAGCTTGACTACCGAGTTCCAAGCCAGCCTGGACTACAGAGTAAGTTCCAGGCCAGTTTGAAATATGTAGTGAGACTGTGGGTGATATGCAATAACATATATAAAAATATAAATAATAAGCTGAGAAAGAGAGCTCAGGGATTTCGAAGGGAGGCATTCTGTGAGGACAGGCTCCTGCTCTTGTGAGATTTCCAGTCTAGACTAACAGAATAAATCAATAAAGAGAGGCCACAGTCAAGGGAGGAAGAGATTTCTGACAAGCTCTGTGTCCAGAAATTAGAAGTAAGAATCTTTAGGGATCCTGGAGGAACCTCAGGCAAAGCTGGACCCTTGGGTGAGGACTGGAGCTGGAAAGGTATGATCCTACTACCTGGGGCCTGGAGCTCCTTTAGGCTGCCCAGGGAAGGGCCACAGAAGGAATAGTCTCTGGCATGATGGCCACCCAAAAGTCCACCTTTGCTCAACTTGGAAGCCTGGGGCCTCCACTCATGTGATGCCTGAGTGCTGCCCATCAGCCACCCTTTTTTGACACCTCAGGACCTTTGCACACACTGTTTTCCTTGGGACCTGGAAAGAAAAAGGACCTGGAAAGCTAAGGCTGGATTTGCTCTTCCTTCAGGCCTTAACCCCCTTCTCACCTTCCTAGGTGGCTTCCTGGACCACCCTCCTCTAAAATGGACAACTCATCCTCCAAAGCACTTCTAGCCTCTTCCCATTATGTGACACTCCCTGAGATGACCTATCTACTTGTTTGTTGGATTTTTTTTCAGCTGATTCTTGATCTCTCTTCTTTTCCCTATAAGCTCTGTGAAGGAGTGCTTAGTGTGGCTCGCTCCCTGCCCCCTGCCCCCTGCCCTCACCACACACACCACATTTCTCAGGTACCTAGAATGTCAGTTTACACAATATTTGCTAAGCCAAGGAAGCAGGTGTGGTAGCACACAATTGTAATCCTGGTGCTGGGGACACTAAGGTATGACAACTACTGCAAGTTTGAGACCAGCCTGGGCTACCCACAAGGTGGGACAATACATGACTACCCTCTGAGTTCCAGACCAGCTTGGGCTGCTAAGTCTGATAACTTGAGTTCAATCCCCTGGACCCACATGGTGGAAGTAGAGAACTGACTTCCACAAGTTGTCCTCTGACCCCCACTATACAAATAAGTAAATGCAATATTAAAAAAAAAAAAAAGGAAAAAAGAAAAAAAAGGATCAAGAGTCAGAGTCTGGGACAGAATGCAAGGGCCATGGAATGGTCAGGGGTGGCACTGGCTTCGTTGCTGGCTGCTGTGTGCATGCCCTCTCCCTTCCAGCTGCTCCAGGAGCAGAAGGTATCCCCTTTCCCCCACCAACTCACTCATTCTGTTGAATTTTTTGATGCAGTTAGTTTTGAGACAGGATCTCAGATAGCCCAGGCTAGCTCAGTAGCAAAGACTGACCTTGGACCTCTGATCTTCCTGCCTCTGCTCCCAAATGCAGGGAATACAGGTATGCACCACCATGCTCCAGCTTATGCAGCTCTGGGGGTCGAACCCAGGGCCTCCTGCATGACAACCAAGCACTCTACCAACTAAGCCACATCCCCAGCTGGCGAAGCTTCATTTTGTGAATGAATATGTAAATGTGTGGACGGTGTTGGCATAAAGGATTTGGGGTGGGGGATTAATTGTAGGCTTATAGTTACATAGCCAAGGAGGTTTTGCTAAGTGTAAATAAGCCAACAACAAGAAATGGGCTGACTTTATTTCTGTTTTAGGAAGAAAACACTAGCAAGAACGGGTCTCCTTTGCTCTGCATTGAAAGTTGTGTGGAATGAGTTTATGGAAGGGAAAGAAAGCTGAGGAAGTATGCCCCTCTGCTGCCTGGCTCCTCATCCATCAGCTTCTCTCAGGTGTGTGTGAGACCTGGGCATGGTAGCGCACAGCCATAGTCCCAGAATCTAGGAAGAAAAGGCAGGATTGCCTTCAGTTCAAGGCCAGCCTGGTCTACATTTTCCAGGCCAACCATGACTACATATTACGACCCTTTAAAAAAACACCAAAAAACAAACAAACAAAAACCACCCAAAAAACAAACAAACAAACAAAAAACTGTGAGAGAAGAGAGAAGCCCATGCCTGTAATCACAGCACTTGGAAGGCTGAGACAGGAGGATCACCTTGAATTCAAGGCCAGTCTGTGAGACTCTTGACTAGAAAAATACACGAGGAAGTTGGGGTCAAGGACTTGGTTCTTATATGCTCCTTGTGAAAAACATGGTTTGGAAAAAAAGAAGGCACTATTTTGCATACTTAACAAAATAAGGTGCCCCCTACACACACACACACACACACACAAAGTAGCAGTGGGTATGAATGGGGTACCTGCCTGACAGGCAGATTTATCTTGGCTCAACCCACTGGGTTCCATCTTCTCTCACTCTCAGGTTTTCATTGATCAAGGTCATATGGCTTTGCCAGAGACAAGCCCTTCCCCCGGCCCCCGCCCTGCCCCGCCCCCTCCCGCCCCCAGGGGAGGACCCCAGGAGACATGCATAGTAATGATTTCTGAGAGGCAAATTGGCAAATGGAGCAGTACCTTAAGAAGAGAGTTGGGTGGAGTCAGGGCTCAAGGAGGTACAGTGAGGGGAGGAAGGAACAGGTGCAGAAGTGAACAGGGGTACAGTATGAGTGAGGGAGCAAGGAAAGAGGAGGGACTCCAACACAGAGGCCAATGGAGATCAGTTTGAGAGGCAGACGTGCCACCGTGCCACCGTACTGAAACCAGCAAGGATGGAAAGACAGCCCATGGAGACAGGGAGTGCCACCAGCAAGTAACAGAGACTGGCAAGGAGGGCCCATAAATAAGCCAGAAACAGAAACCTAAAGCGACAGGCGAGAAAGGCACCCAGCCAGTGGTCGGCAAGTAAGACGGTGCTCAGCCTTGTACTGTGCTAAGCGGTGGACTTGCTGGCCCATTCCATTCCTGGCAGATTCCACGCCCTCCCCCAATAGATCTGTGTGTGGGCGTCCTGCGTGGACAGGGTTGTTCATGTGACTCTAGTCTGCAGGTGCAGCTTGGCTGGGATGCTGGGATGTTTGTGTGACTGTGGGTGACTTGATTGGAGGCCCAGAGTAGCTGCTTCCCTTGGGGCTGCCAGCTGGGGTCATAATGTTGGGTCCCTGATGGCATAGCATGTCCCTGATTCTGTGATGCTTGATTGGACAGGGCCTGGAGGAAGTGATGTAGAAACGCCAGATTAACACTTTCTTGGCTTCCTGGGTACCCACAGCTCACTCTTCTGCCCCATCCCTCTCCCTCCTGTGCCCGCAGGGTCCTTTCCTTGACCATACTCTCCTTGACAAGCCCTGCAGGGGAGACAGTCCAGACACATCCTCAAGGCAGGACTTACACCTGCTGTTACCGAGGGTCTCCAGGTCCACTGGACTGGTTGAGACCCTTGAGACCCTGCATTAACTCTTCCTGTCCTACCTTCTCCAGTCCACCCCCGACTCCTTCACCTGTCCATTTCTCCATCCAAATATTCATCCAATTGAAGACTTAGATCAGAATCCTAAGCCCAGCACCCCAACTTGCTGGCTTCCCAATGCCATCTCCCAATTAACTGCAACACCCCAAATGCCAACACTTTCAGCTGAGAGGAAAACCCGGATAGGGAGTTTCAGCCCCTTCTCTGATATCCCTGGGTCTGGGATTTATTTCAGTCTTTGGGCACTCTGTCCCCGTTGCTTGCTGACCCTGGGAAGACATTCCCTCCTTTACCTCCGTCTAAAGACGCAGAGCCCTGTCCCCAGGCAAGGACTGCGCAGGGGACCCTCTCCAAAACGCAAAGACAAGACCTCTCCACGCACGGGGCATCATTCCAGCCTAGTACCCCAACTCAGTTTGGAGACTCTGCCCAGGCGGGGGCTGTCACCCCAATGTCTGAGCCCCTACCTGACCTAGAGCTGTATATTTCTGCGGCCCCTGGCCAGCAGCAGGTGTCGGCGACCCTCTTGCTAGTGATGGAGCAGCTGACCAGATAGGGACATGCACCCCTGAACCCCGCGCATCCATGCACCCAAGGACCCCCTGCCCAGCCAAGGACTGCTGCCAGGTCTCCAGCTCCAGACCTCCGCATACCCCTACCCTCGAGGGGTACCTCCCTGCCCGCCTCCGCCCTGGCCCTGTACCCCCTCCCGGGACCCCGGCGTCCCCGCCGAGCCCCCCCGCCCCCGGCGCTGCGGTACCTCGGCTGATGACGGCCAGGCCGGCCAGGGCGGCGGCGGCGAGGAGCCGGAGCCGGGCCCCGGGCGCAGGGGGGGGCATCGCGGCGGCGCGGAGGGGGAGGGGAGGGGGCGGTCGGGGCGCGCGAGCCTGGGGGAGAGGGGGAGGGGAAGGGGGACCCCGCCTGCGGCTGCACCGGCCCGGGGGGCGGCGGGGGCGGGGGGAGGGGGCTGGGGGGGCGCGACGAGGCGGCTGGAGCTGCTGCAGACCCGGGGAGGGGGGTGGCGCTGACGGGCAGGGAGACCGGCCAATCAGGGCAGGCGGGGGGCCGCGGAGGCGGGGCCTGGGGGGGTTGCTCGTTGGAGGGAGAGGCCTTTGTTACTGTGGCCCGGCCCCTCCCCCGACCTCCCCCGGGCCACAGGCGTCCTCCTGGTCTCCAGAACCCGGGCCTGAGATGCACTTCATCCAGCTGCCTCCTGCTGCAGGAGCCAAAATCCTCCTCGCCAGAGCCGGGTCCTGTCCCTCCTCCCTCAGACCCAAGGTGCACAGACTAAGGGAGATCCTCCTCCCTTCCTCCTCCCTTAGTCATAGGAGACCCAGGTGCAAAAGCCACAGCCTCCTTCCTCAGGCCCAGATGCACAGACCCCAACCTCCTCTATCAGACCCTGGGAGTCCAAGGCCCAGCCTCCTCCCTCACACCTAGATGTCCAGACTCCAGCCCTCCTCCTTTAAACAAGGTCCAACCTCAGGTTTCTCCCTCAGACCCAGGAATTCAACAGCCCCCCCCCCCACACACACACACACAAAATAAGTAAATAGAATAAATTTTTTTTTTTAAATTGTAAGAGCCACAACTCTGAGACGAAGTCAGCTAAGCTAGACAGTGGGGAAATACATGTTCTCCTTTCATGTTTTTGATGCGGGGACTAACACTCCTTGGGCATAAGTTGTAGGAGAATTCACTGAGTCCCTAAATTGAACCCAAGGCCTTGGGCTTGCCAGGCAAGAGAATTACCCCTGAGCAGAAGCTGTACCATAGAGCATGCCTTCATCCCCTCACTGGGGATTCTAGGCAGAAGCTCTACCTCTGAGTCACACCCCAGCCCCTCACTGGGGGATTCTAGGCAGGGGCTCTACCACTGAGCCACACCGGAGCTCTTCACTTGCGGAGTCCAGGCAGACAGTTTACTGTTGATCTGCAGCCCCAGCCTTAATGGATTCTTAATGTAAGCAGGTGAATGAGTTGTAAAGCCAGGATGTGACAGGATGGCATGGTACAGGAAAGGTACACGACACACAGGTCAGTTCTCCACCCACTGGGCACTGCAGTGGACCATTTCCTGTTCCTTGAAGTATTGCAGGCTTGCTGTTTACTAGATACTGCTCTCATTGCTGTGGCAAAATGCCTGGCATGGGCAACTTAGGAAGCAAGAGTTTAATTTTAGTTCAACATCCTAATCTGGAGAACTGAAGTTCAAATCACTCTAAACTCTGAAGCTTTTCATTTTTAATAACATTTTATTCATTTTGGTGTGGTGTTGCCCACTGGAGAAGTGAAGGCAGGGGGATCATGGGTTCAAGGTCATCAAGTTCAAGGCTAGCCTGGGCTACATGAGATTCATTCTCAAAATAAAATGTTTCAGGTTCTGATGCATTTTGGATTTCATATTTTTGGATTATGGAAGCTCACCCTGTCATAGTAGTTGGATTTTGCCTCTTGACTCTGTGAAGCCATCTTTGGGTGGTTTGAATGAGAACGGCCCTCACTGGCTCATATACTTGAATGCTTGGGCCTCAGTTGGTGGAACTATTTGGGAAGGATTGGTAGGTATGGCTATGTTGGAGGAGGCATGTCACTGGGGGTGGGTTTTGAGGTTTCAAAAGCCTAGGACATTCGCAGTTACTGTGCACTCACTCTCTTTGCCTCATGCTTGTGGGTAAGATGTGAGCTCCCTACTGCTCCAATGCCATGCCTGCCTGCCTACCTGCTATCATACACCCCACTATGATAGTCATAGACTCTAACCCTCTGGAACTGTGAGCCCCCAATAAACTCTTCCTTTTATAAGTTGCCTTGATATTTTATAACTGCAATTGAAAAGCGACTAAGACATCACCCTTTACTGCATACATTACAAAAACAGAGCCACGGTCTTTGAGTAGTTCTGCTTTGCTGTGGGCAGCAGAAGGACCCTGGAGGGACTCTGCAAGGAGGAACAGGGTTATCTTCCTTGCCCCACTTCCTAGCGACTCCTTAACCATGCATGCCTCAGTTTCCTGCTCTGTAAGTGGGTATGCTGAGCCCACCAAGTCCCGGGGGTTGCTGGACTGAGTAGGTCTCAGACCACAGTCTCAGTTGCTCCCTTCATCCGTAGGAATAGATGATGGCACACAGCTGTCTGCCTGGCTCTCTCCTCCCTGTACATTCTGTCATCTCCTCTCCAGGACCAACCACCGAGGCAATTGAGAAGAGCCTGAGGTGACCAAGCCTAGATGGGGACAACATTATCTTCATCTATGGGATATTTGACCTTTCTTCACCCCTACGGGATAAATTTGTGTCTTGGTCTGGATAGTCACCAGACTATTGCGACCATGTGTCCTCACAGCAGTCAGTGCAGAGTATCACCTGGGTCCATGGGGAAATATTTGATAAACAAGGGAAGGAGGAGGAAGGGAGGGAAGGGTGAGAAATGGCAAAAGAAGGCTGGGCATGTGGCTCAGTCAGTCAAGTGCTTGCCTGGCACACATGAAGCCCTGGCATCCATCCCAGCACCAGTAAACCAAGCACAGGGATGCCTGCTTGCAATCCCTGCACAGGGCAGGTGAAAGCAGGGAAATAAAGAGTGTAAGGTCATCCTTGGCTACATATGCAGTTGGAGGCCAGCCTGGCCTCCATGAAACCCTGTCTCAAAGAGAGGAGGGGTGGCTGAAAAGAGGTCCATATATACCCAAAATGCATGGACCCTACAAAACAACCAAAGTAATGTGAAGTAACAGAAACATAGCAAAGCGTGATTATGATGGGGGTGGGGTGGGGGGATGTGGGTGTGGGGGACAAAGGGCATGAAAAAACAGATATAAAGAGCAAGTAGGCTTAAGAGAGCTCGTCCACAGAGGGATAACTGTAGCCAACAATGTGGTATTGTATTCACAAGTGTTATCTTTTTAAGAAGTCTCGCCACACACAGGAAAGGTAGCTGGTTGACTCATTCCTGATGTCTCTGCTTGCCCCAAATGCTAGAGCACTCTGAACCTCACACTTCCCTTACTTGAACTTCTGGTCAACCCTTTCCTCACGACTTTCTGGTGTAACTAAGACCCTCCCTCCCCTGCTACCTGCCCCTGAGCCATAAGCAAGGACCAGGCCACTCCTCTGGGATGTAACTACCTGGAGGTTAGAAGAAGAGGAGGAGAGGAGGAACAGAAGAGAGAGAGGAGGAGAGGAAAGGAAGAGGAAGAGGAAGAGAAAAGGAGGAGAAGGGGGAAAAAGGAGGGTTGTGAGACAAGGGGAAGAAGAAGGGAGGGAAAAGAGGGAGAAGAAGAAGGCGGGGCCTGGAGAGGGGCAGGTTTGCCTCGCCAGAGTGAGAGCTGGGCTGTAGGTATCTGGCTCTGGAGTCTGAGGTGGAGATGGCACCTTGCTCCTCTGCAGGTCTGTTGGGGCTAGAGGGATCTGGCACATGCCATGATCCATCTGCAGTTCCCTTATGGCCCCTCTTCTTTCTCTCTCCATGGCCCTGGGGTATAGCAGAAACAGTCTGCCTTTCCTTGGTATTGGAAGGTCCAGTTCCTGTTCTGAGTGTCCCACTCCTGCAGGCTGGCTCCTTTAATCCTTGGCCATGGGTAAAGGTGTTGCTCCCAAAAATGTCTTACTTTTTGAAAGGATAACCATGCTACAATCCACAGGCGAGGTAACAAGGAGGGCCCAAGGGGGGACACATGGATCT
The DNA here is from genome assembly GCF_007827085.1 of Peromyscus californicus insignis. Lineage (NCBI taxonomy): Eukaryota > Metazoa > Chordata > Mammalia > Rodentia > Cricetidae > Peromyscus > Peromyscus californicus. Next base: position 177,209,967 of record NW_026294562.1, on the reverse strand, counting down.
CCCTGGGAAGGAGAAACAGAAGAGATCTCCTAGGTGGACTTGGGGCAGGTGGGGATGGGAATTTGGGGGATCTGGTTGGGGTGGATGGGGAGAGTACTGGAAAGATGACTGGGAAAGTGGGGGAGGGGGCTTTTCAGGGTCAGGTAGAAACCTGGTACAAGGGAATCTCCCATGAATCTACAAGGATGACCCCAGCTAAGACTCCTAGCGGTAGTGGATACATAGTCTCAACTGGCCGCCTCCTCTGATCACATTGGTGACTACCCCAATAGTCATCATAGAGCTTTCATCCAGTAACTGGTGGAAACAGATCAGAGACCCACAGCCAAACATTAGGCCGAGCTTAGGGAATCCTGCTGAAGAAGGACTGCAGGAGCCAGAGGGGTCGAGGACACCACAAAAAACCAAAAACCCACGGAGTCAACTAACCTGGGCTCATAGGAGCTCACAGAGACTGAACTGCCAACCAGGTAGCCTGCATGGGACTGACCTAAGCCCTCTACATATATGTGACAGTTGTATAGCTTGATCTGTTTGTGGGGCTCCTAACAATGCTTTGGATGGCTCTAGGGAAGCTATTCCTCCTACTGGGTCTCCTGGCTCAGCCTAAATACCAGGGGAGGTGCTTAGTCTTACCGCAACTTGATATGCCATGCTTTGTTGATTGCTGAACAGAAACAGAGGAGGAGTGGATTGAAGGGGAGGCCACCGGGAGGGAGGAGGGAAGGAAGGAGAGGAGGGAGGGGAAACTATGGTTGGTGTGGAAAACAAGTTAATAAAATTAATTAAATTTTAAAAAAGAATGATTTCCTTGGAATCTTGCCATTGATTGATTGATTGATTGATTGATTGAAACAGGATCTCATGTAGCCCAAGCTGGCCTCCAACTCACTGTGTAGCTGGAACTCAGGATCCTTCTGCCTCTGTCTTCCGAGTGCTGAAATGAACGTGGTGTGAACCCCACCTCAGTTGTGTGGTGCTGGGGCTCAAACCCAGAGCGTCAAGCACGCTAGGCAGGCACTCCAGCAGCTGAGCCACAGCCCCACTCCCTTCATCCTAATTTCTATGCTAAACTCCAGGCCCATTAGAATACAAGTCTATTTTTAGACAAGACTTTGCAGAGGTAATCAAGTAATCAATTAAGATGAGTTCACGGGGGTGGATTAGACCCAATATGGACTATGACAAGAAATTAGGGTCGAAATGGCAGGGAACAACTGTCATCCTACCTACTAGGTGGCTGAAGCAGGAGGATCTCAGAGTTCAAGGTCACCCTGGGTGACTTAGTGAGACCCTGTCTTAAAAATGTAAAAGAAGACAGGGATACAGGATGCAGTAGAGTTTTTCTAGAACACCAAAGTGAGGGCTGGGGCGTGGCTCTGCAATGGCGCTCTTGTCTGGTATCAGATGAGCAAGGCGGTACATTCCAAACAGACCAAAATGTCAGAGGAAGAGGAGGAGGAGGGACCCAGAAAAGATCCTGTGAGGATGCAAAGGAGACTGAAGGAGAGCCGGCCCATGAGAGGCCAGCCATCTGGACATCTCCATCTTGATCTTTAGCCTCCCAGAATTAAGGAAAGAAAACTTGTGGTTTGAAGGTACCCATCCTGTGCCACTTTTTCATGGTGATCCCAGCTGACTTACAAAGCATTTACACTGGAATTTACTGTTCTCAACAGGCACCATTTGCTGGTGTCTGAAAGGTCTCCATTGTGGGGCAATGCTGGGCCCGAGGCTATAGGGTCCTTGCCATGGTCACTGCAGGGCTCTGCTGTTCCATGGGACCTCACTGTGAAGAATGAACAAATCCAGACCCACATCCAGTTAAGACCCTGCCCTTCCATGCTGGTCAAGTTGACACAGAGCTGCAGTGCCAGGATGAGGCTATAATGGTTGTTCCTAAAGAGCGTGTGCACCAACCTCCAGTGGTTGTGCCCAGGAGGGTTGGGAGGGTCTGGTTTGCATCCCTCTGCAGGCCAAGCACACAGCTCAGGCTGACTGGCACTCACCTCCAGCCCAGGCTGTCCATGCACAGCTTCAGATTTCAACTGTTTTGGCTCCTCGTGAAACTGGTTTCTTGAGGGTTGGGACCTCTCTGTTCTTGCAAGCTTGAATTTCCCCCCACCAGTTAAGCATCTTCATTCTAAAACAATGGAACCCTGTGGTGAGTGCTGCATTCAGTCTCTACCCTTACCTCAGGGCTGGACACCTCTGCTCCTTACAGTCACCACCATTCCTGAAATGAGCCCTGGGCTGCTGCCAGAAGACCAGGTTGTCTCCACATGCTGGTTCTGTGACCAGCCCACTCATCCATACGAAATCAAATGTACTCTCTTGGTTTGGACTCTCTCCACGGCCTCTACTCACCTTCTGGTCTCTAGGCTATCAGTTTCCAGGCCTTAGAAACTGCTCTGTTTCTCTCTTGGTCACAGTTCTCCTGGGGTTTCCCATGAACTCCAGAATAAAGTGCCTTCTCTCTGCTTCTCTTGCAACCCTGCAATCTCTCTCTCAGAGAGAGAGAAAGAGCTTATTTTGCACATATTTTCCTTCTCTTAACATTTTTGGTACATCAGAAAACAAGGAACTCAGTCTTTTTGGTGGCTCTATACTATTCTATTCAGTGAACATACCACAGATTACATAAATAGTCACCTGCTTCTCTTGCTCTAGCAACAGCAAGGGCCTGTTGGATCACTTCATAGCTACCTGTGGACTCTGTCCTATCATACACCTCCCCTCACCCCAACAGCTGGAGCCAGATTTCTACAGATGTCCATTAGTCTCTATCTCTTTGCAGATGAACAGCCTTCTTTTTTTTTTTTTTTTTTTTTTGGCTCCTATGTGAATTGAGAGAGTGAGATCCAACTTTTCATTTCCTGTCTGAAAACCATCCTTCTACAAAAATAACAGAAAATGGCTTTGAAGGCACTTCCAGAGACCTGGCAGAAGCTGAAGAGAGCCACGCTCTGAAGATCAGAAGCACTGGCTAGGGTTGGCTTCAGATGGCTGAGTTGGAGCAGACCTTGGCAACACAATGAATTTTATAAAATTACGTTTTCTTTATTTACTGTGGGTGGGGGTTTGTGTAAACATGAGTCTGATGGTCAGAAGACAGCTTGTAGGAGCTGATTCTCTCCTTCCACCACTAAGCCCTGGGGATCAGATCGTCAGGGTTGGAAGCAAGCACTTTTCACTAGCCAATTTCAGACCCACCACAAATGAACTTGACTTACAGGAAGTAGGTATCATGACTGCATTCACAGGTGTGAAATGCACATTTCATTTAAGCCCATGCTAAAAATAAGCAAAAATTTGCTGCAAGGAAAATAAATTGGTATTATGCATAGTATATTTTATGATCCTATTTAATTTAAGCTAGAAAGAGGATCAGTTGGTCCTGTGGTACAGGCCTGTTTTACCAGCTATACTGGGAAAGTGAGAAAGTCCAAGACCACTGTACTAAGGCTATGTCTTAAAATAAAAGTATAAAGAGGGCTGGGAATGTAGCTCAGTGGTAGAGCACCTACCTAGATTCTCCCCTCCCAGAGGGACTTGGGCATGACTCAATGGTAGAACAATTGTCTATCATGTTCAAAGACTTATATCAATCCTCAGTACTGAAAGAGAGTGTGGGGGGGGATTTACTAGAAAGCATTGACATTTCTAATAGGTCAAAAATCATATTGGAATTGGAACTGTTTCACTCAAGTGATAATAACATAGTTCATAGCCACATCTGTGAGATGCAGTTAAATTTATGCTTAAAGAGAAATGTATAGCCCTAAATGCAAATAAAGAAGGCTGGAACTTAATGATGAGTCCACTTCAACAGAAACAAAACTGGAAGAAAATGAACATCATAAGTCAATGAAGGGCCAGTGAGATGACTCCATGGATGAAGGGGCCTGCAAACCAAGACTATGCTACATGGTGAGATGAAATAACCAACTCCTAGAAGTTATCCTTTGACCTCCACTAACACACCATGCATGGCACATGCATTTGCACACACACACACACACACACACACACACACACACACACACACTCAAAGAATAAATGTGATTTTTAAAAATGAAATAATAAATCAGTGGGATGGGCTGTGGGAGGAGCTTGGTGATGAGTTTGAACTCTGATACTCACATTAGTACAACAAGGAAGAAGAAGAATAAAGAAGATGCTATGGTCCCATACACAATGCCCTGGATTAGCCCTCTCAGGAAGACACTGGCAATGGAGCTTTTATCTGAAATGAAAGGGAAGAGAGTACGCTTGCCCGAGGCTTTCAAACTATAACTCTCTTCCTTCTGCTCTGTGTTTGTTCTCATCCTGGTCCTCAAGCGCTGGCCTTCCAGCTTAGTCGCCAGACCTCTGTCCACTCACCTGGTATCAGGAAGATTCTGGAAGCATGGACTCCATATTGGTTCTTCCCCTCACAACGAAGTCTCCTAATGATTTCTGGTTCCCACATGAGGTGGATGGTGCTGTTGGTCCAGGGTTCCAGTGTGGTGGAGGTCATGTGCAGGATGGAATCTATGCTATTCACACTCACAGGGGTTCCTCCAATCCACCACTGCACAAAAGGTGTGGGGATCCCATGGAAGGAGCAAGTACATGCTAGTGTCCTCTTCAGTAAACAGGAGTAGTTGAGCAGCCTAGCAGGTGCTGTGGAGAAGGGGCAGGGTTCAGAGAGACATCCATACTTTTCTTCACTTCCTCCAAAGCCCAAATTTATTTATAATTATGTGCATATGTGTGTCTGTGTATGTGCAGGTGAGTGCAGTGCCCAGAGACACCAGAAGAGGGCACTGGATCCCCCTAGAGCTAGAGTTATAGGTAATTTGGGCTGCCCAACATGGGTGCTAGGGGGAACTGAACTCAGTTCCTCTGCAAGCGTAGTGTGGTGGTTTGAATGAGAATGTCTCACAGAGGCTCATGTATTTGAATACTTGGTCCCCAGTTGGTGGTGCTGTCTGAGGACGCTTAGGAGGTAAGGCCTTAGTAGAGGAAGTATGTCACTGGAAGTGGGCTTTGAGAGTTAAAAATCTTGGGTCATTTCCTGTTTGCACTTTGCTTCCTGCTTATGGTAAAGGATATGAGCCCTCAGCCTCTGCTCGCTGCCACGCCTCCCTGTCGCGATGACTCTATCCCTTTGGAACCATAATACACAAACTCTTTCTTCCGTAAGTTTCCTTGATCGTGGTATTTTATCACAGCAACAGAAAAGTAACTAATACAAGTAATGAGCTCTCTCAGCCTTTTAAGTCATCTCTATATCCCCCAAACATCTTGTTTGTGGTTCCTAAAGAGCTTCAGAGGCTTTCTAGAAGGCCGAGAGTGGATAGTTGAGACTCAGAGAGTTTCTCTTTCATCTTTCCTCATCATCTGTACCAAACTTGGACTTGACTCTTACCTGTGATTTCTCAGCCCCAGAGGGTCAGCATATGACTGCTCCTCTCCAGGACCCAGGTCTTTCTCTGGGACCCACCGTTACCCCCACACTAGACCCTGACAGTGCCCACCAGCACTCACAGACCAGGTGTAGCTTGACCGCTTTCCTGCTGGTCAGGTTATCTAGGGACAGATTTAAGTAGCATCTGAGGGTGGTGTCCTGGTCCTCAGGCTTCGAGGCAATGGGCAGCTCTGAAGAGGGATTGATGGAGACACGCATGTTGGAAGACATGGCAGGCCCCTTCCAGGAGAGAAAAAGGGCTTTGGGCTCTTGGCAGGTGTCTTGGAGGATACAGGTCAAAGTCATAGGCTCTCTAGCCACACTGTATTCTGGGATGTGAAGCTCTGGCTTTTGGGTCAAATCTAAAGGAGAGAAAAATATGATACATTTAGATTTATGCTTTAGGAGCAGGTCACTGTACAGTATTTCTGTTTGGACCTCTCAAACTTTTCCTAACAGCCTCACAGAACCCAGGATTGCCATTTTCATGTGGTGCTTTGTTTTGTTGTTTGTTTGTTTGTTTTTTGCCGATTTCTGCTCTCTATCAGGAAGCCCACCCCACCCCACCAGATGAACAAGATAAAGGAGCTTAGTAAGGTGGAAACCCTTGATCCCAAAGTCTAGATTTTTAAAAGGATTAAAATTACATTATTTGGGGCTGGAAATATGGGTAAGCAGATGAAGACAGTTGCCACCGGCTCCAACAACCTGAGTTCATCCCTAGAACTTAAACTAAGGAAGACAGAACAGACTCTCGCCTTTGTGACTTCCACATCCACACAGTGGCACGCTCATATGCACACACACTGTATCGGTTTGTTTTCTATTGCTCTGATAAAGACATGACCAAAAGCAATTTGGAAAGGAAAGGAAAAGGTTTATTTCATCTTACACTTCCATGTCACACTCCATCATTGAGGGAAGTCATGACAGGAACTCCAGGCAGGAACCTGGAGGAAGGACCTGAAGCAGAAACCATGGAAGAACTCTGCTTATTGGTTTGCTTAGTCTGCGTTTTTATACAATCCAGGACCACTTGTCTTGGAGTGATGTCACCCACAGTGGGCTGAGCCATCCCATACCAATTATTAATCAAGAGAATGCCTTACAGAGTTGCCTACAGCCCAATCTGATGAAGGCATTCCTTAACTGAAGTTACTTCTTCCCAGATGACAATAGCTTGTGTCAAATTGACAAACAAAAAAAACAAACAAACCCAAAGAGACAAAAAACAACTAATCGTGCACACACACACACACACACACACACACACACACACACACACACACACGGGTGTGCGTGCGTGCGTGCAAATGAATATAATAAAACTTTAAGAATAAATTTATTCATTTATCCAGTGTGTGTGTGTGTGTGTGTGTGTGTGTGTGTGTGTGTGTGTGTGTGTGCATGCGCGTGTGCATGCACACGATGGAGTGAACATGGAGGTTCAAGGACAATTTGTGGGAGTTGGTTCTCCTTCTAGAATTTGGGTTCCAGGGGTTGAACTCAGCTTGTCAGCCTTGGTGGGAAGCGTCTTTACCCTCTGGGTCATCTCTCGCCCTGAAGTCTGGACACAAACTGATGGTGAATGAGTTTCTTGATCTACAGTGCCTGTGACTCCTCATATCCTCAGACTAGACCTCCCCCTGTGAGATGCTACTCAGCCTCCCTCCCACCTGCTCCTCACCTTGAGCTCTGCCCCTCCCCAAACTGCTCTATGACCATTTCCCTCCTCTTTTCAAATTAAAAAGCTTTCTACGTACATGTGTATGTACATGTTCATACAAATGAATACAGACACAAGTGTGCCAAGGTATACGTGTGAAGCTTATAGGAAAATCTCAGATGTCAGTCCTTGGCTTCCATCTTACTCCAAATGGTCTCTTGTTCTCTGATGAGGATGCCAGGCTAGCTGTCCCTCTGCTTCCTAGCATCCTGCTGCCTCTGCTTCCCCTCCTACCAGGGGAATGATGAGATTACAGATGTGTGTTACCATGGCTGGCTTTATGTGGGTAAGCCTGGAACTCCCTCTGTAGCCCAGACTGACCTCAAGCTCCTTGCATTTTTATTACCTCAGCTCTCAAGTGCTAAGGTTACACGCACAAGCCACTATGCCTGCCCTGTCTTTGAAATTTCTATTTAGAGAGATGCCAACTGTACTTAAAGCATTATATTACTTTGGAAATCAATTACACTTAAGGTTTTGTAATTTTTACATTAGTTAATTTATATGTGGTCAGGCATGCATGCGGAGGTCAGAAGACATCTTGCAGGAGTTAGTTCTACCACATGGGTCCCAGGGATGGAACTCAGGTCATCAAGCCTAGTGGCAAGTGCCTTCATCCATTGACCTGTCTCACCGGTCCCCAACTTTTTTTTTTTTTGCATTTTCTTCTTTGTGCTTCGTGTGTGTGTGTGTGTGTGTGTGTGTGTGTGTGTGTGTGTGTGTGTGTGTGTGAACACCTCAGGTTATAGAAAGTCCAGCTCCTGATGAAGTAACAGCCACCTGATCACCAGCACTCTGTCTGGATTTCCTACTTCCTAAACCACTTAGTGCGCAAGCCTGAGCATCACCTGATATAGAGAGTCCGACGTCCTCTCTCAGGACAGTGCCTTTCTGATCTTCTAGACCTACATAGAGCACGTAGGTCATGTTCTCCCTTCTGAGCATGTCACGGCTCATCAGGATGCAGTCTTCCACCTCTTCTGTGGAGAAATCACCTGTGGGGAATCCGGGCTGGCTGGTATCTACATGGAAGCTGATGTTTTCATTAAGCCTGTAGCCCACAGTCATGGGATTCCTGGGAGATGCCTTGGAAAACTCAAACACACAAGGGACTGGACTGCATAGACTGTCTTCCACCACTGTTGTCTTGATATCAACCAAAACTGGAGCAAGTAACCCTGTGGGGGAGAGATCTAAGATGGAAGCCAGTCCCACCTCAAGTTTTCAGAGTTCTGCCTGTCAATTAGAGGGTCATGTCACTCAGGACAGACTTGGCATTTGCCCATTTCTGGAAAGTCCTTCTTGGTAAGTCTTTATTAATATGCATCATGGGTCACATCAGATAGCCTAAGAGTCATGTGATTTACAGTGGAGTCTTAAGAATATGTAGCATTGGTCAATTACAGTCTCTCTAGCTGCCAGTGTCCCCCAGATCAGGTCACACTTGCCTGAAATTCCCTCTGGTCAGAAAGTTGATATGTGTTATAGTTTTTGTTAACTCAACATAAGCCTAGACATTTGTGGAAAGAGGGAATCTCAATTGAGGAATTGCCTCCATCAAACTGGCCTCTGGGCAGGTCTCTGGGGGTCTTTTCTTGATTTCTGATTCTCATGGGAGGGTCTAGCACACTGCAGACATCGTGCCATCCCTAAGAAGGTCGGACTGGATTGCAAAAGAAACTGAGCAAGCCATGGAGAGGAAGCCAGTAAGCAGTACTCCTTCATGGTCTCTGCTTCAGCTCCTGCCTCCAGGTTGCTTCCTTAGGTTCCCTAACAATAGACTGTAGACTGTAAGTGTCTATAAACCCTTTCTTCCCCAAGTTGTTTTTGGCCAGGGTTTTACCACAGTAACAGAAAGACTGTATATAACCAGCTGTGGCCTCAGGCCCTCGGAAGCTGCAAACCCAGCCCTCTCTGATACCCAGGCCAACTTTAAATTAAAATGTTACTTTCTCATTGCATTTTATGAAGGTCAGAGGCCTACTAGCAGAAGTCAGTTCCCTCCTTCCACCGTGTGGGTTCCAGATATTGAACTCTTATCATGAATCTTGGAGCCCTCCCCTGGTCTGAAGTGTAACTTCACTTTTACCCACTGTCTTCCTGTCTTGTGACATCTGGTGGAACTTATCCCTTCCCCAGCCTATAGAGCAGAAAAGTCCCTCCATCTTACTTTGAAGGTATTTCCCTTCAGGCGTCCAGCGTGCTGTCCGTGCTGTTTGCCACTCCTGATGGAGCTCTTTGTATGTGTGAGCTTGGCCGGGGATTCATCCACGTCCTGCTGCACAGCCTGCAGCAATGCTGTTACTGAGAGCAAGCATGATCTTGATCTCTGCAAGTACTGGATGCCAAGGCCTCTCACGCCTGCAGGACCAGCCTCCCAGTGAAAGCCTTGCACTCAAGGTTTGCTGGGCTTCTGAGTCGGGAAGCCGAACTTCAGCTCCGTGATTCACCGTGCACTGATGTTGAGAGAAATGTGCTGTCTAGACAGCTTCCCTAGAGGAGGACGGTTGAGTGCTTGCACTTAGTCCTCTGGCTACTTCTCCACCATAGCTTCCCTTTGCTGACCTTAATCTATTTGATATAATTGGTCATCACCATAAAGATAATGGTTTCACTGAAGTCTTTTTTTTTCTTTTTAAAAATTCTTTTTTTTTGTTTTACATCCAGACCACAGTTTCCCCTCCCTCCTCTCTTCCCAGCCCCCCCTTCCCTCTCACCACATCCAATCCTCCTCTGTTTTTCTTTAGAAAAAAAGTAGGCTTCCCATGGATATCAACCAAACATAGCATATCAAGATGCAGTAAGACTAGACACCTCCTCTTCTATTAAGGGTGGACAAGGCAACCTGGTAGGAGGAATGGGCCCCAAAGCTGGCAATAGAGTCAGAGACAGCCCCTGCTCTCACTGTTAGGCATCCCACAAGAAGACCAAGGTACACAACTGTCACAAATATGTAGAAGGCTTAGGTCAGTCCCATGCAGGCTCCCTGGTTGGCACTTCAGTCTCTGTGAGCTCCTATGAGCCCAGGTTAGTTGATTCTGTGGGTTTTCTTGTGATGTCCTTAACCCTTCTGGCTCCTGCAATCCTTCCTCTTCACTTCCATAGGATTCCCTAAGCTCAGCCTAATGTTTGGCTGTGGGTATCTGAATCTGTTTTCATCAGTTGCTGGTGAAGTCTCTCTGATAGCGATTGGACTAGGCACCAATCTTTGAGTTTAACAGAATATCATTAGGAATCATTACATTGACTTTTTTTTTGTCAGTCATGTTTGGTTCTATCCTAGGTCTCTGTGTTATTCAGCCTCTGGGTCCTGGCCCTCCAGGCAGTGTCAGGGGTGAGCTCTCTCTCATGGCATGGGTCTCAGATCGGACCAGTCATTGGTGGGCTACTTCCACAATATCTGCACCACCTTTACATCTTGTAGGCAGGACTAATTGTAGGAAAAGTTTTGTAGCTAGGTTGGTATGCCAGTCCCTCCACTGGAAGTCTGATTACAGGAGATGGTCAGTTCAAGCTCTATATACTCCACTGCTAGGAGTCTTACCTAGGATTAGCCTCAGACTTCTGGGAGTTTCCTTTGCACTAGGTTTCTAGGTCATCCCAGAGATGCCCCCAGATTCCACTTGCCTCTCCTAGTACTCTCTCCCTCCATCTTCCCCTTACTTGATCCCTCCTGTTTCCACCTCCCCCACCACCAGTCCACCCCCAAAATCTATTCTATTTCCTCTTGCTAGGGAGATCCAAGCATCCCCCCTTGAGGCCTCTTGTTACTTGGCTTCTCTGGGGCTGTGGATTGTAGTATAGTTATCTTTTACTTTGTTGTTAATATCCACTTATAAGTGAGTAAATACAATGTTTGTCTTTCTGGGCTTGGGTTACCTCATTTAGGTGATCTTTTCTAGGAAAAGTTTTGTAGCTAGTCTGGTATGCCAGAAATTTCTTGCAAATTTCTTGGTGTCCTTGTTTTTAACAGCTGAGTAATACTCCACTGTGTAAAAGTACCACATTTTCTTTATCCACTTTTTGGTTGAAAGACATCTAGGTTGTTTCCAGTTTCTGGCTATTACAAATAAAGCTTCTATAAACATAGTTGAGCAAGTGTCCTTGTGGTATGGTGGAGCATCCTTTGGGTACATGCCCAGGAGTGATATAGTTGGGTCTTGAGGTTGATCGATTCCCAATTTTCTAAGGAACCGTCATATTGATTTCCATAGTATCTGTGCAAGTTTGCACTCCCACCAGCAATGCAGGAGTGTTCCCCTTGCTCCACATCCTGGCCAGCATGAGTTGTCACTTGTGTTATTGATCTTAGCCATTCGGACAGATGTAAGATGGAATTTCAAAGTAGTTTTGATTTGTATTTCCCTGATGGCTAAGGATGTTAAACATTTCTTTAAGTACTTCTCAGCCAATTGAGATTCCTCCATTGAGAATTCTCTGTTTAGATCTTTACCCTATTTTTTAATTGGATTATTTGGTTTGTTGATGTCTAGTTTCTTGAGTTGTTTATATATATATATATATATATATATATATATGTATATATATGTATAATATACATCTATATTAGATATCAGCCCTCTGTCAGATGTGGGATTGATGAAGATCTTTTCCCATTCTGTAGGCTGCTTTTTTATCCTTTTGATGGTGTCCTTTGCCTTACAGAAGCTTTTTATTTTCATGAGGTCCCATTTATTAATTTTCAATCTTAATGTCAGCACTATTGGTGTTCTGTTCAGGAAATTGTTTCCTGTGTCAATGCGTTCAAGGCTATCCCAGTTTCTCTACTATCAGATTCAGTATATCTAGATTTATGAGGTCTTTGATTCACTTGGACTTGAATTTTGTGCAGGGTGGTAGATATGGATCTATTTGCATTCTTCTACATGCAGACATCCATTTAGACCAGCACCAGTTGTTGAAGGTGCTTTCTTTTCTCCATTGTATAATTTTGGCTTATTTGTCAAAAATCAAGGGTCCACAGGTGTGTGGATTTACTTCTGGGTCTTTGATTCTATTATGTTGGTCTGCCTGTCTGTTTTTATACCAATACCATGCAGTTTTTACTACTACTGCTCTGTAGTACAGCTTGAAATCAGGGATGGTGATACCTCCAGAAGTTCTTTTATTGGTCAGGATTATTTTAGCTATTCTGAGTTTTTTGTTTTTCCACATGAAGTTGATATTGCTCTTTCAAGATACGTAAAGAACTGTGTTGGAATTTTGATGGGAATTGCATTGAATCTGTAGATTGCTTTTGGCAAGATGGCCTTTTTACTATGTTAATCCTACCTATCCAAGAGCATGGGAGATCGTTCCATCTTTTGATATTGTCTCCAATTTCTTTCTTCAAAGACTTGAAGTTCTTGTCATACAGGTCTTTCACTTGCTTGGTTAGAGTTACACCAAGGTATTTTATATTATGTGTGGCTGTTGTGAAGAGTGTTGTTTCTCTGATTTCTTTCTCTGCTTATTTTTCATTTGTATATAGGAGGGCTACTGATTTTTTTCAGTTAATCTTGTATCCAGCCACTTCGCTGAAGCTGTTTATCAGTTGTAGAAGTTCCCTAGTAGAATTTTTGGGGTCATTTACATATACTATCATATCGTCTGCAAATAGCGATACTTTGATCACTGAAGTATTTTTTTCTAGACAGAACCTCTAGCCTAGATTGGCCTCAAACTGACTAGTCACTCCTAGTCACTCCTCAGGTACTGAGATAGTGGTATATACCACCACACACAGCTTTATGAGATTCAGGGAACCAAACCTGGGGCTTTGAGCATGCTAGACAAACACCTTACCAACTGAGCCACATCTTCAGGCCTAATTCCATTACATTTTTTTAAATACTATTTTTATTTATTCTGTAAAAAATTTCATACATGTATACAATTTGGCTTGATCTTATTCATCCCAAGCCCCTGCTCCAGATCCCCTCCAGGACATTCCTAACACTTCCTTCCAATTTCAAGTCTGCCTGTATATTTATTTTAAACCATTGAGTCCAGTTCTTGCCTCCCATATTCGCATGGGGTGGAGATATCGAGTGCAGCATGGGCAGCCTGCCAGTAGCCATCTCTCAAAGAAAAGAGACTCCTCCAGCAGCCATCACCTGTCACTAGTTCCTCAGTTAGAGATGTGACTTCAGTAGCTTCTCTACCATCCAGGCTGAAATTTTTAACTGGCTTGGTCTTGTGCAGGTAACTACACATGCTATGAGTTCGTGAACGCTACAGCCAAAGTCATGTCTAGAAGACAGCATTTCTTGGCACTCTTCTCCATCCTCCGTCTCTTACATTATTTCTGCCCCCTCTTCCACAATGTTCACTGAGCCTTGGGGCCAGGGATGGAAGGTTGATATAGTAGTCCCCTCTCCAGGAGAACACTTAGTCTCTCTCTTTTAATAAAAATTACTTTTTTCAAGATTTATTATTTTTAATTATGTGTATGTATGTGTCTCTGAGTGGGTGTCCAGTATCCTGGAGCTGGAGTTGTGAGCCATCTGACATGGGTTCTGGGAACTGAATCCACATCCCCTGCAAGACCATGCTCTTAACTGCTAAACCATCCCTCCAGCTCCAGGATCTCTCTCTCTCTCTCTCTCTCTCTCTCTCTCTCTCTCTCTCTCTCTCTCTCTCTCTCTCTCATAAGGTTTCTCGGTGTAGCCCTGGCTATCCTGAACTCTTTCTGTAGACCAGGCTGGCTTCTAACTCACAGAGGTCCTCCTGCCTTTGCCTCCCAAGTGCTGGGATTAAGGGCGTGCACCACCACCACCCAGTATTCACAGACTCTTACTCTCCACACTTTGACTAGTCTCTGCACTAACCAATGCCCACTGCAATAGAATTCTTTCAATCAGTGCCACCTAATCCAGCTTCTGGTTTTGTCATTGTCCTTGTTAGTATGGACTATATTTTATTACCTCACCACCCTGCATCATTCCTGAGCTACTGGAAAAATAATTTCAACACTACCAATGCTGCAGTGATGTAGGAATTAAAGAAAAACCACTTCTGTATAGCTGTTTCCTCTAGATGAAAAAATTCCCTCCTGGAGGAAGGAACAGGGCTCAGGAGGGTCATTACACTTTCAGGACTTATGAGGGCCTTCCATCAGGTTATATAAACAATAAAGGATTTCTGGGAGACAAAAGACTCTTCAGTGGAGCTGCCTACAAGTTGTGCAGAGAGATCCAGGAATGAAGCTTTTGTGAGCAGCCATCCATGCTTGAAGGCTGGGGACAGGCATGCTTTTTAGTGATGCAGCTTGATTCCAAGTCACCTGTCTCCTGTAAGCAATCCCAATAAATCCATTGGGTCCCCCAGCTGGACTCTAATGAATCATTTCTCTGGTGTATTTGTCCTCTCTATCTGCAGTGAATAAAAATAGTCTCCTGGGGGAAGTTATACAGCTACAGAGTCATGGTCCTCTGTAATGACAATGTGGACTATAATTTAGCTGTAGCTCATAGCAAAAAATTATTCCTTCTCCTTCCTTTTCCATTGCCCCAGGTGATGGTCTCAAAGTCTGTGTTACTTACCCAAATACAACAGAGGCAGGGGCGAGAGCCCCCACAGCATCTCAGGGATGAGAGTACAGTATAGCTCCTGCTGCTGACTCTTGCTTCAGAATGAATGTCCTGTAGGGCGTGATTTGGGACGGGTGAGAACAAAGGCAGCTAAAGAGGCGGGTGGTGGGAGCAGAAATAACATCACTAGTTATTGGGGCCTTTTGTCTCCTCAATCACATTTAAGATCTCTTTACCTTGTGAACTGGGCTCCTCCTGGCAACAGATGCTGGGAGATTGGAGGACAGGTATCCTTACCATGACTCTCTGTGAGCCTAACATATTTGCCTTCTTTTTTCTAATTATCTCTCCTGTCTTCTTCCTCCTTTGAGATCTGGAAGATTGGGTTGTCTCTAGTCCACAAGGTGGTCTCAAAGTTCATGGAAAGGTTTAAGACTGTTGGGGACCAAGTATGGTTGTTATGAAGGTCGCTTTGGGTCTACACTGAAGGAGAAGATAATGGAGTTTGAACTGGATAAGGAGAAAAGGGCACAGAGAGATATGTAGAGCTGGGGCGATACCTCAGTTAGGAAAGTGATTGCTATGACCTGCATTTGAACACCCAGTACCCAGAGGAAAAGCCAGGTACAGGAGAGAGAGAGAGAGAGAGAGAGAGAGAGAGAGAGAGAGAGAGAGAGAGAGAGAGCTCAGTGCTCAGAGACAAGAGACAGAAGGACCCTGGAACTTGCTGGCCTGGTAGTCCAGAGAAAGTAGAGCTACAGGTTCAGTGAGAGATCCTGTCTCAAAAACCAGAGTCAGGCATGGTGGTATAGATCTTTAATCCTAGCACTTGGGAGGCAGAGGCAGGAAGACCTCTGAGTTCAAGGCCACCTGTACTACATAGTGAGATCCTGTCTCAAAAAATAAATGGTAGAAATCAATTGTGCTAGTAGTTATAATTGTCAACTTGCCATGACCTGAAAGCACTTAAGGGGAGAGCCTCAACTGAGAACCTTCTAGATCAAGCCGGCCTGTGGGAATGTCTGTAGGGGGTTATCTTCACTGTTGGTTGATGTGGGAAGACCCAACCCACTGTGAGTGGCATGGTTCCTTAAGCAGGCAGTCCTGGGCTATATAAGAAAGCTAGCCAAATGTGAACAACCTAGGGAAGCAGGTAGCATAAGAGCACTGGATTCTCTCTGCTCTTGACAGTGGGTGTGATGTGACTGGCCATTTTAGGTCCTGTCTTGACTACCCTGAAATGGACTGAAACCTGAAATTACAAGCCAAATAAATCCTTTCTTCCTCTACACTGCTTTTGATTAGAACAGTTTATCATAGCAAAAGACATAAAACTAGAACAGCAATCAAAGAAGACACTCACCATCTACCTCTGGCTCATCCATGTGCATGTGAGTATACACACACAGCTAAAAAGTAAGAAATATGTATAAGAAACAGAAATTAAACTCTGCTCTTCTGCATTCAAGGCTCTCTGTGACTTTGCCTCACGGCTGCACTATTTCCATCAACCTCTCCTGCTCTTTCCAAGACAGAGTGGAAAGCATGCTATTCTCCATACCCTACACATTGCTGTTTCTGTGCGCTTCCTCTGCTACTGCCCTCTGCCACCTTCAAATCCTTCTTCTATGTTTTTGTTAATGTTTGCTTTGTTGCTTTTTCTGGCCTTAAACAACCTTTCTTCTTCCCATTTTCCCTTTTCTCCTCTTCTTTTGAGACAATGTCTTATTATGCAGCTCAGACTGTCTGGGAACTCACTGTGTAGCTCAGGTTGGCCCAAACCCTCCCAAATGCTGAGATTACAGGCATGAGGACCTCTCTCTCCAATCAGGGCATTGCACATGCTAGACAAGTACTCTTTCATGGAGTACATCTTCAGCCTCTGGGCTTGAACTCTTGATGGTTCTGCCTCCACCTCCTGAGTGCTATGATTACAGATGTTCACCACCATGCCCACTTTATGCATTGTTGGGGATCAAACCCAGGGTTTTGTGCCTGCTAGGCAAATACTCTACCAACTTGGTACACCCCCAGCTCTATTTTTTTATTCTTTAAAAGATTTATATTCACTTTATGTGTATGAGTATTTTTGCCTGCATGTATGTAAATGTATTGCTTCTGGTGCCCGTAGAGGCCAGAAGAGGGCACTGGATCCCTGGAACTAGAGTTGGATGTGAGCCACCATATAGATGCTGGGAACCAGAGTCATCTGTTCTTAACTACTGATCCATGTCTCCAGCCTCCCATTTTTCTTCTTCTGAGACAGGGTCTCACTATGTAACCCTGGATAGCCTGGAACTCACAGAGATCTGCCTGCCCTTGCCTCTGGAGGGCTGGAATTAGAGACGTATGCCACCAAATCCAACTTTCATTTTTACAACAGGACCTTACTATGTACCCCAGGCTACCCTGGCCTTACTATCCTCCTGTCTGAGCCTCCCAAGAGCTGGGATTACAGGCATGCTACCTAATTCCCAGTCCAGTCCAATGTGACATCCTTCTGGAATCTGCACAGCCTGAACCCCAGGCTCACGAGAACACCTCTCTCTGGCATCACTTCTAGGGAATTGTCTCGGGCAGACCTTGAGCATTACATAAATGATATCCACCCTGGCTTCCTCCTCATTATTTCAGGTTTGCTTAGGCAGTCACATCTGAAGCATGAAGAGAAAATGTCTAAAAGTTCTGCTAAAAATACGTCTACTTACTTGGCATCTAGAGATGGCTGTACAACACAGAGCCAACCAGAAGCACAATTATAATCAGTAGGACAGATTAGACGACTCCATAATTAAGAGTGCTTCCTGCTCTTCAAGAGGACCTGAGCTCAGTTCAAGCGCCCATGTCAGGTGACCCACAACCACCTGTAACACCAGCTCCGGGGGATCCAACTCCCTCTTCTGGCCCACAAACATAGCACACACAGACTCACACATGCACAAACACACATAAATAAAACAATTTTTAAAGATTATTGTCAGCAAACAAAAACATCTACTCACCCCTCCCTTCCCATCACAACTGAGCTTCAAACACCTGCTTGTTGCATATAGTTTTAGTTAATAAAATTCCAACGTCTGTCTGTTTTGAAACAGCCTCAAACTGTAGTGCAGGCTAGCCTAGAACTTACTATGTAGCTCAGGTTGGCTTCAAACTATTAGCAATCCTTCTGCTTCAGTCTCCTGAATACTTGGTTTATAGGCATGAGTGACCATTGCCAGATTCAGGAGTATTTTTTTTAAACCTAGTTTTCATGCTAAAGAAAATAATCCCAGGAAGAGTGTTAAAGGGGGTGTCTTTCCATGAAGCAGTAAGTTCAGATGATTTGCCTTATTATATAACATTACCAGCCAGCCTGGCCTGATTGATGAGCTCCAGACCAGTGAGAGACCCTGTCTCAAAGGAGATGACGCCGTTCCTGGGGATGTACCTGGAGGTGGCTTTCTGAATAAGAATGGCTTCCATAGGCTCATATAGTGGAAATGTTTGGAAAGACTAGGGTGTGTGGCCTTGTTGGAGGAGGTGTGTCATTGGTGAGGTGGGGCACTTTGAGGTTTCAAAAGCCCACACCAGAGCCAGTGTCTGTCTTCTGTCTCTCCTCCTCTTTTTGTTTCCCCCACCCCCTGCTTGCTTCCTGTGGCCCAGGATGTGAAGCTCTCAGCTACTGCTCCATTGCCATGTCTGTCTGCTTGCCTCCATGGAGATCATGTATTCACCTTCCAGAACTGTAAGCACGCCCCCAGGAAAATGTTTGGTTCTGGTGTCTCTTCACCGCAATAGAACAGCAACTGAAACACCCAGGATTGTCCTCTAACCTTCACACACGTACACACATAGGCACCCTCCACACACACCTACATTAAAAATAAAGAAAATAGCGTGAAAAAAGGTAAAATATTTTCTAATCTCCTTTGGGTTATGAGTTGAAGTGTGTGTGTGTGTGTGTGTGTGTGTGTGTGTGGTCCAGCGGGTGTCAGATCTCTGGAGCTAGAGTGGTGGTGAGCCCTCGGACATTGGGCATTGGAAATCCGTCTCAGGAGATCTGCAAGAGCAGTACTTACTCATACCCACTGAGCCGTTTCTCTAGCCCTTATTTTTGACTTTTGGAGACAGGCTCTCATGTAGTGCAGACTACTCTCAAACTATATAACTGGGCTGGAACTTAACCTCCGATCCTCCCATGCCCATTTCCCAGTGCTTAGATTACATGCTTGGCTTACAAAGCTCAAATCAAAGGGTGGAAACGTTCAGGGCTGGCTCCTGACTTCAGGCCAGTCCTGCCACGCTCGTATTTCCCTCACCTGTACACTGGGAGCTGCTCTTGTGGCTCTCTTTTGTTTGTAGTCTCAATATGTGGTCAATGTGTGCTCCAGACTGACCGAGAAGCCTCTTTGTAGTCCTGGCTGGCCTTGACCTCCTGATACCCCTGTTTGTCTTTGGATGCCGGTGGAGACTAGAAGAAGGCATTGATGATCCTCTGGAACTGCAGTTATGGGCAGTTTCGAGCCACTTGACCTGGAAACTGAACTCCAGTCCTCAGCAAGAGTTGTAAGCACTCTTAATTGCCGAGAGTCTCGCCAGTGTCAACAGCAACTTCTTGTCCCTTCCCTCAATTTCTTCTCCAATTCTACTTCCTGGTCTCCGTTTCCTAGGGCTCCAGGCTCCTCAACAAGCCTTCTCTTGGGTATTTAGGGAAGCTTTGTAGAAAGCATCCAGTGAGGAGCTGACTTACAATTACAGACACTGGCTGGGGAAGTTAAGTTCTAGAGGGACAAACCAACTGGGCTGATTTAAGGACGCCGTGCGCACCCTGATGAACCCACAGGAGGAATGACGCTGTGCAGACTGGGCGGGACTAAGGTTGAGGAACCGCAACTGACAAGCACAGATACTCTTAAGAAGCCCCGCCCACACAGGAACTAACGAGCAGGCGCATGCCTGTTCAGAACAAATCCGAGTCTGAAGGTGGTGCCAAGTGGGAGTCTATGAAGGGCCGGGCCACCAAAAAGTAGCAGATTTCCCTCTTCTGAGCTGGTCCTTTAGCAATCAGCGATACAGAGCAGAACCTCCTCCAGTCAAAAGTTTGTTGTTTTCTTGAGCAGGTGGTTCTAGACTCTGCAAAAGCTGGACTGCACACACACACACACACACACACACACACACACACACACACACACACACACTCTTAAAAAATCTAAAGTCACCAGAGTACTTGGGGCTCTAAAAATTCTGGCCCTTCTGAAATAAATTACCACCCTCTCACTTTCGGCCTGCTTTGCACTGTTGAGCTTATGGCGTCTCTCCAATCTGAGCCCACAGCCTTCCGCTTCCTCTGGATGACTCATAATATGTTAGGTCTCAATACTGAAGGGACCAGTATTGGCACAAGACATCCCAAGACCGAGTTCTCAGCACAAAGGAGATTTATTTGCCCAAGAGAGACAAGAGGCAGGGAATGAGAGACAAAGACGGGAGATTGAGGATGAGGGAGAAGGGAGGGAACAAGGGCGAGAGGGGAGGGTATTAGTCCTGAGGGACCAAGGACTGCCTCTGGATAGAGAGGAGACAAATGGCAGTTTATAAAGGTAAAAGGGGAACCCGTGTGTTAGGATGAAGTGTTTAATGTTAATTAGATGAACCAAAGGAGGCTTTTGATTGGTGCACTTCAATACCTTGGTAGTCAGGAGGAGAAAGTGGTCAAGCTAGAGAATAGTCCTTGGTGGTCAGCTTAGGAAAGCAATCTAATGGGTTTTGGCAAGGCAGAGGGAATAGGGAAAAGGGCAAAAGCTACCAGAGCCATGTTTGCCGTTCTCAGAGTGGCTGGAGTCCCTTCAGACACCACTGCTCTTTCTCTTGAAGTGCCTTCCCTGACTCTGACTCAGCTCAACTCCCTCTTGTGCTTGTGTATAGTATTCTGTCCACTTTTTTCTTACCACTTACCCACATTTTACAAATCAGTTTGTGTGTCCATTGTATGAGTGTATTGTATATATACACTGGTTGGTGCATATCATGGGAGCATGTCTTGTTGATACAGAAGGGACCAGCCAACTGTGGGTGGCACTATGCCTAGGCAGGAGATCCTGGGATGTATAAGAAAGCTAGCTCAGCATTAGGCCGTGAGGGAGCCAGCAAGCAGCATCCTCCACAGTTTCTACTTTAGGTTCCTGCCTTGACTCAGTGATGGACTGTCACTTGGAAGTGTCAGCCTAATAAATCCTTCCCTCTCTAGGTTCCTCTTAGAGTGTTTTGTCCCGGCAACAGGAGGAAACAACTCAACTCTCCATAATACCACTGCACACGAGTCATCCGTGTTCCTGTCAGCACCTCTAACAATTCATTGATTTGGCCGGGTTGGACATATCGGAATCTTTTCTTTGGTCTTCTTTGGGAATGAACACACATTTCTTTTACCTCCTAACAACGTCATGAAATACCAGGAGACCCTGCAGTATTCACCTAAGCAGGCTCGCTGCCTCTGCCTCACCTCTGCCCCCTCCAAAGACACCACACACACCCTTTCTCTCACTCAGAGAACAACCTTCCTCTATAGGCCTGTTCACTCCGCTCCTTGGCCTCAAACCTCGTACTGGCTCATGATTCATTCACTCATTTGTTCACTTTCTCACAAAGAGTTCTGCATGCATCTTAGACCTTAGGCACCGTCCCTGGTACTGGTGACACAGGGAGAAGACAGGCAAGCTCCTATCCCAGGGGGATGGACATTCTGAGGGTCAGGATGTGACCCTATGACATACATAACCTTCCAACGTTTTATCTTCGAATTCAAATTCATCACGGCATATTTTCTCCACCTGTGTCTCTGGGTACTACTTTTTTTCTTTCCTTTTTTTGTTTTTGTTTTTGTTTTTTGGGTTTGTTATTTTATTTTGTTTTTGTTTTTGTTGTTTTGTTTTGGGGGGTTGGTGTTTTTTTGTTTGTTTGTTTGTTTTTTGTTTTAGACAGAGTTCCTCTGTGTAGCCTTGGCTGTCCTGGAACTAGCTTTGTAGACCAAGCTGGCCTTGAACTCACAGAGATCCACCTGCCTCTGCCTCCCAAATGCTGGGATTAAAGGCGTGAGCCACCACTGCCCGCTCTGGGTACCACTTTTCACAACCCAGGCTCCATTCAAGTACACATTGTATGAGTCTACTGAAGTTTGAGGCAGAGAGATAAGAATGGGAGATCTTGTCCAAAGGTTTCATCTACTAACTAAGCACTTACGTTGGGATTAGATTAAAATATAATGGTGTGTGTGTGTGTGTGTGTGTGTGTGTGTGTGTGTGTGTGTGTGTGTGTGTCTGTTTGTCTATGGAACTGGTCATGAAGAAAGGGATCAAAATTCCTGTTTCACAGTGCCATGTGCATTCATTTTTCTCTCCTGTGACTGTCTCAAATATGTACCTTTTGGCTCACCCAAACCTATATGATTTGTTAATCACACAGGTGACCTTTAAAAGTCCTGAGACCAGGCCCAGTAGTAGTCCCCACACCTTGGAGTATGTGGGATGTGTAGAGGCTGAGAGGGCGTTGTGAACACAGATTCTCAGGACCTCAAGTTTATTATGGAGTTGGGGCTTGTGGAGTCTCCACGGGTTTTTGTAATTCTGGGCACAGTGGGAACTTTGGATGGGATGCTGTCTCCATAGCCTTCGTTGGCTTCAGGCTCTGTCTTCCTTTTCCTGGAAGGTGAGAAGGTGGGACAAAGAGAGATGATGGAGCAGATTTACAGAAGTCGCCACATCTGAGAAGGAACGCTAAGGCAACATGGCTCAAACGTCGGCTTAGCTCTCCTCACAGTTCCGTGGCTGGAGCCTACAAAACTCTTCTCCCTCTGGCCCCTCCCTGGTACAACTGGAGGCTCCCAGAATACCCCTTAGGTCCCCAAGATGTTGTATATGATGGCCTCAGGCAAGTGTTTCCCCACGCTCTGGACACCCTAACCCCTGGCTCAGTCCTCTTTCTGGGAGGGCACCTTTCCCTACCAGCTTGGTTACTCTCTGAGGGCAGGGGCTAGGTCTGATTCATTCCTGGGACCTCACACCGCCCAGTACAGGCTATGAAGCAGAGAGCAGACATAAACTGGGGACATAAACTTAAGACCCCCCATCACCACCACCACCCCCATTTTCTTCAGCCAGGCTCTACCTCCTAAAGTTTCCATAATCTTCCACAGCAGCACCACCAGCTGAGAGACAAGTGTTCAATTTACTCGAGCTTACGGGGGTTGGGGGTGGGGTGGGGTGAGGTGGTATGACACACTTGGTCCCCAGTTGGTGGCACTGTTTGGAGAGGTCGTGGAGCCTTTGAGAGATGGAGCTGGGTCTTTCTGGAGGAAGTATGTCACTGGGAGTGGGCTCTAAGTGTTTATAGTCTCACCCCACTTACTACTGTCTGTACTCAGCTTCCGATTTGCATTTGAACATGTGAGTTGTCAGCTTCCTGCTCCTGATGTCATGCCTGCCACCACCACCACATTGGACTCTTAACCCTCTGGAACCATAAGCTCAAATGAACTCTTCCTTGGTCTTGGTGTTCTATCACAGCAACAGAAAAGTAACTAACAGCAGCAGGATGCCTATGTCCTGGAGACTCACAGATGGTAAATAAGAATGAGACTTAGCAGTCTCCAGCACTGTTCCAGCCAAGATATCCTGGGGTTGTAGGGCTCGGGGTGAAGGAAGGAGCAACCTGGTGTTATAGTTTGGATGTGAAATCAGACACAGGCTCCTGTGTTGAACACTGGCTCTCCAGCTGGTGGTGCTGTTTCGGGAGGTTTGGAACCTTGGGGGCTGGATGAATGGCTGGCACAGGTTCCTCAGTGAGGGTGGACCTTTCTGAGTTATAGCCTGGCCTTGCTTCCTGCCTGAGCTCTCTGCCTCTTCTTTTTCTTGGTGCTGTTTTTAAGATGTGTTTTTATTTATGTGTCTGTGTGAGTATGTGAGCATGTGTGCAGATGCCCACAGAGGCCAGAAGAGGGCATGAGACCCTCTAAAGCTGGAGTTATAGTCAGTTGTGAGCTGTCTGATGTGGGTGCTTGGAACAGAACTCAGGGCTTCTGGAAAGAGCAGGAAGAGCTCTTAACCACTAAGCCATCTCTCCAGCTAGAAAGGGTTTATTCTGGCTCACCGTACAAGGTGCAGTCCATCAAAACGGGGAGCTCCAGACAGCAGGAACTTGAAGCACCTCATCACATCATATCCATATCGGGAAACACAGCAATGAACTTGAGCATGCCAGCTGGTGTTCAGCTCAATTTCTTCACTTACACAGTTCATGATCCCTGCCAGGGAATGGTGCCACCCACAGTGGGCGGGTCTTCCCACCTCAATCAGTGCAATAAAGACAGGCCCCACGGGCACGTCCAGAGGCCCATCTCCTGGGTGATTCTAGATCCTGTCCAGCTGACAGCTAACACTGACCATCAGAGACTGTATCCCTTGAACCATGAGCCAAAACAAATCCTTGAAGTTGCTTCTGTCAGATATTTGGTCACAGAGCAGAGCCTCAAGTACTCCCTAATCTCCAAGCACTTGGCACTGACTGGGGCCTTAGGCTGTAAGTGGCTTTGCCTGTTGCACACCAGAGGCCAAACCTGTGGTTTCCACTCTGATGCTACCACTGCTGCTAGAGGGGCATCAACCCACTTCCCAGTGGGGATTCAGTGTGTGTGTGTGTGTGTGTGTGTGTGTGTGTGTGTGTGTGTGTGTGTGTTTGTGGTATACATATGGCAAGTATGTATCTGTGTCTGTGTATGGAGTGTGTGTCTATGTGTGGTATATGTGTGTGTGTTGTGTGTATACGGTATGTATGTGTGTATGGAGTGTGTGTATGTGTACATGTATGTGTTGTGTGCATATGGTATGTATGTGTGGGTGGGTTTGTATGTGTGGGTATGTGTGTATGTATGGTGTGTCGTAGAATATTACTTTATGTAAAGATGTATTATATTTGTTTCTCCTGCCTTTGTTTAATTATGTAAAGAGATGCTGCATTTGTTTTACCTTACCTGCACAAGGCACCTGATTGGTCTAATAAAAAACTGAACAACCAATAGCTAGGCAGGAAAGGGATAGGTGGGGCTGGAGGGCAGAGAGAACAAGTAGGAGGAGGAATCTAGGAAGAGAGAAGAACAAGAGAGAGAAAGGGAGAAAGATGGGGAGATGCCTGGGGCCAGCCAGCTAAACGGAGTCGGACATACAGAATGAAAGAAAAGTAAAAAGCCCCGAGGCAAAATACAGATGAAGAGAAACAGGTAAAATCAGTTATAAGAGCTAGTGGGACAAGCATAACATAAGCCTGAGCATTCATAACTAATTAATATGCCTTGTGTCATGATTTGGGTGCTGGTTGGTGGCCCAAAAGAAAGCCTGCTACAGTGGTGTATATGGTATGTGTGTATATGGTGTGTGTGCACACACATGTATGTGATGGGTATGGTGTGTCTGTGTGTGTGTATATGTGTGTGTGGTACATGTGTATGTGTGTGTGTATATGTGGTGTGCATGTGTATACATGTGTAAGTATGATGTGTGCATAGAGTATATATGTGTGGTATGTCTAGTGAGTCTGTGTATATGTGTGCATGTTATATGTGTACATGCATATGATGTATATGGAGTGTGAGTGTGTGTGTGTGTGTGTGTGTGTGTGTGTGTGTGTGTGTTGATAGTTCTAATTATTTTTTAAACTATGTGTCTTAGTTTCTTCAGTACCCATGAAACAACCTTCAAGCTAATTGTGCATTATACAGGCTACAGGCTGGACATTATCTCTCCAAAGCAGCACACAAGCTTCCCCCTCCTTTTAACACTGTCCTGCTAGCTGAATTCCATTCTGGCGCAAGGGGCACTCACTGAGAGCTGTGTCCCAGAAGGTGACTCAGTTCTGAATTCCCTGGGCTCCATGGGCTTCATGCTGGATTCTTGGTCTATTCCAGCCTCAGAGCCCTGATGGGCTCTCATCTGTGCACACTTCTCTGCCTGCTTGGTCCTGAGAAGTTTCACTCTACGGAAATGTGCTTCTGATTAGTTCTGATTTCCTGCCTCTGCGTCACCAGATGGACTCTGGTTTTGTTCGACATTCAAGTCTGGAGTCTCAACAGTACTGCCTGCTGGCTGTGCTATCTAGGGAAAGCTACCCAACTTCTCTGCAAGTTGGTTTCACACCTGTGTAATTGGGATTCCCTGTTTAACAGGCCATGGGGTTCAGATGGGTCAGCTGTGAAGGGTCTTTGCACCCCTAGAGATTGTTATTTATTTATTTGTTGTGTGGGGGAGTTGAGGTTTTTTTAAAAGCTTATTTATTTTTATTTCATGTGTATAGATGTTTTGCCTGAATGTATGTTTGTGCACTGCATGCGTGCCCTCAGAAGCCAGAAGACGGTGGCAGATCTTCTGGAACTGGCGTTACAGATGGTTGTGAGCTACCATGTGGACACTAGAAGCTAAACCCAGGTCTTCTGCAAGAGCAGCCAGGACTCTTAACTACTGAGCCATCTCTGCAACGCCTTGTCATTTATTTATTTGTGCTTGCTTATTGAGACAGTTTCATGTAGCCCAGGCCAGCCTTGAACTCACCACATTAAGGATGATGACCTTGAACTTCTAATCTTCCTGTCTCTATCTCCTGAATGCTGGGATTATGGGCATGCACCACCACACTCAGTTTATGCAGTGCTAGGAATTGAACCCAGGGCTCTGTGTATGCTAGGCAAGCAAGCAATGAGCAATATTCCTAACCTGTGTTTGCCTTTGAATCCAGTTTCTCTCCATGCTGTACCACGTCATTCCTCTTCCCCTGATAGACAACCACTCAGTCCCAATTACCATATCTCTCTTTGTTACATAGGATTGGGGGGGATCATGAAAGGGAGGCCCTTATGATGGCATTAGTGGTTTTGTGAGAAGAGATGCTTGCTCTGGATCTCACCGTGTGATATATCATGAAAACCCTTGCTGGATCTAGATGCCAGCACCATACTCTTTCATTTACTCAGCCTCTGAAACCGTGAGCTAAATAAACGTCTGTGTTTCATAAATTAGCTCATCTCAGATGTTTTGTTACAGAGCATAAAATGGGCTAAGACATACTCACATGAAGGGGAGGAGGCAGAGGAAAAGTAGTGTGATTGTCGTGGCTGCGTAGACAACACCCTGGAGCAGCGCTTTCAGGAAGATCTGGGGAGCCAAAGGGCCCCTTCCTGGAAGTAGAAGGCATTTCAGTAAGGCTTTATCTTTATAAGTAAAAAAAAAATTTGTTTGTTTGCATATCTGTGTAAGGTGTTGCATGTGCCACACTGTGCATGTGGAGGTCAGAGGACAAGTTTGCATATCTGTGTAGGGGTGTTGCATGTGCCACACTGTGCTTGTGGAGGTCAGAGGACAAGTTTGCATATCTGTGTGGGGCGTTGCATGTGCCACAGTGTGCATGTGGAGGTCAGAAGACAAGTTGCAGTAGTCTGCTTTCGCCTCCTACCATGTGGCACCTGAGGACTGAACTGAGGTTGTTAGGTTTGGCCGCAAGCACCTTTCCGGGTTGGGCCATCTTGTACACCCTCTAGAAGCCTTTCTTAAGATTCAGATTCCAGACTGTGCTCCCTCTTCTGGCCTCAGTGCCAGTCCCTCTCCGTTCACTGCCCTCGCCCAGTCCAAGCCCCTCCCCGTTCACTGCCCTTGCCCAGTCCAAGCCCCTCCCCGTTCACTGCCCTCATCCAGTCTCCAAGTCCCTGCCCTCACTTGACATCAGCAGGATGCTCAAGCCGTGAGTTCCGTGTTGGTTCTTTCCCTCACAAAGAAGGACTGTGCCCATTTCTGGGTCCTTGAGTAGGCTGAGGGTGCTGTTGTCCCAGGAACCAAGTGTGGTAGAAGTCACCTGGAGCTGGCCATGCCCACTGTTCACGTCCACAGGAGCACCGTCCATCCACCACTGCACAGAGGGTGTGGGGACCCCATGAAAGGAACAACTGCACTGCAATGTCTTCTCCACAGCACAGAAGGAGCTCATCAGTCTGGCTGGTTCTGTGGAGAGGAGGGTCAGGGGTCAGCAAGGTGACCTGACTGTCCTTTGTCTTCTTCCTTACGGACCCACCCTTCTTTCCTTTGTTTGCCACCCTGGGGATGAAATTCAAGGCCTCCTACATGCTAGATAATGCCTTACCATTGAACCACACCCCAGCCCCTCCCTGGGGGATTCTAGGCAGGGGCTCTACCACTGAGCCACACCCCCAGTCCCTCACTGGGGGATTCTAGGCAGGTGCTCTACCACTGGGCCACACCCCCAACCCTCACTGGGGAATTCTAGGCAGGTGCTTTACTGATGAGCCACATCCCCAACCCCTTACTTGGGGATTCTAGCAGGGACTCCACCACTGAACCATAACCCCAGCCCTCACTGGGGATCCCAGATACAGAGATGATGTCTAATTCACAATGATTATTTGTCTTCTACAACCTTCTGTCCTCTTTCTTCATAGTTCCATCTGTAGCTTCCTCAGACAGCTCTAGAAGTGCTTCTTGTCCCACTTACCCAGCTGTAGATGCGGCATTCCCACATGCAACAGCAAGAATCCCAGTACTCTTCACCATGAGGAAGGAGGTGATGGCAACTGAAAGAACATGTGGAGGTGGGTGCGCAGAAACATCTTTGAAAAGCAGGTTGTGGTGGTTTGAAAGAAAATGGTCCCCAAAGGGGGATGTGGCCTTGTGGGAGTAGATGTGGTTTTGTTGAAGGAAGTGTGTCACTGTGGAAGTGGTCTTTGAGGTCTCATATAGGCTCAAGCCATGCTCGGTGTCTCAGACCACTTCCTGTTGCCTGCAAGTCAAGATGTAGGACACTCAGCTGCTTCTCCAGCACCATGTCTGCCTGCACACCACCATGTTTCACCATGAAGATACTGGACTAAACCTCTGAAAATGTAAACCACCCCAATTAAATATTTTCCTTTATAAGAGTTGCTGTGGGGGGCTGGAGAGATGGCTCAGAGGTTAAGAGCACTGCTTGTTCTTCCAAAGGTCCTGAGTTCTATTCCCAGCAACGACATGGTGGCTTACAACCATCTGTAATGAGATCTGGTGCCCTCTTCTGGCCTGCAGGGATATGTGCAGGCAGAACACTGTATCCATAATAAATAAATAAATCTTAAAAAAAAAAAAAAAAGAGTTGCTGTGGTCATGGTGTCTCTTCACAGCACTTGAAATCCTAACTAAGACACAGGTGCCTGCAACCCTCTACTCATCCCAAACACCGATGCCCTAGAGAAGCAAGAATTACATGGAATGAGATGCTCAGGGGTATCTAGGGACAGGTGTGGTCATCCTTAATGTGGCACTCTACCACCGAGCAATATTTCCAACCCAGTGCTGTGTCTGTTTAGGAAAAGGGACTCAATGACCAGGTATGTCAAGTTCTCAAAAGCTAGTGGCAATGCATGGATGGATGGTAGTTTGAATGTAATTGGCTTCCATAAGCTCATAGGGAGTGGCATTATTAGGAGGTGTGGTCTTGTTGGAGAAAGTGTGTTACTGTGGGGGGCAGACTTTGAGGTCTCCTATGCTCAAGCTATGCCTGCCCTGTGTCTCAGGCCACTTCCTGCAGGTCAAGATGTAAGACTCTCCGCTCCTTCTACAGCACCATGTCTGCCTGCGTGCCACCATGTCGCACCATGATGACAATGGACTAAACCTCTAAAAATGCAAGCCGCCCCAATTAAATGTTTTTCCTTTATAAGAGTTGCTGTGGTCATGGTGTCTCTTCACAGCAACAGAAACTCTAACTAAGGTGATGTTATACCATGGAGGGATGGGATCAAGAGGTGCATTTGGGATTCTTCCAATGCAGGCTAGGTGACCAGGGCAGAGACCTCTATTGTTATTGAGAAAGGATGAGTTGAAATGTGAGGGATGGGGGACAGGACTCAGAGGGGTGGGTAGAATCTAGATTTCTGGTGTTCCTTTCATTGTCCAGAAATGAGTCTGAATAAATCAGTCACTAAATTCATAGCCAGATGTGGTGGCTCACAGGCTGAAATAGGAAGCCTACTGTAGCTGGCTGTGTAGACCAGGCTAGTCTCTGGCTCCTGAGTGCTGCATTGCTCCTGCTCCTCACAGAGAGATGCTGCTGCCCAGGCTCCCAGGCATGAGGGCTTCTTACTTTCACACCAAACACGAGCTTCACCTTTGCTCTGTCAACTTTTCTCTTCTCTTTTGCCAACTTAAAACCTCATTCTGGATGTTGGAATGAACCTAATATGGGTCCTGGCCCAAACTTTGCCAGTAAATCACCAAAGTACTCTGGTCAAATATCATCCCTTCTCCAATTTTGTTTTTATGTTCACGTCACATGGGTGGGATTTATTGCTGGAGATGTAGTGATTAATCTAGCTTTATACTTCTGATTTCTTATTGCTCTTCTCTGCCAGCTTTAAGGAGTACAGGTAGGACGCTACTAATGGATCTCTTCATGGTTTTCGCTCCTCTTCATTTTACTTGATGTCTCGGGTCCATGAAATTCTTTTTCTTCAGCACACTTCCATCTATCTGTCTCCCTACCTCCATCTTGTTAGCTAAGTGCTCTCCAACTGTTAGATTTTTGTTTTGTTTTGATTTATGTAGCCAAGGCTGGCCTTTCTATGTAGCTGAGGATGACCTTGAAATTGTGATTCTCCTGCCTCCACCTCCCAAAAGCTAGGATTACAGGTATGTAATTGGGACTAATTTACCAAGAGACTGGTGGGAGCCTAATTCATGGATCCCTGTCAGGTTATGACAGAGATGGATTATGGGATCAACTGATTTGCAAGGGAGCGAATGGCTAACTCACGCAGCCACTACCCTGATAATTAACTCCCATGCTTCTAATTTGCTCTGTTAGTAGAATGGTGATCCACTGGCTACTTTTCAGGCTAACTTGGTGACACGCTGAAGGTGACTGAGGGGAGAGAGGCTGACCAAGTGACTGAGGGGTGACAGGACAAACAGTGAGAGAGACGGGACAAATAAGTGACTTGAAGGGTAACAGGTTGACTAGGTGGGGAGGGGCGGGGGGCGGGGAAGATGAACAGCAGACTGAGAGGTAAAAGCTGACCGACCAGGTGACTGAGGAGTGACAGGCTGACTGAACTGGCCCCTGGAAACTGACCGGTGTACAGGCCCTGTCTGCTGATCCAGAATGGGCCTTGGACAAACGCAGAAGCTCGGGGTACCCTGCAGCTGACGTTGCGAGTGCTTTAACCGCCCTGTGGCTGTCACGTGAGAAGTGGATACGCTGTCTGAGGACTGCTTGACTAAGGGAGGAACTCCATGCCCCCAGAAGCCCAGCATGGAGAATCTCGACGCACAAAAGTCCCATGGACCCTCCCACAGGCCCAGGCGGCCCGTCATATTCTGTCTGCCAGGCTAGAGTGCCACAGATGGGCTGCGTGAAAGTCTCTGCCGCGCATGCGCTGTGTGTGTGTGTGTGTGTGTGTGTGTGTGTGTGTGTGTGTGTGTGTGTGTGCGCGCGTGTGTGCGTGCGTGCGTGCGTGCGTGCCTGCCTGCCTGCCTGTCTGTCTGTCTGTCTGTCAACGACCTGGTGATATATGAACATCTTACCCAGCAGCCAAAGAATGGCTGAGGTCCCACGCTACCAAGTGAGGTTATGAAGCTTTGCATTGCGCACTTGCCTCTGGAACTTGATGCAAAGTCATCATAGCCGATCAGAAGCAGAACATGCATGTCCCACCCATCTTTGTGGTGGCTCCGAGCCAATCAGGAGTTACTGCGAGATGCTGACCATTTGGCCTCCACAAGGCCTGTTTTTGACCACGCTCATCAAATCACGCTTTGGCTTCCAACCCTGCTTACTCCCTTCCCTGTCAGTTAGCCTTGCTTGATTTTCTTCTACTTTACTCATTACAAACTTTCTGACCCATTATTTCACATTTTCAAAACTGCTTCTTAGCTACTCGATTATGTTAAATTTGCATTATCCCACTAAAACTACACACCTTGCAATTCTGGTCATGTTCTGTTGTTTTCACAACTGTCTCCTCGAGGTTGAAATATTGACTGTGCTTCATACTCTTCAATAAATACAGTTTTAATCACGGGCAGGTTAAAGGAGCAGGACATCAGGGTTACAGGGGCTAGGTCTAGGCTTATCTTCCTAAGATGCTGTCAGGTGGACTTTACAGCCTGCTCCATATCAGCCACACATGAGAACAGTCATTTCTAAATTTCCCTCTCTCTCTCTCTCTCTCTCTCTCTCTCTCTCTCTGTGTGTGTGTTATTGGCCCACTGAGATTCTGAATTTGCATCTGCCTGAGGATCAATATAACATTATCTTATATTCTGTTTTAAGTGATTTATCATCATCATTATTTTCTCTCTCTCTCTCTCTTTCTCTCTCTCTCTCTCTCTCTCTCTCTCTCTCTCTCTCTCTCTCTCTCTCTCTCTCTGTGTGTGTGTACATGAGTGAATGTCACCCATGTGCAGGTGCCCATGGGGTCCAGAAGAGGGCATTAGATCCCTGAAAGTGGAGTTGGAGACAGTTGTGAGCTGCCTGTTAGCTGTTGTGTGATAGACTTCCTGAGGAGACACAACACAAGCTTCTACTCACCCCAGGAAGGGAGTCTACAACAGACCAAAGTAACGAGGGCACCAGTGCCCAATCTGACAAATCAACGAGTTCGTTTCATTGCCTCACTAAGAGGTGGATACATAAAAGTGAAAGTGTACCACACATTTTACATCTAAAGGCCTATTTTTAGTGTGTGTGTGTGTGTGTGTGTGTGTGTGTGTGTGCAAGTGCATATAGAAGTCACAGAGGGCATCAGAACCACTGGAGCTGGAGTTGCAAGGCCTTTGCAGCCAATTGATGTGGTGCTAAGAACTGACTCGGATCCTCAACAAAAGCAGCAGGTGCTGTTAACCAGTGAACCATGTGAGATCTTAAGCAGAGACCGCCCACACTTAAAATTTAATGTAAAGAAGCAAATAACTTTTTAAATTATTATAGAACTAGGCATTATTAAGGAGCAGTAAGATGTAAGAAAATAATGTAAAATCCTAATTTTAAACCCTCCCATTTTTCCTATTCCTGTGTAGGCAGCATTCCACAGTGTAAATTTTCTTTTTAAGCAAAATTTAATGGCACTTAAAATTAGACAAAACAGCTAAAAGCACAAATGGAGGGGCTGGAGAGAGAGCTCAGTGGCTGAGAGCACTGGCTGCTCTCCTAGGGGACCCAGACTTGATTCTCAGAACCCACGTGGCAGTTCACAACTGTCTGTAACTCCAGTCCCAGGAGACCCAAGCCCCTCTTCAGACCTCTGTGAGCACTGCATGCCTGTGCATGGACATAGATGCAGGCACTCACACACATAAAAATCAAAATAAATAAATCTCTAGACACACTAATAGAAAGTAAGCAGCACAATGAAGAAAACCCGGTAGGGGAGCTGGGCATGTCGATTCAAGCTTGTAATACCAGCATGTGGGTGACCGAGGCAGGAGGATTGTCATGAGTTCCAGATTGGCCTGGGCTCCAGAATGAGACTCTGTCTCTGGAAAAACAATAACAACAAAATCCAAAAAATTCTAAAACAAGGCTGTTTGAAACCTGGGGCCTATGCAGGATTGTTTGGCTCGGCCTGGGAGGAGGGGACTAGACCTACCTGGACTGAGTCTACCAGGTTGACCTCAGTCTGTGGGGAAGGCTTTGCCCTGGAGGAGATGGGAATGGGGGGGGGGGTTGGGGGGAAGGTGAGGGGGACGGGAGGGGGGAGAACAAGGGAATCCGTGGCTGATATGTAGAACTGAATTGTATTGCAAAATAAATTAATAAAAAAAAAAAACCTAAAAAAAAAAAAAAAAAAAATTCTAAAACAAGAAACCAAAAAAACATATAAAAGCAGGTGAGGGAAACCATTGGCATCTATGAGTAGAAGTCAGGTCTCTTCTTAACATCCCATAGGACACACACACACACACACACACACACACACACACACACACACACACGAGCCATCCAGCTTCAGATGACCAAATATGACAAGCACTGAGATCAATGAACCCTTCCCCAGCCTGTAGGGGAAGTGTAGAGCTAAAATTGGAGCAGCTTGTCAGAGGAATTGGCACTTGATCTGCTTAGAGCTGACTTTTGTGCAGAGGTGAGGAGAAGTCTCCTTTCACTCTTCTGTGAGTAGATACAAGTGCTTTGTTGAAGAGGCTTACTTTCTCCAATGTGTATTTTTTTTTTTACTTCCCTGTCAAAAATCGATAGTTTGGGGCTGGAGAGACAGCTCAGCAGTTAGAAGCACTGGCTGCTCTGGCAGAGGACCTGGATTCAAGTCTAATCACCTACGTGATGACTTACAGTCATCTCCAACTCCAGTGCCGGGGGTAGGAAGCTGCCTTCCAGCCCAGGCAAGCAGGCTCACCTCCTGTGCACAAACACACACGCAGGCAAAAAGACCAATACACATAAAATAAACATTTAAATTTTAAAAAATATTGGTAGCTGAGTTATGTGGGTTTCTATCTGTACCCTTTATCCTATTCTATTGGTCTGGTATTGGTTTTGTGTCAAACCATGCTGGCTTTAATAGTTCTCAAGCTCATAGGAACTCAGGAACTTTAGACCGACAACTGTGGAACCTGCATGGGACCGGACTAGACCCTCTCTGTACACGGGAGACAGTTGTGTAGCTGGATCTTTTGAGGGGCCCCTGGCAGTGGGATCAGGATCTATCCATGGTGCACGAGCTGGCTTTCTGGAACCCATTACCTATGGTGGGACACCTTGCTCAGTCTTAATGCAGTGGGGAAGGGCTTGGTCCTGCCTCAACTGAATGTACCAGGCTTTGCTGACTCCCCATAGGAGCCCTTACCCTTTGCGGGGAGGGGATGGAGAGTGGGTCAGGGGGGAGGCTGGGGGGAGGGATGAGAGGGGGCTCTGTGGTTGGTATGTAAAATGAATAAAAAAATTTCTTAAATAAAAAAGGAAAAAATAGTAAGGTTCTGTAATATGACTTGAAAGAAGGTATTACCATGTCTCCAGCAGGATTCTTCCTCAGGAGTGCTTCGACTAGGTGGGGAATTTTGTTATCTGTATGCATTTTTGGATTAAAAAAAATGATGAAGAATGGAGTTTCCATTTTGATTGGGCTACATTGAGTCTGTAGATTGCTTTTGGTAGGATGTCATCCCCACTGCCTTTTGGTGTCTTCCTCTACCTCTTCTGTGTTTTAAAGTTTTCATATACACATCTTTTACTTCCTTAGTTAGGTTTATTCCAAGTACTTTTTAGGCTGTTGTGAATGGCGTTGCTCCCCTGATTTCTTTTTCAGTGCGTCTGTCATTGGTCTATGGAAAGGCTATTGATTCTCTAGAAAGCCAGTATACAGGAGGCTGCAAAGGGTATTCAGTGAGCAAACTGAAGAGCTGAGTTTGGATTTCAATCACGTCCATAAAGTTACTTGCAACAGTATCTCTCATGAAAATATTGAAGGTCATAAAGAGGTGACCCCAGGGGCTCATTGGCCAGTCAGTCTAGCCTAAACATCAGACTCCAGATTCAGGGAGAGACCCTGTGTTCTTATTGCTGTGAAAAGACATCATAACCAGAGCAACTCTTATAAAGGAAACCATTTAATTGGGGCTGGTTTATAGTTCAGAGGTTTAGTCCATTATCATGGCAGGAAGCATGGTGGTGGGAAGCATGATGACATGCAGGCAGACATGGTACTGGAGAAGGAGCTTAGAGTTCTACATCAGGATCCTCAGGCAGCAGAAAGAGAGAATGATACTGGGCCTGGCCTGAGCATTTGAAACCCCAAAGCTCACCCCCAGTGACATACTTCCTTCAACAAGGCCACATCTCCTAATAGTGTCACTCTCTATGGACCTATGGGGGTCATTTTCATTCAAACCACCACATTCCACTCCTTTGCCCCACAGGCTTGTACCCATATCATAATTAAAAATGCATTTAGTTCAACTTCAAAACATAGTCTATCAGTATCAGCACTCTGTAAAAGTACAAAGTTCAAAGTGTCTTCTGAGACTCATGCAATCTTTTAACTGTAACTCCCTACAAAATCAAAATTAAAAAAGCAGATCGCATACTTCCAACACACAATGGCACAAGATATACATTACTGTTCCCAAGAGGAGGGAAGGGAGCATATTGAGGAAATACTGGACTGAAATGAATCTAAAAACCAGCTCGGCAAAATCCAAACTCTGCATCTTTATGTCTGATGTTTTGAGCTCTTTGCAGCTCTTCAGATCTCCAACTCCTTTCAGCTTTGTGTTGACTGAACACACTTCTTTCCTTTGGGCTAGTCCCACTCCCTGTTAGCAGCTTTCCTTGACAGATATCCCACAACTCTGACATCTCCAACATCTTGGAATCTCCAAGGCAATCCAGGCTTCATCTCCATAGCTTCGCAAAATGGCCTCTGTAGGCCTCCATGCAGGGACAACCCTGACACATGCCTAGCCTCAGCAGCTTTCTTTAGTCATGGAGGAAGCTTTCATAAGCCCTATCTTGTATCCTTGACTCTAAAGCGGGAGCCATGCGGCTGAAGTTGCCAGATTCTACTGCTTTCTGGGGCTGGAATGTGGTCCCTTTGTTTAATTACATCTTCGCCAGCTTTCTGTTTTCCATGGTTCCCTTCACTGCCTAAGCTAGGCTGTCCTGGAACTCCATCTGTAGACCAGGCTGGCCTTGAACTCTGAAATCTGTCTGCCTATGCCTTTGGAGTGCTGGGATTAAAGGCATGTACTACCACACTGGGCCCTAAACTTTTCTTTAATTCCTTTTCACAAGTTGGAAGCTTTGCTGTGTGAGATCTTACCCTGAGATCACCACTTCCTTTATTCCATTTAGCATCAGACTTTTATCTGTTTATCTCCTTGAACACAGGATTTAGTTCCTTTATACTCCCTAGTGCCCCTTTTCTCCTTAAACTGTCCTTTTTGTGTTTTCCCTTGCTCAGCTTGCTCCTTTTCACTATAGATCTGCATAAGACTGGCCACTAATAACCAAGCAACACGATCAATACCAGCTGTCTGGAAGTCTCCTCTGCCAATGCCATTAATCTATAATTCTTCAGTTTAGCCTCAGGCAAGTTTTTTTGGACAAGGGCAGAAAAGAGCCACATTCTTCATCAAAATATCACAAGAATGGTCTCTAGGCCACATACTAATAATATTCTCATCTGAAATCTCTCGAACCGGGCATCTAAGTTCAAATCACCCTCAGCACCACTGTCTTCCATGCCCCTATGATGATTGCCCATTAAGCCTCACTTAAAATGTCCAATAGCTTTTCTAGTCCAAAGTATTACATATTCTTCCAAACAAAAGCATGGTTAGGCCTATCACAGCAATACTCTAGTCCCTGGTACCAATTTATGTCTTAGTTAGGGCTTCTGTTGCTGTGAAGAGACGTCATGACCACAGCAACTCTTATAAAGGAACACATTTAATTGGGGCTGGCTTATAGTTCAGGGGCTCAGTCCATTATCATCATGGCTGGAAGCACGGTGGCAGGCAGGCAGACATGGTGCTGGAGAGAGAGCTGAGAGTCCTACACCTACAGGCATCAGAAAGAGAAAGTGACACTGGACCTG
Organism: Peromyscus californicus insignis; assembly: GCF_007827085.1. Lineage (NCBI taxonomy): Eukaryota > Metazoa > Chordata > Mammalia > Rodentia > Cricetidae > Peromyscus > Peromyscus californicus. The sequence goes on along the minus strand of NW_026294562.1, from coordinate 177,172,642 downwards.
GCTTGAGCATTTGAAACCCAAGACCCACCCCCAGGGACACACTTCCTCCAACAAGGCCACAACTCCTAATAGTGCCACTCCCTGTGGGTGTATGAGGACCATTTTCCTTCAAACCACCACACCCTGTGTCAAATAATGATGATGATGATGATGATGATGGTATTGTGGAGAGCAATAGAGGAAGACACTGAACTTTGACCTATGGCCTTCATACAAGTACTCATGGTCAAGACCATTGGCACACACACGTGTATATTCATCCACATGAGAGATGTGGGGAGGGAGAAGTAGAAAGAGAGGTGAGCCAGGAGGAGAAAAGGGTCAGACCATTTTTCCGAATAGGAAAACCAAAAAATGGAGGAGATACCCTCTAGTGATGTCATACTGAAGAAAATGAAGGAGCACAGGTCTCTTATTGCAAAATCAGACAATTTCAATGAAGTGTGAGACTCACACACAACAGTTTAGCCCATAGTCTATTGGAATGAGAGGGATCCAGAAATGATCTTTGGGGAGCCATAGAGGACACAGGTGCTTCACATGAGAGCAGTGCTCCTGACAGTTTCTTGGTAGGTTTGGATCTCTGAGTACTCCTGAGGTCTCACCCCCATGAAACCTAGGGAGTCATAGTTCAAATACTGCTATGTTCCTAAGGTGAGTCCCCCGTGAGGGTCTTGGATTCTCAGGGTGACTGTGCATCTTGGAGTCCTGCTGATGAGTCTTCTCGGAGAGGGAAGAAAAGGGTCACAGTAGGGCACAGGGAGGGGACTCACTGAGATAGAATGTGTCTGTGCAGAACATTCATTATAATTAGTCACCTGCTCATTCTCCTTCCACGAGGGGTTCTGAAGCTATCACTTGGTCATTCACTGGTATGGGTGAGGTCCTTCACAAGCTCACCCATCTAGTGCTCTCCACTCACCCTAGATGTTCCTGAGTTGCCAGGAGTACTGGGTCCACAGGAGGTCAACAATGCAGAAATGAGATGTTAGAGACATGAAGACGGATTGTGAGAACAAAATGTGATAGCTAATGTGGCTGCCATGTAGGTGAACCAGAGAAAGACTAAAGAACAGCAGTTTCCACAAAGCCCACCTTTTATTTGTGGGTCTCTGTGTGGTAGAGACACCATGGCAATGCTGTTAGCACAAGTCATGAGGTGTCTATCACAGACAGGTGCATGAAGCATCCTGGAGACAGTGTCAGATGCTGTTGGAGATTGGCAGTGATTATAGAATATGACCATTTCCTGCTTCTGGCTTACTACAACATTTCTGATCCCTGTGATGTTTACCAGGAGAGGAAAATAAAGCACACTTCCACAGAAATCAAGGAGGGAAGAAGGAGGACTAGGGTCAGTGTGGAGAAACAGGTAAGGGTGGGCTGAAGCATGGAGAGAGAGAGACTGGGTGATGTTTCATGGAGTAGGGAATGGAAAGAGCAAGAGAGACTCACACTATACTCTGGACAGAGATGGGACCTCTGATCCAGAAGCATTGTGGGACCCAGCAGGAAGGTGGGCTCAGGGTGGATATGGGTGGCTGAGCCAGGGGACAGCTACCACATGGAGGACATGAAGGAGATGTGACATGCAATGACCCCATGTGACTAACCTTGATGGGATCTTCATAGTCCACGTGCAGTGACAGCCTTGCTGACTTCTTTCTGCAGAACATCACACTAAGTAAGGAAACCAAGGCTTTCAGCGTGGGCACTTGAGGGGCTGTGTGAAACAGCTCCCCGCAATGTGCTCTGGCCAGAGACTGGAGAGGGATAGAGAGACATGCCCAGCCGCCACCACCTCACTGTTGAAATGAGTCGTCACCACATACACCAAAGCTGAGCACAGACATCTAGCCCATGTGCAGTCCCCTACCCACAAACCCCTGCTTCACTTGCTCTGTGCAGATCCCTTCACCCCCCCTCCATTCCTGCCCTCCCCAGGCCTTTTCTTTATCTCAGGGGCAGCACTCACCTCAGAAGTGTGAGACAGAGCCCAAGAAACAGAGCCTTGACAGATGCCTCACCCACAGCCACCAGGACCACCTCTGCCATCTGACCTGATTTCCCTGCAGAAACATATTCACTGGGCTGGACTCACCTGGAAACCATAGCCCAAGTCCTTTCGCTCTCAGTAGGACTTGAATATTTGGTTTCTTGACTGACAGTATCAACAGCTTGAAAACATAACCCACTGAATAGGAAAACTTACTTGATGTCATAACTGTGATGAGTCAGCTCCCCAGCAGACAGAATGAACTCTCACAGCCCAAGTGAGTTTACATCGCAAGGAACCAAAACAAATCAGTCCGTAAATAGCAACAAGCTCTTAGGATAGAACTTCTCAGGAGATATGCAAATGAGCAAGGAGCACATGGAAACACTCTCTCCTTCCTTCACTGTTACTTTAGTGCCAATGTCATCTCTGCACACAATGGCAGGGGGGAAGTGACCGCACTGGTGGGAATGTGTGGAGCTCCCGTGTGCTGCCAGAGGAGATGGGAAGCTATCACTGTAGAAGCCTTTGGACACTTAGGATGAAGAGTAGAATTACCGTCTCCCTGGTGGCAATTTCCCTCCTGATGTGTGGTATATGCAACATTGGGGTGTGGTTTAGGTTGTGGAAGAATGCAATACTGTTGTTTGCCACAGAGATTAAACTTGAACACAGGATGCTGGGGAACAGCAGTCAAATGGACTCATTTCAAAAGGCTTCCTTTTCTCTGCAAAGTGCAAATGAGGCAAATGCACAGAGACCACATCAGGTCAATGTTTGCTAGAGAATGGCAGTGCTGTGGGTGCAGGATTTCTATCTGGGGACATGCAAAGGTTCTGGAGTCCCATAGTACTCATTATTTGACAGTTGTTGGTGATGAATTTAATGCTGTAGGAATTTATATAAAACTTATGTAAAAACAACAAAGCAGTTCCAAAGTTCTCCTGATGACAGAAATCCACAGCATTTCTCAGAGGCTAGAGTGTGGCTCAGGGCTCATCCCAGGATCAGTCTCCAGCACCAAGACCCAAAAGAAGACAAAAAGGTTTTGCTCCGAACTGGATAGGTGAAAACAGACCCCTTCATCTCTCTCCATGAGGAAAATACCTTTGTCCACACTTCATTAAGATCTGCTTCCCCCACATTCAGAGGTCCCCTGGCAATGGGACAGGACTTATCTTGGGTGCACGAACTGGCTTTTTAGAGCCCATTCCCTATGGTGTGATTCCTTACTCGCCTTGATTCAGAGAGGAGAGGCTAGGTCCGGCCCCAACTTGGTATGCCAGCCTGTGTTGATTACCCAAGGGAGGCCTTACCCTCTATGGGGAGGGGAAGAGGGTGGGATGGGGGGAGGAGGGGGGAGTGGGAGAAGAGGAGGGAGAGGGAACAGGGGTTGTTATGTAAAAGGAAAGAAATTTTTTAAATAAAAATTATAAAAAATAAAGATCTGCTTCTCAGTTAACTGTCAAATTCAGAAAGATGTGGGACTCAGCTGTATTTGAGTAGTAGCCAAGGGCCATGTGTAGAGGTCCAAAGCATAGAGGAGTTTGTGGGCTCAGGTGTTCATGCATCTGTGTAGGCTGTGGATAAGGTGGGGGCATTTGTTCTGTAGCAAGGAGTCTGTCTCCAGAGTGAGGGTAGGTTGTCTGTGTGCTGAGCTGAAGAGGCCCTGCTCCCCTAGCCCACGATAACTCCCCCTTCCTGTGCCAGCTTTTAGGGGGACATCAAATGAGGGATTCTGTACAGAATCTTTTTGAGAAAGAATTTCCATGTTAAGTTGAGCTGAGGGTGAGACAAGACAGGACTTCCCATAGCTAGCCAAGAGAGCGTAGAGTCAGAAAGACAGGGCCTGTGTGTTTCCAGGACCCATGAATAGCCAGGCCACCAGGACATAGTCACCATGAGCTCCTGCTTTATACTCAGGGCCCTGTTTCTTGATCCAACACTCACAAGTAACTTGGAGCTGGATGGTCCTTTCCACAGTGACACCAGCTCCAGAGAAGGTCACCAGACAGGTGAGATTGGTGCCACGATCCTAAGGCTGAGGTGTGAAAGTCAGACCTGAGGAGTTTGTGGTCCTGGGGCTCAAGGAGATGAGGGCAGCTGACATCCAGGAGAAGGTGGGGGGTGTGCCCTGCTCACAGGCCCAGGGCACAGAGCAGGTCAGGTTGCTAGGATGGCCAGCCTCCAGCTTCCCTGGGATCATGATGTCAGGAGTCTGTGTTAGAGCTGAGGGAGGGAGGAAGGGAAGGAGAGACAGAGACATAAGCCATGGTAGAGACCTTCAAATGTACCCAGACAGCAGACTCCGCCTCGTGATAGCCATCTTCCCTCACATGCATGTGTTTCACAGTTTCACAGGATCCACCCAGGATGAAGCACAACTCCCCCAACACACACACACACACACACACACACACACACACACACACACACACACACACACACACACACACCGTGCATTGTAGGCTCTTAAGATACTGCAGGTGACTTCATTGCTTATGGTTACATGCAGTGACAGATGGCTTTCTCTGTAATTATATCTTATGAAAGGTTCTTCAACTACTCCAAAGAAGTACACTCCCATGTCACTTTTCTTGGCATCGCTGATGAGCAGGGAACAGTCATGTTTCTGTGGGCCCCCAAGGAGATGGAATCGGCCCTGTGTTTCATTCTTCACTAATTGTCTGGGGTCATTTGTGGTCACTGGAGAGTCTTCATGTAGATTGGCCCCTTCTTGGAACCAGGAGCCAAAGACAGATCGAGAATAGTACCTAGAGGGATAGTAAAAACTGCAGGCCACACGGACACACAGGCCCTCCTCCACTGTCACCAACTTGGGCACTGTCAGCCAGTATCTTGGATCTTGAGCCAGGGACCCTGTAAAGAAATGAGAGGCAGCTTGGTCCTGTCCTGCCAGTCCCTTTCCTAGTCCCCCACTCACCTTCCCAGCAGGGACGGCAGCAGCGGCCACAGCATCGCACAGTGAATGGTCCTGGGGGAGAGGAGAAGGAGGGTTGGCCGCTTGAAGCTGCTTGTCATGGGTGAGAGTCTCAGGCTTTTGTGTCGCAGGACTGAGAAGAAACCCCACTGGAAGCCCAGGAATGAAGTCAAGCAGAGAGCCACTGGCCACAGAGGAGGAACTTCCCCACATATTATCAGAACTTGAAGATGAAATGCACGTGGAGCACTGTGGTGCCACACTCGTTGAGAAAGGCCCACCCTGTGCACCTGTCTCCTCTCTGGTTCCTCCCACTCTACCATCACCATCAGAACATTAGATGTTGTCTGACAACCCAGAGCTTCTGGATGCTCTCAGTCTGGCAAAAGCAGGACTCAAGGGGTTGGCAGAGGAGCCTTGAGGAATAAAGCATGGGGAGTGTCCCCTAGGGTGAAGTATGTGGAGTGAATGAATGGATGAGTGAGTGTGTGGCAGAAGCACAACAGGAAAAGCCCCTCTTTGCTGAAAAACTGAGAGGAAAGAAAGGCTGAGAAGTTCTGTAAGGAATGAGGACATGGGGAATTTCAGACAGCACCAGCTGCTGCTGGGAGGGGTTGATGTAGGAGCTGGTGGGAACTCTGATTGCCCTGTGTAGCTAGCAAGTGGGTTTTCAGGAATAAGTGGGTAGAATGGGAAGACCAAAACTCCAATGGCTCCATAAAATGCAGCCTCCAGGATGAGCTTCCTAGTGTACTTACTTCCCTTCCCCAGGTGCCCCTGGTGTGGACCACACAGAGCAGGTTATGAGAGACCAGAAGACAATGGGGAGAATCTGGGGTTTGAGAGGCAGGTGTCCTTGTCCATGTCCCCCCCACCCCACCCCTGTGGCTTATTGTCAAGCAGAGAGATTATAGCCACTGTCTTAGGGTTTCTGTTTCTGTGATAAAATGCCGTCAATGTGATGGTTTGAATGAGAATGGCCTCTATGGGCTCATAGATTTGAATGCTTGGTCATCAGGAAGTGGCACTACTTAAAAGGGATTAGCAGGTGTGGACTTGTTGGAAGAAGTGTGTCACTGGGGGTGGACTTCGAGGTTTCAAAAGCTCAAGCCAGGCCCACTGTCACTCTCTCTTCCTGCTTTCTGTGGATCTGGATGTAGAACTCTCAGCTACTACCCCAGTACCATATATCTGCCTGCATGGTGCCGGGCTTCCTACCATGATAAAAATGGACTAAACCTCTGAAACAGTAAGCAAACCCCAAGTAAATGCTTTCTTTTATAAGAGTTGCCATGGTCACAGCATCTCTTGATAGCAACAGAACACCAGCTAAGACAAAAGTTGGTATCAGGAGTCAGGTACTGGTGTGACAGGCCTGACCTTGCTGCTCGTTGGTGGGATGTGGACTTTGGGACTTTGGACTAGAAAAGCTTTGAACACTTCAAGCAGGGATTAAAGGCTATACTAGTAGGGATGGGGAAGAGAGTGGTGCTGAGAGCACTATGGATTATGGTGGCCTAGCTCAAGAGGTTTCAGGGGAGAATATTATTAACCAGCCTAGAGACTGTTCTTCTGATATTTTAGAGAAGAATGTGGCTGAAGATGTGGTCTGCTGCTTGCTGGGGCCAGAACATGGACAACTCATTCAAGCACATTTTCATCAGATTTCTGTTTTTCATGGTTTCCTTCACTACCTAAGCTTTTATTCACTCTGTAGACCAGGCTGGCCTTGAACTCAGGGATCTGTCAGCCTCTGCCTTCTGAGTGTTGGGATTAAAGACATGTACCACCACACCCAGCCCTAGGCTTTTCTTTAATACCTTTTCACTTTTTAAAAATTCCTCTTCACAAGTTGGAAGCTTAGCTGCAGGGGCAGGCAGGGGGAGGTGGGGCTGGCTCTGAGGTCATCACTCCCTTTATTCCATTTAGCATTGGTCTTTTCTTTAGTCTGTTTACACTTCCTGCTACCCCTTTTCTCCTTAAACTGTGTATTTGGTATTTTTTTTTGCTCAGCTTGCTCCTTTTCTTTATAGATCTTCATAAGATTAGCCACTAATAACCACAGGACACAGTCAACACTAGGTTGTCTGGAACTCTCCTCTGCCAATGCAGTTATCTCAAAACTCTTCAATTTAGCATTAGGCAGACTTTTTGGACAAGGGCAAAAAGTAGCTACATTCTTTGCCAAAATATCACAAGAACAGTCTCTAGGCTACATGTGAATATTCTTCTCATCTGAAGCCTCTTAAGCCAGACCCCCACAGTCCAAATCATCCTCAGTATCACTGTTTTCCTTGCTGCTACTAGTATGGCCCATTAAGTCCTGCTTAAAATTTTCAATAGCTTTTCTAGCCCAAAGTCCCAAAGTGTTTCATATTCCTCCAAACAAAAGTATAGCCAGGCCTATCACAGCAATACCCCAGTCCCTGGTACCAACTTCTGTCTTAGTTAGGGTTTCTATTGTTATTAAGAAACACCATGGCCATGGTAACTATTATAAAGGAAAAAACATTTAATTGGATCTGGCTTACAGTACAGAGGTCTAGTTCATTTTCATCATGGTGGGAAGCATGGCAGCACAAGGCAGACATGGTGCTGGAGAAGGAGCTGAGAGTTGTACAACTGAATCAGCAGACGTAGAGGGCAAAAGGGCACACAGATAGGCACTGGAGAAGCCAGGAAAGTGAAACACACTTTCCTCTTCAATGGGATGAGGTGTGTAGCTGCTCTTCTTAGAATGCCAGAAATTATGTAGTTTTACAACCTGGTGATCCTTTGCTGTCTGTTGAGACAGGCCCCTATCTCCTATAATTTACAGTTTTACATATCCAAGACCTTTTCCCTAAATCTTGAGCATTGCTTTTAGACCATAAAACCCACTCTTATGAGTGATGTCACTTGTGCTTTACACCAACCTAGCTGACGTCTATGTTTTCTTGGGGCCAGGCCAATCCACCCATAGGCCTTATGTTTACTTCAGTCAAACTCCCTAAATCTTGGACACTATCTCTGAGTCAACAAGACCCATTCTTGGGAAAGAAGCCAGATATACTTTGTAAAAAAAACTCAATAAAAACACATCTTAAATTGTTGTGCACTTGGGGCTGAGTTAATTGTTATCTGAATACTTTTTTTCCAAAATTGTGCTGTGTTTAAAATATGACTAAAGTAAAATGATCTGGGCTAAGACTCTATGCTGCGAGCCGCAGAAATATGAAGTAGGAATTCAGCTGACTATGGCAAAAGGCTATTACCTAGAAGAGTTAAAAACTCTTCCAGAGGATAAAGCCAAGACTCAAGGAGCTTGGTGGTGCTGGCTTTTGACTGTATTAGCTGTTTCCTGCAATGAGTTTCTTATGTGCTCTTGTAGCTTTCCCATTTCTTTCCTTTTCTTTCTTTCTTTCTTTTTCTTTTCTTTTTCTTTTTGCTTTGCTTTTTTTGAGTCATGGTTTCTCTGTGTAGTTTTGGTGCCTGTCCTGGAACTCGCTCTGTAGACCAGGATGGCCTCAAACTCACAGAGATCTGCCTGCCTGCCTCTGCCTCCCGAGTGCTGGGATTAAAAGCATGTGCTACCACTGCCCAGCTCCCAAGAACTTCTTACAGTGTAGTTGAACCATTCACTGGGCACAATGTCCCCTATACAATTGGGGTATTTGAATAACATCCCCAACTGTGCTGACAGCAGTCACACAGTCAAGACCCCTAATGTCAGGCTTTTCTGTAATTATCGTCATCAGAACCATCTGGCCAGGACCATCTCTGGACGAAAGTATTTTATCTGAGATACTTCCCAGGCTTTCTAAGAACACACTGCAGATAGATTAGCATCCAGACGACCTGTTAGTTCCTGAGAGAAGGTAAAAATTTATAACTGACAACTGCCCAGGCCAGGGAGATGTGCTAAGTAAGCTTAATTCTCCTTTTTCCAAGTGCTATCTCCCTTGAACAATTAACTCAGAACTAAAGGGCTTTTACATACCAGGTACATCAAGCTGTGGCACAGGTTGCCTAGCTACCTCTTCCCCCACCCTGCCAGAAAATGGCACAGTTGAAAAAAAGCTTGGACAGATTTTGGTGCCAAAGGGGAAAAAAGGCAGTTTTAATTTCACTCATGACTTAGTGACTTATAGAATCTTAACATTTTACCCAACCACTTCTAAGAATATAGTTTGAGCACATAAATCCTTTTTTTAAAATTTATTAACTGAATTTAGCCCTTAGTTGATTCACTCCCCATTAGTCACTTCCCTTTGGGTTGCTATGATAGCTGACAATTACTGCTCTTTGTGTGGATCTTATCACTCTTCGTTTTGATCCTGAAGGAATTCAAGCCTGGTGACCTTGCCTTGGCCAGAGTATTGCTGATTGCGTGGGTATATAACTGTAAACCTCAGAGACTTGAGAAAGAATTAAGATAGGAAAGAATGAGATGGGAAAGAACTAGATGGAAAAGAACTAAGATAGGCAGAACTAGATGGGAAGAACTAAGATGGGAGAATTAATATAGAACTTAGAACAGCAGAAAAATGTAGAGAGAATCAGATAGGAAAGGAGCTAAGTATGAGAGCAGAAAAGAAGCTGTGTAGAGAGAACTGACTCAGAAGAATAAAGTGAATGTAGTACTTCATTTCATGTACGTAGATTCATTCAAGAATCCCTCAGATTAATTAATTCGCTGCTGGTAGCATCTCTTCTGGAACTCTGGGAAAAGACTATAGAGAGGCTGGATCCCAATAGTCTTTGCTGACTCTGGAAGTCTTGGTCCAGCACCAGTTACAATAAAATTGGGCTGGCCAAGTTTCATTCTTGTCCCTTCATGGATTGTTTTCCCTGTCTGCTGTAAAGCCTGCGGGGGACCACCATAGGCAGGCATCAGGAAGAGAGATCTGGTACCAGTTTCTGTCTTTGGGTTTCTATGATAAAACACCATGAACTAAAGCAACTTGTAGAGGAAAGGATTTATTTCATCTTAAAGCTTGTAGTCCATCATCCACGGAATTCGAGACAGTAATTCAAGGCAGGAACCTGGAGGCAGGCACTGATGCAGAAAGCCATGCAAGAATGCTGCTTACTCTCTTGCACCTCCTGGATTGCTCAAGCTATCTTCCTGTATAGCCCAGGATAACGAGCCTGGATCACAATGACCTGAGAGTTGTATGCTTGAAAAAAAAACCCGTTCTTCCCCTAGTTCCTTCTTGTCATGTTGTTTTATTACAGCAATAGAAGCCATAGCTAAGACAGCCCCAACCCTCAGTCTTTGAATCCAATGAGATAATGGAGGACAATATTCTCTGCAGACTCAGGGTTGTTGAGTGTATATCCTATGTGTTCATATGCTCCAGAGTTCACATGGGCCACCTTGTGAACTATCTTCAGTGGTCATTCTGAGAGTCATGTTTCCAGCAAGCCATTTTTCATTGTCCACAGGCCTGCAGGAAGAGTCCTTTGAGGTTTTCCAAGGAACATTAGGGACTGGTCTCCCTGATTCCTTTTCTGCTACTGAGGGAAGAGACAGAACCACTCTGTGCACAGTCTTGTGTCTACACTCACAGAACATCATGGGATAAATTGGGTCCATGCCAGTTAAAGTTCATGTTTTGAAGTCCCAGCTCCCCAATCCCTCAGACTGTGTGTGTCTAGAACAAGCTACTTAAAGAGTTGTAGTGAGATAATTAGCATGACCTGAATCCAATACAGCTGTGTTCTTATCAGAAGAGGGGCTTTGGACATAGAGACACCCAGGGCAAACAACGTGAGAACACAGAAGATACCATCTTCAGGTTGACGAGAGAGGGCACAGGAGGAATTGGCCCCGAGCACACCCTGATCTCATTTTCAGCCTCAGAACTGAGGAAACAAACCTGGGGTTGAAGCCGCTCAGTGTGCTGCTCTTTGTCACCACAGCTTGGACAAGCTGACACCTAAGGTCATCCTCAGGACATCATGTATCCCTACCAGGAGACTGCTCACACAGCCTGCCTTGGGCACAGGGGGCCACACAGGGCACGGCACAGAACTAAGATAGGCAGAACTAGATGGGAAGAACTAAGATGGGACTGGTAAGAAGGCGAGAGAACAGAGAGAAGCGAAGGGTTGGGCCACCGGACGAACCATCCGCATTCCCGTGCACAGATCTTCAGGGTGGTCCTACCACCCTGTCAACCCCACACTCCTCCTTACAGGACAGGAGAGGTCCCACCTGTGGGCCTTGGTTTTCTACTTGGCTAGGCTGAGGGTGACCAACTCTCAAGAGATACATGAGGGACAGAGGCAGAGACAGGATCACAGACTTCCAAAGTCTGGCTGAACCAGCTGAAGATCACAGCCACGGCATCCCAGGAGACAGTGTGTGGGTCTGTCCAGAGACTAGGACAGCTGAGCCAGAGACAAGGTCATTCCAGGTCAGGAATCAGGTTTTGGGCCAGAGACCATGAAGAAATCACTTGAGAAAACAAACTGTACACAGAGGATACATCTCAGTGGAGCATCACAGCATAAGCAAAACCACAAATTAAAGTCTGAAAGTGCATAGACAGCATATATGGAGTCAGAAGTGTGCAAGAGGAAAAGACACACCGATTGAGAAAGGTTGCTTCAAGAGGAACTGAGAGATATGGGGTGGGGGTCAGGTAGTTTGCAGCCATGAGTACAGAGCGTATTCATGGAAATGTCCAAGAAAGGGCTCCCAAAGCAAAAACAGCGACAACAAAAAACGGGAGCCCATTCCCCCAGGGTCCCGCCCACCACTGCTAATTGGCTCAAGCTGGCACAAACAGGGGAGGGGCATGAACGTTCAGCTTCCGAATGGCTATGGTGTCTATGAGTCAGCTTTGAGACAGTCTGCCTGACTGGCTGCTGTGTATTGGTCTTGTGTAGCTGCTGACTGGCTGCCTGCAATGGCTGACTGGCCCCACAATTTGAGAAGGTCCCTGTGGAGATCCAGGTTCCCTATTCTGTGCCCTCCTTCTCCTTTCCTGGGTTGGCAGACTGAATATGACTGGCCATTCCAGAGTTCCGGACCTGAACCTGACAACATTCTGTGAGAGCCCTGGTAGGGAATGAACACCCGGACTTCAGCATCTATGGGACCTCACCAAGTCAGGGGCACAGCTAGTGCATCCTTGGGCAGCTGAGGAGGTTGCTTCAAGTCAGGATTTCCAACTGGAAACTATGTACCACTCAGGTTACCATGAGTCTCAAAGGGTGTCTGTTCACCTTGCTAAGTGTTCATCCTGTCTCTTCTCAGTCACCTGGTCAATCTGCCACCATGTCAATCAAGTATACTCCTGTCACTCCTCAACACATGTCCATTTTGTTAAGCCCCAGTCACCTGTCAGGCTGTTAGCCCTCATTTACCTAGTCATCTAATAAGTCCTCTGTTTTCTGGTCAGACTGCCATCACATCAGCCATCTGATCAAATGGGATCATCTCAGGCACCCGGTCAGTCAGTCACCCTCAACTTGTCCGTCACATCTCAGGTAACTGGTTAGCCATAGTCAGTTAATGGGTAACTAGTCTACAACAGGGTATCCAAGCACTGTCTTGGTTAATGATCAAGCCTGGGCCACTATGAGCCAAAACTGTGTCATCTTGTAAGTCAGTGAATTCGTTGATGAGATAATCCATCCTCTTCCCTTGCCTGTGTTGTTAATGGGTCACTTGCTTTCACTAAGAGTATTGGTGAGGTAGTCTGTCTGTCTATACGTCAGTCACTTGTCAGTCATGTGGTTACCCGTGTGTGAGATGGTTAGTCAGGCTCACTGCTAACCATTTGCTTACCTAGAATGTAAGTGTTTGCATCAGGCATCCATCACTCACTGATCATCTATTACCCCCATTCCTTTGACAGCTTAGGTCTCAGTCATGTTCTGTATGTTGTCTGATCCAAGGACACAGGTCTAAATCAGAACCTTCCTGTAGTGGATACCTGTTCTATCTATGACCTTGAAGTACCAGCCCCTAGAGCATGGCCTAGGGGGTACCCTTAAAGCCTGAAGGGCACATTTGCCTCAGGCTGTTCTCCCCCGTGGACTTGGATGGTGGGGACTGACTCAGGCAGAGAAGTGGTGTGGGACAGACCATCAGCCTCGAGGACTCTATGACAGAATTGCTTTACCCTGTTCTGTGAGTTGTTCTCCCCAAAATAATTTCTAAGTAAATAATTCCTTTATCAATAGTTGTGGATTATTTAGCAATACCTTCTGATTTCATCATCTTCTCCTCTCCTCTTCTGAAGGGCGGGAGCTGACTAAGCCTCTGATGAGCTACACAGCCCACATTTCCATACAGGTGACTCTGGCTCCTTCTTTACAAGATCTCTCCAGGTCCTTGGAGACAACTCAGTGTCCTTGAGGACACTGAGCATGGGAAAGAAGATCTAGGGTGTCCAGACAGGTGTTCCCTCTGGGCAGAAGTGGACCAAGGAGAGTGAGATGAGCTTTCCAGACAGGCCTGAGGAGCTCTCTGTCCTGTGAATCCATCTATATCCCTAGCATAGGACCTTGGAAAGGGGCTACAGAGACAGATGCTAGCAGGGCTCCATGCTGGTTTATGGCCCCCACTCCTTTGCCCTGCGTATGACTACTCACCAGTGCTATCAGATGAGTTCACTTCCCTTCTCACCTAACTTGGCTTCTCCATTCCCACTTTCCCAAGAATGCTAAACAGCCAGTCCCCTTATCATAGGGGACTCCTCAGTGCTGAGGTCTGGCCTAGACTCGGCCCAGGAAACTCCATCCACCAGGAGAAATTTGGACCTGGAAGATCCAGGCAGGGATCTGGCTGCCCTTGGTGCTGAATGAGTTCAGGATGGCATTACAGGGCCACCCAGTTCTGTAGAAGCTCCTGAATCCTGGGATCTGGGGCCAATCTAAAAAGATGGGGGTTGAAAGTGGGCAGTGATGAGTGACAGGAGTGGGTGGAATGGGAGGAACTCAATCTGTGCCTCCTCCGCCCACTGCCAGACAGTGTCCCTCCTGAGGACAGAGTCTGCCCCACCTAACGAGCTACAGAAGGACTATGCTTACCGAAACCTCTGATTATGAGTCTCTATTGCTCCTGTAAGGAATTTGCTTCACACAAGCCTCATACAGTTTGCAAAGAAGAAAGCTGAGTCACAAATAGCAGGGTGTGGCTGGGGTACACTCTGGGCAGGAGAGGAGAGTCTCACATGTGCACGAGTACAATATTTTATAGCCAGTTATTCTTGCTGAGTCAAAAGACTGTCCTGCCATGTCACCCCTGCCTGGTGCTATAGAAGGGCTTCTCTTCCAGCTAGAGGGCAGAGATCATAAGGCCACAAGGCTGCCTTACACTATGGGTTACGGGTGGGTTTGTGGCTCCTTCCCTTAGTGTGGAAGGGGAGGGGGAGGTTGTCTGCTTCTGTTTTATTCCTCAATTTGAGCAGCCCTGAAATATTAACCATCTTGTCACCACTTTCTCAAATTCTCCTTGCCTGTCTCCAGCACTGTTGCCGAGGTTTGGAGTCATGTCAGACCGAGAAGGAAGAGAAACTAAGTCAATGTTACCTTCTTTGGACCAGAACTCTGAATTAACCCTTCAGTGTTTTAAGTGGCAGGTCTGTCCTTATCCAATATCTCATCACCTTGAAGTGAACCAGATTCCACTGTTCCTTCTGAGGAAAAGAAAAGAAGGTGTGGGCAGCAGGTGTTTTTTCAAGAAACTTCCATTTGGTTTCTTAGGGAGCATCATGAATGTTGGCATAGTGCTTTAATCCATTTTTGGTTGGATCATTGTGGAATTTTCAGCTGTTTACAGTATAACTGCTTTTTTTTTTTATCATTTATCTGTCTTTAAGGTGGAAGGTCAAGAGCTCCTTCTACTGTCCACCATCTCTATATACACCTGCTTTTGAGCTCATTTCAAAGAGCATAAAGTCCCAGGATCAGGGGAAAGGGCCATGGCCTTCTTAGACAAGAGGCATAGACACACCGACAGGGATAAGAAGGGATGTCTCAGAAGGTCCGTGAACAGAATGATTCAGGATAGGAGGCTTAGGATACAGCCAAATAAGGATAGTCTAGAGCAGACCTTCATACCATGGAGCCCACAGGTACCTGTGTGTAATAATGTTCTACTAGAAGCAGCCATGTGTGCTCACATGCAGAAGGTCCATGGCTGCTATTAGATTTGAACAGGAGAGTTGTGGGTGAAGAACATGAAATATTTATCATCTGACCCTTTAAAAACAGACTTTTCACCTAGAAAACCATAGTGGAAACCTTTTACATAAATCTGTGGGGTTGGGTATGGTAATATTTTATTTGTGCTGAAATGTGACTTTATTTGTATGTCAATAAATAAAGTTTGCCTGGAGATCAGAGGTCACAGCAAGCCATAAGCAGAGTCAGGCCATGGTGGCACACATCCTTAATCCAATCACATGGCAGGCAGAGTCTCTGTGTGGTTAATGACACAGCCAAGTGTGGTGACACAAACCTTTAATCCCAGTACCAACCATAGAGACCTGGAGGTCTGTATAGACAGGCAGTGACAAGGAAGTCATGTGGTTGGGTTTAGAGCCAATGAGAAGGCAGAACAGAAAGGCAATAAAAAGACAAGTTAGACGGGAAGAAGCTCTCTCTGGGGAAGCTGCTGTTGGTGGTAAACTAAAGCTAGTCGTGGCTATTGCTCTGATCTCTATGGCTATTTCCTCTGTATTTGGCTCTGTGTTTCTTATTTACTAAGACTGTTTAGAATATCATCTACAGGGCTGGAGAGATAGCTCAGAGGTTAAGGGCCCTGACTGCCCTTCCAGAGGTCATGAGTTCAATTCCCAGCAACCACATGGTGGCTCACAACCATCTGTAATGAGATCTGGCACCCTCTTCTGTATACATAATAAATAAATAAATCTTTTTTTTTTTTAAAAAAAAGAATATCATCTACAGTTGGGGAATTTGGAAGTACCTTGACTGTAGTCAAGTCTGAGTTTTAGAATATTTTAGAAATATTAATAGGTGATTTTGAAAGTAGCAAAACATAACAAAGGCAGGGAAGGTGACTATGGAAAAAAGAAGAGAAGACGTGAGAGGGAGAAACAAAGAAAGACAAAGAGAAGAGTTGGAGAAAGAATAAGAGAAAGGAAGAGAGTGAACATGAGAAGACGGAGATGCCAGGGGAGGAGGATAAAGAACCTTATATAAAATGGGAAATTAAGACACAAGAGGGGACTGTGTCTGGTAATCATGTCATACTGTTAGTTAATGAAGGAATGTAGACTTGGTCACAGATCTCTTACTACAAAGTCCGATAGTTCATCATAGCGGGAGACTCACATCCCACTGCCTGTTGTGATGATATGAGAATCCACAGAAGATACGGTCTTCCAGATTAGAGGGATGCTCCTGAAGGCTCCTCAGTGGGTTGAGATCTCTGAGTACTGAGAAGAAGGGTCCTCCTGGAGCCCTATCTTCTGAAACCCGAGGGAGGCACAGTTCAGGGTGTGTTTTGTCCCAAGTGGTGGGGTCTGTCTCTTGTGTGGAACTTGGGTTCTCAGTGTCACTGAACCTAATGGAGTCCTAGTGCTGTTGAGCCTGTGAGGAGGGGCAAGAACATGGTCACAGCAGGGTACAGCGAGGAGACTCACTGAGGCAGAGAGGGTCCACGAAGAGCATTCATTATAACAAGGCAATGCTCCCTCATTCTTCCATGAGGTGTTTTGAAGGCATCATTTTATCACTCATCCAACACTTGTAGCATTCATTTACTGCTTTCCAGATCTCCTGAACATACTCAAGACCCAGCAGGAAAATGCTATCACTTTATCCATTTTATTGACAAGAAAACTAAGTCTCAAGGAAAATGGATTCTTCATAATGCTTCTTATCTACTGATCATGGATTCCACTCAAGATCTCCCTAAGAGACCATGTGTCCTGGCACTTGTCAGTAGGGCTATTTGAGAAGAGGGAACCTCAATTGAGATCAAGTCTCCATCAGTTTGGCCCCTGTAGGCAGTCTGTGGGGGCATTTTCTTGATTGATAGTTGATGGGTGAGGCCCATCCCACTGTCAGTGTGTTACTCCTGGGCACTTGGTCCTGTGTAAGCTGAATTGCTAAATGGTCTTATTAATAATAAAAAAAAAACCCAGAGCCAGATATTGGGGTGAAAACTGAGAGATCAGAGAAACAGAAAGAAGCCAGCTACGTTCTTACTGCTAGGAAATCCTCAACCAAAGGGAGGGCTATTTCCTGTATACTCATGTTTATATACCTTTCTGTGCCCTGCCATCTTACTTCCTCTCTCCACCCACCTACATCACTTTCCTCTTTCTGCCCAGCTCTATCACTTCCTGCCTGTCTGCACAAACCTCCAGACCTCTACGGTTAACTAGTGCTGAGAATTAAAGGCATGTGCCACCACGCCTGGCTCTGTTCCCAGTGTGGCCTTGAACTCACAGAGATCCAGATGAATCTCTGCCTCCCGAATGCTAGGGTTAAAGGCGTGTGCTACCATTGCCTGACTTCTAATGTTTAATACAGTGGCTGGCTTTTTCCTCTGATCGCCAGAAAAGTTTTATTGGGGTGCACAAATAAAATATCACCACAGTCTTGGGCTGTGTGAAAAAGCAGACTGAGAACAGCACAGGGAACAAGCCAGTGAGCATTATTTCTCCACGGTCTCTGCTTGAGTTCTTGTCGTTTGTGCTTACCTTGAGTTACTGCCCTAGCTTCCCTCAGTGATGGCTACAACTGTGAGCTGAAATAAACCCTTCCCTCCTCAGGCTGGTTTTGGTCATATCAATAGAGAACAAGCTAATGCAACACTTAATACACAGAGAAGCAACAATGTGGAGATGGGCCTCTTAGCTCAGGTGTTAGCGTAATGAAGAGAGATGGCTAACTCTCCACAGGACTGGCAACTGTGCTACCAGGTATATTAGCGGAGGAGGCAGAAGAAGCTGCTTCAGATTCTGTCCTCTTCTTGTGAGTATCCCTGTGGTGGGGTCACCACGGAAGAGCTGTTAGCACAAGGCATGAGATAACCCATCACAGACAGGTGCATGGGGCATTCTGGAGACAAAGCATCGAAGCTGCTGGACATGACCAGTGATTGCAGACTCAACAATTTCCTGCTCCTGGGCTGCTTTTCAACTCTAATTTGCTGCAACATTTCTCAAACATATCCTTGGCTCCCACATCACCCACCTCCTTGCCTTCCTTCCCTTGTCTCCACAATTTTCATCCACCAGGAGAGATTTCTTCCCTTCTCTCCCAGATCTACTAGTGTCAAGATCAGCTCGATCCTCTTTTGTTATTAGAGATGGGATCTGATCTCACTGCGTATCCCAGGCTTGCCTAGAACTTTCAGTTATCTTGCCTTGGCCTCATGAGGACTGAGAGGACAAGCTGTACTCAGAGAAGCACAGATGTTCCTTAAGGGATATGCTACAGAAGAGGATGGGACAAAGGAGAAGTACAAACAGACTGAGTCCTGGCAGAACTTGGGGGAAGAATCCCATTAGCAAGACAGAGTCCTAGCAACACAATGAGCATGTTGGGCTATGTGATGTTTATATTAGTGATGTTGAAATCCAGGCTCTTGATGACCTTGGGGAATGTTGCTTCTCTCAGGAAGAGAAAAATTTGGGGGGACAGTGAAAGACCCTCCTGTATGAGCACCTTTCCTATACAATTAATTAAGTTGACATCCAATTAAATGACATCTTTCAGGGAGTTTTGACATGCAGGGCCTCTATACTGCTGCTACACAGTCCCAGGTCCAGGTAACAAGGGAGTAGAGAGACAGCTTGAACCCCAGACCCAGCTTCAGTCATTCAGAGTGGCTGTTCTAACCTGCTTAGACTTCTTACCCTGAACACTCACTTTTCCTATACTCAAGGCTCTAGTCTACTCTATCTCTACACATGTGCAGACTGCTGATAAGCCCTGGTATCACCCTATATGACCTCATTTGATCTAGTATGTACATTTCTCTTGGGGACCAAGTCACACACTGTTTCCTCATTGTTACTCTCTCATGATTAGTAGACTTTGCCACACTTGAAGAAAGTCAAAGAAGAAGGTGACACACACAGACATAGAAGCATGATCAATGATGTAGGCTCTACAGTGTAGGGGGACCCCGAGGGAATATGGGGTCCCAGTGCCCATGTCACTCACCCGGAATGCTGGCTTTGTGGCAGGGTGAATGCAATTCATTACCATTGCTTTCCTGGCTGCTTTCTTCCTGTGGGCCTTCGCTCTGGCAGGAGACATAGGCTCTTTTCTTTTTTTTATTTATTTTATTCTTTTTTGATTTTATTGAAAATAGATTCTTTTCTCATACAATATATCCTGATTATAATTTCCACTCGCTCTACTTCTCCCAGTTATTCACCACCTCCCCTCACATCCCAATCCACTCCCTTTCTGTTTCTCATTAGAAGAGAACAGGCTTCTAAGAGACAACAATGAAACGTGACAAAATAAAACATAAGAAGAAGAAGAAGCAAACACTATCATATCAAAGTTGGACATGACAACCCAACAGGAGGAAAAGAGTCCCAAAAGCAGGCACAAGAGTCAGAAACCCACTTGTTCTCACAGCCAGGAGTTTCATTAAAAAAAAAAACGAAGACAAAAGCTGTAATATATACACAGAGAACCTGATGCAGACCCCTGTAGGCCCTGTGCTTGCTGCTTCAGTGTCTGTGTGCTCGTATGTGCCTTGCTTAGTTGATTTACAGGGCTTTGTTCTCCTGGTGCTCTCCCTCCCCCATCTCTTACAGTCTCCCCAGGATTCCCTGAGCTCTGAGGCAGAGCACCTTCTTCACTAAAGACACTAGAACATAGGGATGAAGGCTCCATGTAGGCACCAGCTCCACCTCTCCATTTTCAGTGAGGTGTGTGGGTGTTGACCTTGGTGATAGGGCCCTGTTGTCAGTTTGTGGAGATCGACTTTTTGTCTTAGCAACAACCTAAGTTGTTTGGGGGAATTTTCATGGGACCCCCTTGGCCATCAACTCAATTGAATGCAATTCCAGTACCACCATTGGAAAAATAATCTGACAACAAGAGATGGCCAGTTGAGACTCTGTATACCCCATTACTAGGAGTCCTCATTAAAACCACCTTCAGAGATACCAGGCAGTTTCCCCTGCACTAGGTTTCCACACTAACCCCCAAAGGCCCCCAATTCCAGCAGTCGTAGCTCATACTCTCTCCCTCCACCTGATCCCCCCACTCCCATCCCATCCTACTCCCAGTCTGTCCATAAAATCTATACTATTTCCCCCTCCCAGGGAGATCCATGCACTCCCCCTAGACCCCTCTTCTTTACTTAATGTCTCTGGGTCTACAGATTGTAGCTTGGTTATCATTTACTTAATGGTTAATACTTACTTATAATTGAATACATATTTATCTTTATTTATCTTTCTGGGTCTTGATTACCTTACTCAGGATTTTTTTCTAATTCCATACATTTGCCTTCAAATTTCATGATGTCTTTTGTTTTAACAGCTGAGTAGTACTCCATTGTGCAAATGTACCACATTTTCTTTATCCATTCTTCAGTTGAGGGACATAGGTTGTTTCCAGTTTCTGGATATTATGAATAAAGCCACAATGAACATGGTTGAGCAAGTGTCCTTGTGGTAGAATGGAGAGTCATTTGGGTATATGCCCAAGAGTGATATAGCTGGGTCTTGAGGCAGATAAATTCCCAATTATAAGAGGAACTGCCATATTGATTTCCATAGTGGCTGTACAAGTTTACACTCCCACCAGCAGTGGAGGAGTGTTCCTCTTGCTCCACATCCTTGCCAGCATGAGCTGTCACTTATTGATCTGAGCTGTTCAAACATGTGTAAGATGGAATCTCAAAGTAGTTTTGATTTGCTTTTCTCTGGTGGCTAAGGATGTTGAACATTTCTTTAATTATTTCTTAGTTATTTGAGTTTCCTCTATTGAAAATTCTCTGTTTACGTTTGTACCACATTTTAACTGGATTATTTGGTTTTTTAATATTTAGTTTCTTGAGTTCTTTATATATTTTGGATATTAGTCCTTTATCAGATATGGAGTTGGTAAAAATCTTTTTCCATTCTGTAGGCTGTTGCTTTGTCCAACTAATGGTATCCTATGCCTTACAGAATCTTTTCAGTTTCATGAGGTCATATTTATTAATTGTTGATCTCAGTGCCTGTACTATGAGTGTTCTGTTCAGAAAATCATCTCCTGACACTGGTGAGTTGAGACTAAAGGTTATTGCGTGGTTTTTGAACATGTGGCCATGGCAGAGCTAGGAAGCAATCACCCACTGGCCCAGATGACACAGGTGTGACCATGACCTCTTCTTGCTCCAATTCCTGGGCATCCAGGATAGACCCACACTTGTCTTCAGATTGGTTTCTCACATGACCTGGCCAGAGCTCCTTACAACTCCTCCTGCTCCATGTCCTTGTTGTGAACCCCTTGTACACCACAAACCCCACGCTGGGGCTCACATGAAGAAGATGAGACAGAGGCAGAAGGCAAACAGGACTTTGACACTAGTACCACCAATGGCCATCTTTGTCTCTGAATTCCCTGCTGAAGAAGGATTTGTGGGTGATCTCTGGCTTTAATAAAGAAGGGAAATACACACACACACACACACACACACACACACACACACACACACACATCAAAAGATAACAGGAATTAACAGTCACTGGTCATTAATATCCCTTAATATCACTGGTTTCAATTTGCCTATAAAAAGACACAGGCTAACAGAATGGATACAAAAAGAGGATCCATTCTTCTGCTACATACAAGAAACACACCTGAACTTCAAAGGCAGACACTACCTCAGAGTAAAAGGTTGGGAAAAGACTTTCCAATCAAATCGACTTAAGAAGCAAGCTGGTGTAGCTATCCTAATATCTAACAAAATAGACTTCAAACTAAAATCAATCAGAAGCGACAGAGAAGGACATTTCATATTGACCAGAGGAGAAATCCACCAAGATGATATCTCAATTCTGAACACTTATGCTCCAAATACAAGGGCACTCACATTTGTAAAAGAAAAATTATTAAAGATTAAATCACATATCAAACCCCACACACTAGTAGTGGGAGACTTCAACACCCCACTCTCACCAATGGACAGGTCTGCCAGATTGAAACTTAACAGAGAAGTAAGGGATCTAACAGACTTTATGACTCAAATGGACTTAATAGATATCTACAGAACATTCCACCCTAACAAAAAAGAATATCTTCTTCTCAGCACCCCATGGAACCTTCTCTAAAATCAACCACATGCTTGGTCACAAAGCAAATCTCAACAGATAAAAAAAATTTGGAATAACCTCCTGTATTTTATCAGACCACCATGGCTTAAAGTTGGATTTCAACAACAACAAAAATTACAGAAATCCTACAATCACATGGAAAGTGAATAATGCTCAACTGAATCACCAATGGGTCAAGGAAGAAATAAAGAAAGAAATTAAAGATTTCCTAGAATCCAATGAAAATGAATGTACAACATACCCAAACTGATGGGACACTATGAAAGCAGTGCTAAGAGGAAAATATATAGCACTAAATGCTCACATAAAGAAGATGGAGAAGCCGGGCGGTGGTGGCGCACGCCTTTAATCCCAGCACTTGGGAGGCAGAGCCAGGCGGATCTCTGTGAGTTCGAGGCCAGCCTGGACTACCAAGTGAGTTCCAGGAAAGGCGCAAAGCTACACAGAGAAACCCTGTCTCGAAAAACCAAAAAAAAAAAAAAAAAAAAAAAAGAAGATGGAGAAATCTCACACTAGTGACTTAACAGCGCACCTGAAAGCTCTAGAACAAAAAGAAGCAAACTCATGTAGGAGGAAAAGATGCCAAGAAATAATCAAATTGAGGGCTGAAATAGATGAAATAGAAACAAAGAGAACAATACAAAGAATCAATGAAACAAAGACTTGGTTCTTTGAGAAAATAAGTAAGATAGACAAGCCCTTATCCAAACTAACCAAAAGGCAGAGAAAGAATATCCCAATTAACAAAATCAGAAATGAAAAGGGAGACATAACAACAGACAACAAGGAAATCCAGAGAATCATCAGGTCATACTTCAAAAACCTGCACTCTACAAAATGGGAAAATCTAAAATAAATGGACAATTATCTGCATAAGTACCACATACCAAAATTAAATCAAGACCAGATAAACAATTTAAATAGACCTATAACCCTTAAGAAAATAGAAACAGTCATTAAATGTCTCCCAACCAAAAAAAGCCCAGGACCAGATGGTTTCAGTGCAGAATTCTACCACAATTTCAAAGCAGAGCTAATACCAATACTCCTCAAATTGTTCCACACAACAGAAAGAGAAGGAACATTACCAAACTCTTTTTATGAGGCTACAGTTACCCTGATACCCAAGCCACACAAAGATGCAACAAAAAAAGAGAATTACAGACCAATCTCCCTCATGAACATTGATGCAAAAATACTCAATAAAATATTGGCAAACCAAATCTAAGAACACATCAAAAAATTATCCACCATGATCAAGTAGGCTTCATCTCAGAGATGCAAGGATGGTTCAACATAAGGAAATCTGTCAATGTAATACACCATATAAACAAGCTGAAAGAAAAAACCCACATGATCATGTCATTAGATGCTGAAAAAGTCTGACAAAATCCAACACCCCTTCATGATAAAGGTCTTGGAGAGATCAGGAATACGGGGAACATACCTAAACATAATAAAGGCAATTTACAGCAGGCCACTAAAATCGGGAACAAGACAAGGCTGTCCACTTTCCCCATATATAATCAACTCAAATTCCTAGCTAGAGCAATAAGACAACAAAAGGAGATCAAGAGGATACAACTTGGAAAGGAAGAAGTCAAACTTTCGCTATTTGCAGATAACATGATAGTATACATAAGTGATCACAAAAATTCTACCAGGGAACTCTTACAGCTGACAAACACCTTCAGTAATGTGGCAGAATACAAGATTAACTCAAAAAAAATCAGTAGCCCTCCTATATACAAATGATAAATGGACTGAGAAAGAAATCAGAGAAACATTAACCTATACAATATCCACAAATAATATAAAATACCTTGGGGTAACTCTAACTAAGCAAGTGAAAGATCTGTATGACAAATACTTTAAGTCTCTGAATAAGGAAATTGAAGAAGATATCAGGAAATGGAAAGCTCTCCCATGCTCATGGATAGGTAGAATTAACATAGTAAAAGTGGCAATCTTACCAAAAGCAATCTACAGATTCAATGCAATCCCCATCAAAATCCCAACACAATTCTTCACAGACCTGGAAAGAACAATACTTAACTTCATATGGAAAAACAAAAAACCTAGGATAGCTAAAACAATCCTGCGCAATAAAGCCACCTCTGGAGGCATCACCATCCCTGACCTCAAACTCCAGTATAGAACTATAGTAATAAAAACAGCTTGGTACTGGCATAATAACCGACATGTAGACCAATGGAATCGAATTGATGACCCTGACATTAATCCACACACTTATGAACACGTGATTTTTGACAAAGAAGCCAAAACTGTACAACAGAAAAAAGAAAGTATCTTCAACAAATGGTGCTGGCATAACTGGATGTCAACATGTAGAAGATTGCAAATATCCATATCTATTGCCGTGCACAAAACTCAAGTCCAAGTGGATCAAAGACCTCAACATAAATCCAGTTATGCTGAACCTGATAGAAGAGAAAGTAGGAAGTAGTCTTGAACGAATTGGCACAGGAGGCTACTTCCTAAATATAATACCAGTAGCACAGATACTGAGAGCAGCAATTTATAAACGGGACCTCATGAACTGAGAAGCTTCTGTAAGGCAAAGGACATGGTCAATAAGACAAAACGACAGCCTATAGAATGGGAAAAGATCTTCACCAACCCCACATCTGACAGAGGGATGATCTCCAAAATACATAAAGAACTCGAGAAACTAGACATCAAAATACTGAACAATCCAATTAAAAAAAATGGGCTACAGAGCTAAACAGAGAATTATCAATAGAAGAATCTCAAATGGCTGAAAGACATTTAAGGAATTGCTCAACATCCTTAGTCATCAGGGAGATGCAAATCAAAATGACTTTGAGATATCATCTTACACCTCTCAGAATGGCTAAGATCAAAAACACTGGCCGGGCAGTGGTGGTGCACGCCTTTAATCCCAGCACTCGGGAGGCAGAGCCAGGCGGATCTCTGTGAGTTCAAAGCCAGCCTGGGCTACCAAGTGAGTTCCAGGAAAAGGCGCAAAGCTACACAGAGAAACCCTGTCTCAAAAAAACAAAACAAAACAAAACAAAACAAAAAAAAAAACACTGAAGACAGCTTATGTTGGAGAGGATGCTGAGCAAGGAGAACACTCCTCCACTGTTGGTGGGAGTGCAAACTTATATAGCCACTTTAGAAATCAGTATGGCTGTTTCTCAGAAAATTGGGAATCAATCTTCCTCAAGACCCAGCTATACCACTTTTGGGCATATACCCAAAAAATGCTCAATCATACCACAAAGATACATGCTCAACTATGTTCATAGCAGCATTATTCATAACAGCCAGAACATGAGAACAGCCTAGATGCCCCACAACTGAAGAATGGATAAAGAAAATGTGGTACATATACACAATGGAGTACTACTCAGCAGAGAAAAACAATGACATCATGAAATTTACAGACCAATGGATAGAACTAGAAAATACCATCCTGAGTGAGGTAACCCAGACTCAGAAGGACAAACATGGTATATACTCACTCACAAGTGGATACGAGATGTAAAGCAAAGGATAACCAAACTACAACCCACAGCTCCAGAGAAGCTAGCTAACAATGAGGACCCAAAGAGGGATGTATGAGTAGCCCTGGGAAGGGGAAATAGATAAGATCTCCATGAGTAAACTGGGGATGGGAGGCAATGGAGGGTGGGGGATAGAGGATGAAAACGTGAGGGAACTTGATGGTTGAGTTGGAGCAGGGATGGAGTGGGGGAGCAGTGAGGGAGATACTGTGATAGGGTGAGACGTCATGGGGATGAGGAGAGGCCAGGTGCTGAGGAGGTTTCCAGGAATCCACAAGGATGACCCCAGTTTAGACTACTAGCAACAGTGGAGAGGGTGCCTGAACTGGCTCGCCCCAGTAATCTGATCAGCGATTATCCTAACTGTCATCACAGACCCTTCATCCAGCAACTGACGGAAGCAGATGCAGAGATCAGCAGCCAAACACCAGGAGTCCAGTCAAAGAGTGAGAAGAGGGATTCTATGAGCAAGGGGTATCAAGATCGTGATGACCTACAGAGACAACTAAGCCAAACTATTGGGAACTCATGAACTTTAGACCAACAGTTGTGGAGTGTCCATGGGACTGGATTCGGCCCTCTGCATAAGGGAGACAGTTATGTAGCCTGATCTGCTTAAGGCACCTCCTGGCAGTAAGATCCATCCCTAGTGCATGAGCTGGCTTTTTGGAGCCCACTACCTATGATGGGACACCTCACACAGCCTTGATGCACAGGGCAGGTCTTGGACTTGCCTCTACTGAATATACCAGGCTCTGTTGACTCCCCATGGGAGACCCTGCCTTGTTGGAGGAGGGAATGGGGGGTGGATTATGGAGGAAGGCTGGAGGGGTGGGAGGAGGGAGGAGAGGGAGGATCTGTGATTGATATGTAAAATGAATAAAAAAATCCTTAAGAAAAGAAAAAGAAAAAAGTATTAATAACCAAAAATTTATGAAAGCTCAGCCTTAGGCTGGAAAGATGGTTAGGAGCACTGCCTGCTTGCTCTTCCAGAGGTCCTGAGTTCAACTCCCAGAAACCACATGGTGGCTCACAACCATCACTAGTGGGATCTGATGCCATCTTTTGGCATAAAGTTGTACATGCAGATAAAGCACTCATATACATAAATAAATAATAAAATCTTAAAAAAAGAGAAAGCTCAGCCTTAGCTTAGTCTTGTTTCTAACTAGCTCTTATAACTTAAATTAACCCATTTCTATTCATCTACATGCTGTTGCATGGCTTGTGGCTTTCACCTCTCCTCCTGTATTTCTTGCTTCATCTGTGTCTGGCTGGCAACTCCACTTTCTTCTTCTCAGAGTTCTCTGTCCCTAGAAGCCCCACCTAACCTCTTCTGGCCTAGCTAATGGGCATTCCGCTTTTTATTAAACCAATCACAGTGACACATCTTCACACAACGTAAAGAAATATTCCACACCTTGTGTTTTCTTGAGGATGCCATGTGTTCCCACAAGGAAGTTGATCAGTCTTCCCTAGATCACACAGGGTGCAGTCTACAGGGTCTCAAGGACGTCTATATGATGGGGTGGTGTAAAGATGGGAGAAGAGTGGGAGGGAAAGGTTGTGCCACCACAGAAAGCATCTGCCTCCCTGTGCACCAGGACAAGATCTAGACCTACAGAAAGGTTATATTGCCATGTCACATATGCTATCCTCTTTCCATGACAGAACATGTCCAGTCTGTGGACATGTGTCCCTAGATGGTGTGCTGGGGTTGACAGACTCTGGAAGGATTCATGGGGAGCAAGGTGCAAGGAAACAGGACCACAGTTCACCATAAGCTACTCTGTATGGTCCTCAGATTGGGACTGGTTTAGTTTGTCACCCCTCAATCACTTGTTCACCCTGTCACTCCTGAAGTAACCTGTTCACCTTTTCCCCTACCAGTCCCCTGTTCATTCTGTCACTCCTCAGTCCCTGTTTATCCTGTTACCCCTCCATCACCTATTCAGTTGTCCCCTCAGTCACTTGGTCAGCTATACCAGCAACAGCCACACCACAGACCATGAGGGCTTCAAAGTCTGACACATTCGCCATCTGGACCTTGAGAAAACAGATGAGTTTTTGATTCCTTACCTAGATGATAGAGTTTAAAGGTTTTTCAATCATTGTTTTGAGGTGTGAGCTGGGGAGGTGTTTTACTGTGGTTAGATCTCAGGTGTCCAAAGTCTTCTAATCCCTAATTTGTCATTTTACCTAAAGCGTGAGAAATGTGCATAGGGCAAAAGAAGTGTGAATGCAAGTGAAGACTTGGAGTGAAGGAAGAGAAAGGATGCTGGAAGGGAGGCAAGTCAGGACAGGAAAGGGTTTTCTGTAGGGTTACAAGCAGGGAGTGAGGCTGGTTTTATATATATATATATATATATATATATATATATATATATATATGGAGAAAGAGAGAGAGAGAGAGAGAGAGAGAGAGAGAGAGAGAGAGAGCATACACTGAGCCTGTGGACCAAGTTACCCAAAGGGGAAGAGCCAGTATGCCCACCCTCTATCTTTACCAGGA
Source organism: Peromyscus californicus insignis (assembly GCF_007827085.1). Taxonomy (NCBI): domain Eukaryota; kingdom Metazoa; phylum Chordata; class Mammalia; order Rodentia; family Cricetidae; genus Peromyscus; species Peromyscus californicus. Next base: position 177,144,375 of record NW_026294562.1, on the reverse strand, counting down.
TTCCTGGAGTGTCCTCAATATGGGCCTTTATTGACTCTCATTGAAATATTGAGATGTAGGAATCTTGACACTCGTTATACAGAGGAGTAAAGCAAGATACTGCCAGGTGGTGGTGGTGCACACCTTTAATCCCAGCACTCAGGAGGTAGAGCCAGGCAGATCTCTGTGAGTTCAAGGTCAACCTGGTCTACAGAGTGAGATCCAGGACAGGCACCAAAACTACAAAGAGAAACCCTATCTCAAAAAAGAAAAAGAAAAAGAAAAGAAAAAAAAGATATAGAGGGGATATCTTTCCTGATGTTACTCTGTTAGAAAAATGGCAGGGCACAGACTTGATCCTATGCCTTTGACCTCAGTGTTGAATAATTTCCACACAGTGAGAGATTCATATACAGCAGTCTATAACCATTGCCTATGGGGATGTGAAGTCTTTGAGTTTGGGCATCCATAGATTCATAGAGAACACAGGTGTTTTGGATGAGAGAGATGCTCCTGACAGCTCTTCAGTGGGTCTCTGGACCTCTGAGTACTAGGATGGAGGTAGAATGTGTCCTCCTGAATCCTCGACCCATACAAGCTATGGGAGGTGTAATATATTCTCTTATCTGTCTCTGGAGCAGAAGTGTGGTGACATATTGTGTCCCCCAATATATTGTGTATCCCAATAAAGCTTATCTGAGGATCAGAGGAAAAAGCCAGCCACTGTAGTAAACATAGAAGTCAGGCAATGGTAGCACACACCTTTAATTCTAGCATTCTGGGAGGCAGAGATCCTCTGGATCTCTGTGAGTTCAAGGCCACACTGAGAATAGAGCCAGGCAGGGTGGCACATATCTTTAATCCCAGCACTTGAGATCTCATGTCTTTGCTTGGGAAGGACAATAGGTTATGGATAATTGTCATTGTTTAGGATGGTTGGTTACAAGTTGTTAATTGTTAATGGTCATAAAAAGGTAAACAAAGGCGATTAGATTCGGGGTTCTTGCTTAAAAAAACAGAAAACAAAAAAAGAGGATACAGATAAGAGGTAGATTATTGAATCTATTCTGAGAAAAAAAGAGATAGAGAAATGATAGAATAAAGGGTAGGTTATTGAATCTACCCTGAAAAGAAAAAAGAGAGGATATAGATATGATATAGATAAAAAGGTAGATTATTGAATCTACTTTTAAAAAGGCAGCTACTAGTTTTAAGTATTTTGCATTGGATTGGATTTTTGTATATTGTATACAAATTATTACTTGTATATATTGTATATAGTTATTGTACTCATTGTATATAGTTTTTCTTATATTAGTTACAATTTTTTATTTTTTATTTTACACCAAAAAGGGGAAGTGTGGTGATATATTGTGTCCCCCAATATACTGTGCACCCTAATAAAGCTTATCTGGGGATCAGAGGAAAACTCCAGCCACTATATTAAACATAGAAGTCAGACAGTGGTGGCACACACCTTTAATCCTGTCACTTGGGAGGCAGAGATCCGTCTGGATCTCTGTGAGTTCAAGGCCACACTAGGAACAGAGCCAAGCATGGTGGCACACCTTTAGTCCCAGCACTTAAGATCTCATGTCTTTGCTTGGGAAGGACATACGCTTTTAATCCCAGGAAGCAATGGCAGGAAGTAAAAAGGTATATAAGGCATGAGGAGGAGGAACTAGAGGCTTTTGAGCAGTTCAGCTGAGATTCATTCTGGTGAGACTCAGGCTTCCAGTCTGAGGAAACAGGATCGGCTGAGGGGTTGGTTGGCTGTGACATGTTCTATTCCTCTGATCTCTCAGTTTTCACCCCAATATCTGGCTCCAGGTTTTTTTTATTAATAAGACCTTTTAAGATTCATGTTACACAGAAGCCTCCCCTGGAGAGCATGGGGGCTTAGCAGAGCTGTATAGCTTAGAATCCTGCATGAAGAGGAAATAGGAGAGTCACAGTGGGACATGGGGAAGGGCATCCAAAAAAGGTAGACAAGGTCTCTGAAGTGAATTCATTCATCAATGAACAGTTTCTGAAGTCATCTATCTTAGGGTTGCTGTGATGAAATACCATGACCAAAGCATGGTATTTCATGGAGATGACAATGTTTATTTGGTTTATGCTTCTACATCTCTGTTCATCACTGAAGGAAATCAGGACAGGAACTCAAACAGGGCAAGAACCTGGAGGCAGGAGCCGATGCAGAGGCCTTGGAGGGGTGCTGTTTATCAGCTTGCTTCTTATGGATTGCTCAGCCTGCTTTCTTATAGAACCCAGGACCACCAAGCCAGGAGTGGTACCACCCACAATGGGCTGGGCTCTCCCACATTGATCACTAATTAAGAAAATGTCCTGCAGGCTTACCTACACCTCTGTATCTTGGAGGCATTTTCACCTTTGAGGCTTCCTCCTCTCTGATGACTTCAGCTTATGTAAAATTGACATAACACTAGCCAACACAACGTTACTTAGTTCAATATGGAGAGCACTTGCTGGTTCCTTGGAAGACCTACTAAATAGACACAAGACCTAGGTGAAAACGCTACTTTGCCCATTCTACATGGGGAAATTAAGTCTGGAGGGGTCCTTCACAAGGCCATCCATCTGTTGCTCATGACCTCTAGCAGATCTCTTTGAAAGATCATGTGTGCTGGGCACTGGATCCATAGGAGGGAAGCAATGTAGAGATGGACCTTGTGCTTCAGGTGCTAGAAGGATGAAGACAGACTGCTAGATAAAGAGAGACATTCAAGAGAGCCAGAAAGAGACCCAACACCATTTTCTCCCACTCCTTCTTGTAGGTCTTCAAGTGGTGTGGATGACATAGTAGTGCCATTAGCACAAGTGAGGTCGTGATGGTGCCATTTGCATTGGGCCTGAGGTGCCCTTCACAGAAAGGTGCATGGGGCATCCTGATGCTACTGCATGTGACCAGTGATTACAGGATATGACCACCTCCTGACATCAGCCTATTTTCTAGCTCTGATTAGCCACAAGGATTCCCCAAAGTGTTCTCAGCACCCGCCATGCTCACCTTCCCCACGTCCACCTCCCTGCTTCTCCCATCAGCTTTGATCACACACCAGAGATATCTTCTCTCCAGGTTCCTAGACCCACTTGATCTATTCAGTTGAATCCCGGGGTGTTATTACCCCTCGCTTCCTGAACCTGACATCATCTAAGAAAGAGACATCCAGGCCTTTCCTTGACCCCTCATCACCTGTAACCACAGGACACAGTTCTTCACTCTTCTCATAGGTGACTTCATTCACTGGCTTCTCCTTCTAGCCTTCTTCCACCTCATTTCCCTGACTCTGAGTGATGGGGAGCCCAGGGTGCTCCCTGTGGGCTTATCTCTTCTTTGTGGTTTTTCCACATCAGGTCTTAAAGTCTAGGGTCCTCAAACTCTGCTCCACTTGGGTCCCTCCCCTATCTCTAGATCTGAGCATCCACTGTTCATCTCTTCTTGGATCGCACAGAGCTTCCTCATCCTTGTAGGAGCAGGAGTAATAGTGATCCTTCTGAAAGTTTACTTCACCTACAAGACTGGCCTTGTCAGTCACTGGAAATTCATTCAGTTCTTGAAGTTACTTGGTGTAGCCACAGAGCTGTGATTTCTTACCTCTAGGGCCATCACTAGCATCTGTATATATATGTGCAACCATATTTGATGTTTATGACACTGAGCTAGAGACAGCTAACTGTCTTGGATTACAAAACATAGGCAGTCATTTCGCTGTTGGCTTGTTCTTCAAGTTGCCTTACTGAACTGACACCAAAGAGGACTTTCCCATAGCTGCATAGACGGAGGCCCTATTCCAGTCTTCCCCAAATCTAGCCCCTCCCCCAGGCCATATGAGTGTTGCCAGGTGGTAGGGACCTACTCTACCCCTCTATGCAGGGTGTAAACCACCAACAAGACTTTTGAATTTAACTCCTTTGTCTAGTTTTCTTTCCTGACTCTGATGATTTTTTTGTTTTATGTTTGAACAGGTAAAATGTACATCACATGTCTTGTAGTTCTTTCAGGTTTATTTCTTTACATTTATATACAAGGAAGACAGGGAGTCTTCCTTGATCAAACCTGATTTTCTTTAAGCCAAAATGAATCCACAGCTTTTCATTCCCCGTGGAAATAAAAGAATAACCCCTCCCCAAAAGTAGCATACATTCTGACTTGAATTTTGAAGTCAAGGTATTTTTAAAACATATAGGTTGGTTTAATCTAACAGCTTTAATCCAGTGTCTCTTAGCAGTCATTGCTCCTTCCTCAGCTGTCAAAAAATTCAAAGACATTAATCCCAGCATGCGGGAGGCAGAGCCAGGCGGATCTCTGTGAGTTCGAGGCCAGCCTGGTCTCCAAAGCGAGTTCCAGGAAAGGCGCAAAGCTACACAGAGAAACCCTGTCTCAAAAAACCAAAAAAAAAAAAAAAAAAAAAAAATTCAAAGACAGCACAATAACATACAGTATCCAAACTCTGTGTATTTTCCATCTTTATGTGGCCTTTTATTTTTATATTACTTTATTCCCCTTTTAAGAACTTTATTCCTTTAAAACTATATTTTTTTACCTAAGACTGTATATACTCTTTCTCTTCTGTCTCCTAAGCCTTTGAACATTTTAAATACACTGCAACCCATTTAGAGATTTTTTTTTCAACTGAACCTGTGTTTACTGCATATCTGTAGTCCTTTTCTGTCTGCATGAGCAAAATTTAAACTGCTATGTAATTTAGATCATGGCGTGCTGATAGCTGGCTCCTCCCCCTCGGTTCCCTGAGAGACTAGTCTCATGGTGGAGGTACATTTACAACCAGCTCTGGGAGCCATGTTTACCACACCAACTCTGGGAAGTTTCTGGGTCTAGGCCATCACTGAGCAGCATGTAGCCCACTGCTTATAAACACCATATAAGTGGTTGGCAGCAGGGCCTCTCAAAAGAGCTGCCTGCCTGTTTTTGCCACTAATACTGAGTCAGAAAGCCGTCTCTTCAAGGAGCCAGGCCTCTGCTCACCACCAGCCAACAGAGCCCACCAGAGAAAAGACAGTTACCAAGAAGCTGAATTTGACTCTGTTTTTGTGTGTTTAGAATCCTTTCCCAAGCTCTCTCAGGTTTTATGTGATGTAGTTGCCCCATATTTGGCACCATATGTAGGTGGAGTTTTCCTGTTCTGACCACCTGCTCCCAAATAACCAGCAGCCATTTTCCAAACAACCGACTCAGAGACTTAATATAAATTACAATAAATTAAATGAATATAAATTCCCACATGCCGAGAAGAGAGAACCATGTCCTGCAAGTTGTTCTCTGACCTCCACACTTTTTTTTATTGTATTGTCTTCTATACTATCCCACAAAGCAGACGTGTTAAAGAATGTCACTGTAGAAATTCAGGAACCAAACACAAGCACACCCTCTGGGCAGTGACAGCTCATTATGATAGGTTCATTTTGGATTTTATGTTTTCTTTCATTTAATTTTCACATAGTATCATTTGTAGTTGTTTCCTTGTTGCAGAATAGCTGTTTTTTTTTTTTTTTTAATAAACTGGAATGTCTGTGTACTGTTTAAGAGTCATTCATATCCTGTGGCTACAGATACATATTCTTAGATATTTTCTCCTGTGGGTCCTTTTAACCCTTTTGCAATCCCTTTCAGGACAGCAGGCTACTGGTGGCAACATTTGTGGATCACACGAGGAGCCTCCTAGTGTGTCAGAGAGGAAGGGCAGGGAAAGATGGTGAAAGAGGCCGAGTCTGAAGTCTACAGAAATGACCCAGGGGGAGGTGGACACAGGGCAGCTCAGCAGGCTGTACCGCCCATGGGAACCCAAGCCCACTTCCTGTAACCTGAAATGTTACTTTTCCCTAAAATTAAAATTAGAAAAAGTCTTATCAGAATTGGATGTGGCTAAGCGAAGAACCTTGTGCAATGGGACATCTGCACTATCCAGTTGGTCTAATCGTAGGTGTCCTTCTAAGGAGAAGCAGAGGGAAATGGATGCACAGTAAAGGTGAGGCCTCATGACCACAGAGGCAAAGATGGGAGTGGAGGAGTAGGCTAGGATGACCGACGCCTTCACCAACTGGGAAAAAGAAGCTGACCCACTCTATGGAGAGACAGCCATGTGATACACAGACAAGCATCCAGGGAGCCCGACTTCAGATTCCCACATCCCTGATCCATGAGACAGATGTCTGTGCTTCTGATGGCTGTTGTATGTGATTGTGTCAAGTGCCATCGGAGGCTCTTGGGGACAGATTTATCCAGTAGTTCTCAGAAACCACAGAAGAATAAGGAAGCAGAGCCTTCTCCCCACAGCCACCTCTCTCCATGTTGCAATCAGACTCTTCGGTTCCCTTGTACTTCCTCATCCATCTCCTAAACTTCCTCTTTACAGCACCCCTCCTTCAAAACGGCTGCTGTCAGTGACCCAATACCACGTACTAAAGTGACTCAACGTGGATGGAAACCTAAATGCAGGCCCCAAAAACGTGCTGATGGGATCACTGCCTCATGTGACACTGGTCTATAAAATAATACTTTCTGAGGTATTAAAAAAATCACAGGAGCTGGGTGGTGGTGGTGCACGCCTTTAATCCCAGCACTCGGGAGGCAGAGACAGGCAGATCTCTGTGAGTTCGAGGCCAGCCTGGGCTACAGAGTGAGTTTTAGGAAAAGTGCAAAGCTACACAGAGAAATTCTGTCTCAAAAAACAAATCACAGGAAACAAAAGATAAATAGAAAAACAGGGTTGCATTTTAAAAAGTAAACTTCTGTAGCCTTGGTGACAAAGGTTCATAATCCCAGCAACTTCACCAACTCGGGGAGGGGAGCCAGCCTGGACTGTGGAGTAACCCCAAGGCCAACCTGGGCAACTCAGTGAGACTCTATTTCAAAATAAAAGTTACAGAGGCCTGAGAGTGTCAAAGGGTACTTACCTAGCATGTGTGAAGTCCAACATTCACATCACATCCTGGGGGCTGGAGAGGTAGCTCAGTGGTTAAAAGCACTTGCTGCTTCTCCAGAGACCCTGAGTCCAGTTCCCAGAGTCTATGTCAGGCAACTCACAGCCACCTGTAGCTCCAACCCCAGGAGAGCAGAGGCCTTCTTCTGGCCTGTGAGCATCAGCACTCATGTGGCGCACACACACACATACATACACACTCTAAAATAAAATAAAATCTTAAAAGAAATAAATATCAGTCCTGATAAATATATACATTCAATACATACACATTATATGAAGTTATATGAACTTCTTTGTAATAAGAAGTATGACCAGGTAACCAATAGGAAAGTAAGCATGTATTACAGAAGGAACAAAGTGACCTAAGCTGAAGGAAAGAGCATTATTAAAGGCATCTATATTGATAGTACTTAGATGTACATGAACACAGGTAGGTAAAAAAAAAAGGACCCACCTTACTATTCTAATCAACATGTCATGGCAGCTCCCCACTGTTAGGACAACTTCTATCAAAAACAAAAGATAAGGAACTGTAGAGATGGCTCAGTAGTTAAGAGCACTAACTGCTCTTCCAGAGAATGTGGGTTCAATTCCCAGAAGCCATATGGCAGCTCTCGGCAACCATTTAACTCCAAATCCAGGGGATCTGATGCTTTCTTCTAACTTCCGTGGATACTGCCTGGACCTGGGCAAGACATCTGTACACATAAAATAAAAACAAATTAATTTTTTAAAAAAGAAAAGATGAATGTTCCAAGGGTGTGGGGCAGAGAAAATCTTTTTACACTACTGTGGGGATATAAGTTAGTACAGACATTGTGCGAATCGGTGTGAAGAGTTAAAAACAATCAAAAAACAGAATGGCCTCAGTGCAGAACTGTTCTTGAAGGTGCTGCAGACAAAGGGAATGGAGTCAATGCCTCAAGGAGACACCTGCACCTCTGTCCATTACAGCCAAGAAGCAGAACCAAACTGAATGTCTAACAGTGGGGGATTGGAGGAGATAAATGGATGGAGAGAAGGGAGGAGAAAGAAGGGGGAGAGAAAAAGAAGAGTAGGAGGAGAGAGGAGGAAGAGAGGAGAGGAAGGGAAAAGGGAGGAGGAGGAGGATTATTTATAATAATTTATCATTTATTATATAATAGTAATAATTATTACTATTATTATAAGAAGAAGACTTAAAAAGCAGAAAATCCTACCATTTGCAAAAACAGATGAATTTGGAGGATGTTACACAAGACAGGTACAGAAAGATGGTTGTCACATTGTGACAATTTATGTGCAATCATATAATGTGTCCAGCTCACAGGAAGGACTATAGTTGACACACAGTGGCTGATGCCAGAGGCTGAGGGCAAGAGTTGCCATTTGGTGAAATTGCAAGTGGCCCTTTGAGAGCAGGAGAAGGTGCTGGAAATCAGCCACACTGCGCGATGACCAAACTTGACCTGCAAATTTCAAAATCGCTCAGTTTAAATTTCAAATTTTCTGATGACAAAGCAAAAACACAACAAACAGGAGCAGAAGCAATCTGTGCAAGAGCACAGCGTGTTAGTTACTGGTGTCAAGGCGTTTGTGAATGAGGATGCGAGGTGAATCTTGTTACACAGTCACATCTCAGTAAACATGTACTTCAGAGCTCATGCTGTTCACTATAAATAAATACAACTTCTATTTGTCAATAACATAAGTAAGGTGATGATAAAGGGAAGCGGTGAATATCCACGAAAATTACATTCTGCTGCTGGGAGGGCCGGCCTTCAGCAGCTCAGGAACTGAAGGGGAGCCACAGAATCTGAGGAGTAATCACTCAGTTGACCTTTCTATCTGAGGGAGTAAAACCTAATTCTGTGGGGGCAGCAAAAAGGGGAAACACACACAGCTTGAGGGTCTCTCTATAATCTCTTTTCTTTATTTTTCAGAAACCCTTTTTATATTCCCCACACCAAGTCCATTACAAGAAGAGGATTTTCCCCAAAACCAAAAGTTACACAGTTACCACATAATCACCTTACAAGAAGAGGATTTTTCCTATAACCAAAAGTTACACAGTTACTACATAATCACCTTTAAAACATATTTTTCTGGAACAAGTCAATCCCTTTATATTTCTCAATCACATCTTTATGCACTTTCTGAGAAGCCCACACTCAGTTAAACATTTCTCTTTTAGACTTCTCATAGATCATGTGCCTTTCAGCTTCATAACCATTTACATAGGCAGTAGTTTTTATAATTGCCAGAAAAACAGGTTACTTGTTTCACTTTTCATATTGTAGAGTCCTGTCCAGTTATCTTAACTAAACATCCAACTCTTTGTTTTTCAGTTACATTAAGTCATTATTTAAAGCTTGGTTTTAGTTATGATGCACACCAAAACCCATGAACACATTTCCCAATATTAAGATTAAAAGCACTTGAGCTAGTCTAGCTTCTGGGACTCATTTGCTTTCCTTAATCATTAACCTAAGCCACAGTCTATACGGCTCTTCAAGAAAAACTCGCAGGTCCTAGCTGTGTGACACTTTCTTGTTCCTATTTTCTACCCTTCACAGCCCCTGCTTTATCAGGGTTGGGCACAACACTGTATTCTACCTTTACCTGTAGATGTATCCAACCTTCCCATCAAACAATAAACACAGAACCAATGCAAAGAAGAAAGCCAAGAGGTCAGAGCCAAGAGCCAAAACCTTACCCTTCCTCCTGCAGTGGTCCTACCTCTCCGAACCAGAGCTACCCCTGTGTTAAAGTCTTTATATAGAGTTCCTGTCCTGCCTTCTCATTGGTTGTAAACCCAACCACATGACCGCCTCCTCACAGCCTGTCTGTATAGGCCTCCAGGTTTTCCATGATTGGTATTAAGATTAAAGGCATGTGTATCCAATAATGGCTGTATCCCTGAACACACAGAGACTTACCCAGCTCTGCCTACCAAGTGCTGGAATTACAAGCGTACGCTACCACTGCCCTGCTTTCCTATGGCTTGCTAATAGCTCTGACCCCCGGGCAACTTTATTTATTAACATACAAATAACATTTTAATACAAATAAAATATCACCATATTTCCCCTTTTCTATTTTAATAAAAAGGAAAAAAAAGAAAAAGCTTATAACTAATATAAGAAAAACTATATACAAAAGGACAATAACTATATACAATATATACAAGTAATAAATACCTAAACAATGTCTAGTCCATTTGTATTTGACAAATTCAGAGAAAATAATTTCATTATCTATCCTATTTTGGTAAGTCCAAAATGTATCCTAATTAATCTTCAACTATAACTAACTAACCTTCAACTATAACTAACTAATCTTCAACTCCCTCAGAGACCCAAGAAGGAAATAATATTAGCTAACAAAAATAAAAACAGGAAGTGCACATAAGCAACCTCCAAAAAATTTGTGAGTTGACAGAAACAGACAGCTGTCTGGACAGTCACCTGAGGTTTCTCCGAAGTGCTGGGGCATCATCTTCAGCCTATAGGCCCAGCATATCCGACAGACTCATTTGTGAAGCAGGATGTACACAAGGTCAACAGTTCAACCTCACATTGAGTGAGAGTAGTCCATGTACCAGAAACACCTGAATTCCACCAGTGTCATGTCATGATTCAGGATTTCAAATTCTGGAAATTGCTGATGGTTTTCCAACTCAGCTGTCCATTCTTCCTGGCTGTGTATATATGGTTTCATCTCAGCATCCCATTCTTCTCCATATCCCTCCATCAAATGCCAGTCTACTATTGAGAGGCGTGAGCTTAGTTACTCTTCAAGAATAACTGTTTCGCTGCTGTTCCATTGCACATCAGAGGCCATCGGCCCACTGCCTGTTCAGCTGCCTTCGAAGAAAAGGGCACTGTACCTTTTTCGAATTGCGAAGGCCACTTCAGGGATGGTGCCATATTGTCCTGGCCTCTGAAGATGCCTTTTGATAAAGCCATAACCACACTTGTTTTGGCAAGAATCAGTAATCCTTTGTTTTATGTCCTGTTTGTCCATTTTGTCCTGTTGATTCGAGGATACTTTGTTGTCCAGTAGCTAACTTTTGCCACAATGAAAGTTAACTCCATATGCAGTTTCTTCAATGCCCATATTTTCTCTGAAGTAGATTGGTACTGCCAGGAGCCGACATGTCTCATAGTCATAACAAAAAAGAAAAATTTTCTAAGTTATTAAAACATTTTAAATGCCATATTCTGTAGATCTCTGAAGGGTTTGAAGATAACCTGTCTATCTAAAATATATCTACTCAATCTTGAAAACATACCTAATATAACTACAAGTTCTATTATAATATCTAACTACTAACTTTCATTTCTTTATATCCTAATAGTTGGTAATAACATTCAAGGATCAGAAAATTGCATTACATTGTTAGATGAACGGTACAATTAGAAAAATATATATAACATTTTCTAACAATATCAATTTCAATATATATAATTTGTATACAATATAAAACAATCCAATCCAATGTAAAGTATTTACATTTTTCTTTTCTTTCTTTTTTTTTTTTTTAATAAGAACCTTAAATCTAATCTCCTTTGCTTAGCCTTTTTCCTAACCCTTGACAACAACTTGTAACCAACCCCCCTAATCAATGAAAATTATCCCAGACCCAAAACCCATTAAAAGACCAAAAAAACCAACCGCCCCACACCACCTCTTTGGGAATGTGGGCGTCGTATTCTTGAAATTGCTTCCTGCTGGGTATGGGCGAAGGTATCTTTATCCTGAAAGAAAAATTTTAGGTTAATTGTCAAATTCTAGGAAAGGTAAATATATCCTTCGTTATCCAGTCTGTGTATAATGCCAAAATTCAGGGTTTATCTCAAATCCTTATTCAAGTAGTCTTTGAGACTGGATCATCTCAGCTAGCTCTTCTCAAAATTGCTCTGAGCACTTTGTAGTTCAAAACTGATCTGTAGATGATGTTTGTCAGCTTAGTGATGTTATTATTGTCCACGTGGAATTGTTGTTGTTGTGGGGCCCCATCTTCTTCCTGGAGACTTCAGTTGATGTTAGGCCTAACCGTGATTTCCTGCAAAAAACTGATAAGAGACTCGAACACAAAGACTATATATGCGACTTTTTAGAATTAGTTAGTACTCTATATGACCATTTATATCTTAACAAAGTTTAAAATGTATATATATCTATATATATTGATCTTGTAAATTTTGATATAAAATTCATACTTTAAGAAAAGTTTAAAGAATCAGAATAGAATCAAAGAGTTGAGATTCGTAATAGAATAGTCCCTTAATTAATTTGGCTTTTCTCCTGTCCCATAGCAGAAGATGGCTCTTTTCCTCTGGCATGATACAGGGAGTTTGCATTTTCCTTTTAACAACATGCTTGAGTTTAAAGAAGGAGAGAGCCATTCTCCAACTCCAAAGTCAGCTTTAAATTTTAATTGAACTGGGACTATTAGAAGTTAAATAGTGTTAAATCTTTAAAGAAAAGCAGAAACAAACATTTAGGAAGACATAAAATTTTTTTAGATAACATACCCATACGCCATTTCACTCTGTTTCTTAGGATAGATGATTTGTTCCTTTTCTTCAGTTGTCTCATTTGTCCAGTGTTCTTCAAATTCCTTAACCTTCATTCTCCTAAAAGACAAAAACAAAAACCTTTCCCCAAGGTTTTTTGGGGATGTTCCTTTTTGACAAGTTATCTGATTAAATGAAAAGGCATGTGTTACTGGTGTAAGTTAGTTTAAATTGGATGTTTACGATAGTTGATGAACTATCACCTCCTCTAATTAAGAGGTCTCTCTTGTTCAAATAGAACCTTTATCAATTTTGATGGTACCCACAGCTTATCTTCTCCTGTAGAAATAAAAGCAAAACCTCGTCCCCAACGTAACACATACCCTGGTTTCCATTCTGAGGTCAGCACATCCTTAAAATATATAGGTTGATTTAATTCTGTAGTTTTTTCTATTATCCAATGTCTCTCTGCAGCTGTTGTTCCTTTCTCATTGGCATTGAGAAATTCAAAGTTAATAGAGCATTATGTAGTCTATTTCTGGGGGTTTTTGTTACTCCTTTTTGTTTATTTAGCATATCCTTTAGAGTTCTGTTTGATCTTTCTATAACTGCTTGACCTGTAGGATTATGTGGTATACCTGTTACATGGTTTATATTATAATAAGCAAAAAACTGTTTCATTTTAACAGAGACATATGATGGAGCATTATCAGTTTTGATTTGTGCAGGTATACCCATAATGGCCATAACTTCTAGCAAATGAGTGATTACAGAATCAGCTTTTTCAGAACTCAAAGCAGTTGCCCATTGAAATCCTGAATAAGTATCGATAGTGTGGTGTACATATTTCAGTTTTCCAAATTCTGCAAAGTGAAACACGTCCATCTGCCAGATTTCATTCCTCTGAGTACCCTTTGGGTTACATCCTGCTGGTAATGGTGTTTGATTGTAGAAGGAACAAGTAGGACATTTCTTTACTATTTCTTTGGCTTGTTGCCAGGTTATGGAAAAATCCTTTTTTAAACCTTTACTATTTACATGATGTTTTTTATGAAATTCTGAGGCCTCCAGCACATTTCCTATCAATAATTTATCAATCTCATCATTGCCTTGTGCTAGAGGGCCTGGCAGACCAGTATGGGATCGGATGTGAGTTATATATAAAGGATGACTCCGTTTTCTGATTGTATCTTGTAATTGAATAAATAATGAAGTTAATTCTGAAGCATCGTGGATAAATTCTGCAGTCTCAATATGTAATACTACTCTTTCAGCATACTGAGAGTCAGTTACTATATTGAGAGGTTCTGAAAAATCCATTAATACCAACAGAATAGCATACAATTCTGATTTTTGAACTGAATTATAAGGACTTTGAACCACTTTACTTAAATTTTCTGATTTGTAACCTGCCTTTCCTTGTTTGTTGGCATCTGTATAAAATGTACGAACTCCAGATATGGGTTTTTTCCTCACAATTTGAGGCAAGATCCAATCAGCTCTCTTTATAAGATCAATTCTATTGCTTTTGGGATATTTGCTGTTAATTTCTCCCAAAAAATTACTACAAGCTTTTTGCCAAGCTTCATTTTCTATCCATAATTTTTCAATGTCCTCCTTAGTTAAAGGTACGACAATTTCTGCTGGGTCTATTCCTGCTAATTGACGAAGTCTCAATTTTCCTTTCCAAATCAAGTCAGAGATTTTTTCCACATAAGTTTTTAATTTTTTATTTGGTTTATTTGGTAAAAATATCCATTCCAATATAATATCTTCCCTTTGCATTAATATTCCTGTTGGGGAATGCCTAGAAGGTAAAATAACCAAAATGCAATCCAGCTTTGGATCAATACGATCTATGTGCCCTTCATGTACTTTCTTTTCTACCAAGGCCAATTCTTTCTCAGCTTCAGGTGATAATTCTCTTGGACTATTTAAGTCCTTATCACCTTCTAAGGTTTTAAACAAATTATTCAGTTCATCATTTTTTACCCCAACAATAGTTCTTAGATGAGAAATGTCTCCAAATAATCTTTGAAAGTCATTAAGAGTCTGTAGTCGATCTCTCCTAATTTGCACTTTTTGAGGTCTAATTTTTTGAAGTTCTATTTTATATCCTAAATAATTAATAGAATCTCCTCTTTGTACCTTTTCTAAAGCAATTTGTAATCCCCAGCAAGGCAAAATTTTCTTTACTTTTTCAAACATTCTTTCTAAAGTATCTGCATTTGAATCAGCTAATAAAATGTCATCCATATAATGATAAATTATAGATTTAGGAAATTTTTTACGTACCACTTCTAATGGCTGTTTTACAAAATATTGGCACAAAGTTGGGCTATTCAACATTCCCTGTGGGAGAACCCTCCATTGAAATCTTTTAACCGGTTGAGAATTATTATAAGTAGGCACTGTGAAAGCAAATCTTTCTCTGTCTTTTTCTTGTAAGGGCATTGAAAAGAAACAGTCTTTTAAATCAATAACTATGAGAGGCCAGCCTTTTGGTAACAGAGTAGGTAAAGGAATTCCAGATTGTAAAGAGCCCATTGGCTGAATTACTTTGTTAATTGCTCTAAGGTCTGTTACCATTCTCCATTTACCAGATTTTTTTTTTATAACACATACAGGAGAATTCCAAGGGCTGGTTGATTCTTCAATATGATGAGCATTTAACTGTTCTTCCACCAGCTCTTGTAAAGCCTGGAGTTTCTCTGTTGTTAAAGGCCATTGCTGAACCCATACAGGCTTGTCTGTTGACCATTTTAAAGGTAGAGCTGTTAATGTTTTTGGAAGATTATCAGTTGTTGTGCCCTGTTCTTGTATGACATGGATGGCTGGTGAGCACTCATTAGAATAATATCTTTTAATATTTGTCTCAGAAACATGTACTAATTTATGATTTGTTTCTGAGATTGGAGGGATATTAATCTGAGTATTCCACTGTTGTAACAAGTCTCGACCCCACAGGTTCATAGCTATGTTAGCCATATATGGTTTTAATTTTCCTTTCTGTCCTTCTGGACCTATACATTCAAGCCATCTTACACTTTGTTTCACTCTAGATAATGTCCCAATTCCTAAGAGTTGAATGTTTACCTCCTGAAGAGGCCAAGTTGGATGCCAAAATTCTGGTGCAATTATGGTAATGTCAGCACCTGTGTCTACCAGACCAGACAACAAAACACCATTTATTTTTATTGTTAGTTTTGGTCTTTGTTCATTAATAGAAGTTTGCCAAAAAATTTTCTTTATGTTTTTTCCTGTATTTCCTATTTTCTCTGTTTCATCATCTCGACTAACATGATTTATTCCAATAGACATTTGGTTATTTAGTTGCTTTGAGTAGGGGTTTCCTCTACAACTGCAGGAAAGGTTTGAACTGGATTTACTGTGGGGGCCTGCCTGAGGCCCCTCTGGGAGTTTCCCGAAGCTCGAGGCAGAGGGTTACCCTGTCTGTCCCTTGTTGATCTACATTCGTTGGTCCAGTGTTTTCCCTTACCACACCTTCTGCATACTCCAGAAGGAAGGGGCATTCTGTTGCCAGTGTTCCTTGAATAAACATTATTTCTAGGAATGACCTGTTTACAATCCCTTTTCAAATGTCCTTGCTTTCCACATCCAAAACATCTAACATTGCTCAAACCTTTTGAAATTGCTTTTCCTACCCACATATCATCATGGTCATAAGCCTCTACATTAACTGTATCTCTAATCCAATCTTCCAAAGGTGCAGATCTTGCCTTTAACGGCCTAATTATTCTTTTGCACGCTGCATTTGCATTCTCAAAGGCTAAAGATTCAATTATTATCTGACTAGCCTCTGAATTCGGGACCATTTTTTGTACTGCTGAAGTCAATCTTTGTAAGAAGTCTGTGAAAGATTCTTTGGGGCCCTGTATAACCTTTGTAAATGACTCAGTTTTTTTTCCTGGTTCTTCAACTCTGTCCCATGCATTCAAAGCTGCCGTTTTACATAGAAGTAGGGTTTGGACATCATATGAACATTGTGTTTGTACTGAAGCATATTGGCCTTCGCCAATAAGCTGATCCTGGCAGACTTGTATTCCGCTATCCCTCCATTGTCTTTCTATATTTTTAGCCTCATTACTGAACCACATTTTCCACTGGAGATTTTGTCCGGGTTCAAGAACAGCCTGTGCCAATTCCCGCCAGTCCTTTGGTATAATCCTATTACAAGTTGACCAGGTGTTTAACATTTGCTTTACATATGGGGAGTGCATGCCATAAGATGCTATTGCCTCCTTAAATCTTCGTAAGTCTAACATTTCAACTGGAACCCAAGTATTTTGTTCATTCTCTTCATCAGGTAGCTGCTGTACGGCTACTGGATAAATTAAGGGTGATTGTGTGAAAACTGGCTTTCTTTCTGTAACCTTACGATCCAATTTTGAAACAACTTCACTATTTATTTCTTCTGTCTGAATTTGAATTTCTCTATAATTCATTTTTACCGGTTTAACAAGTTTTTCTAAGACTGTTATCCTGGCACTTAAGTTGACGATCTTTTTAAATAGTAAAATGAGGATAAGAAAAGTAATAAACTGAATAATTCGATCAATATTAATCTTTTCATATAGTTGTTCCATTGTCAGAGTGCCTAAAATTTCAAACAAAGCCCAATTTTCTTCCAATGTACACATAAAGCCCATTTTTTTTTTTAATGTAGAAAAAAATTCTCTTTTAAATAGATATGTTAATTGACTTACCAAGTCTGGGTAGAACAGTAGAATCCCAGGGAATTTCACAGCCACCTGGTGTTCGAGGTGTGAATCCAGCGAGAGAGAGAGAGAGAGAGAGAGAGAGAGAGAGAGAGAGAGAGAGAGAGAGAGAAAGTGTAGCCACTTGAGCCGAGTCAAGCCTTGGCTTTACAGGCAGGGGCCCTGTTCAGCGGGGCAGGTCTGAGTTGTTTGTAGCAGTTCCAGCTGCGGGTCAGTCAGGCCTGGGCCCAAGCTAGGCAGCCGGGCCGCCCAGGCTGGAAACCGGACCTGCCGCCAAGCCAAGCCAATCGGTTTTTAATGAATTCTTGTCACGTTGGGCGCCAAATGTAGATGTATCCAACCTTCCCATCAAACAATAAACACAGAACCAATGCAAAGAAGAAAGCCAAGAGGTCAGAGCCAAGAGCCAAAACCTTACCCTTCCTCCTGCAGTGGTCCTACCTCTCCGAACCAGAGCTACCCCTGTGTTAAAGTCTTTATATAGAGTTCCTGTCCTGCCTTCTCATTGGTTGTAAACCCAACCACATGACCGCCTCCTCACAGCCTGTCTGTATAGGCCTCCAGGTTTTCCATGATTGGTATTAAGATTAAAGGCATGTGTATCCAATAATGGCTGTATCCCTGAACACACAGAGACTTACCCAGCTCTGCCTACTAAGTGCTGGAATTACAAGCGTACGCTACCACTGCCCTGCTTTCCTATGGCTTGCTAATAGCTCTGACCCCCGGGCAACTTTATTTATTAACATACAAATAACATTTTAATACAAATAAAATATCACCATATTTACCTGTATTAATTTTTCCACTAAACTAACCTCTATCATAATCCTTTACTACAATTGTTAAAAACTCTTAGTCAACAAAATTCTAAGCAGTGATATGGGTGTGATGAATTGTGTAGGGAGTGGGGTGCAGGGAAGAGTGAGGTCACTGGACATGTGCACCTGAAATGGATCTTGGGACCATGGCTGATTCCTCTCTGTCTCTTTTGCTTCTCCTAGCTTTCATGGGGTAAACAGGCCTCTACCCCACGTTCCTTACACAGTGTACTGTGTCACCACAGCCCCATGGCAAGGGCACATGACCATGAAACCCAAGAAATCATGAGTCCAGAGAAACCTTTCTTCCTTCTGAATTGTTTTCCTCAGACACTGGATGACAGTGACAAGCACACTCTTCTTTCAGCTGTTCCAGGACATATTACAGATAAGCCTTGGAATTCCATTAACATGAAAATCCAGTCACAGCTCTGCTTCTCTCAAAGACTCTTGTTTCTCACCATGCCCTATAGGTTAGCATCTTCCATTGCCACCCCCTTGCCCCGCTCTAAATCTTTTTCTGTGAGTACCACACTGTAGGCCAGCTTTTGCCTCTAAGCCATTGGGCACACTGTTCTCCAGTCCATCTCCTTGAGGCCTCTTCCTCCAACAGACTCAAAGAGGCTGCCTCCTCTCACTTTCCAAGCATCACTCAAGTGTCACCAACTCCTCTCCTGCATCAATTGTCTTCACACTCACATCTCCAGTTGACATGTCCTCATTCATTGCATATTTTTATTCCTGTTCTCATCTTTACATCAGTCAATCTTTGGTAACAGAAATGGAAGCAGTTCTGTGTCCTGAGGTATACCTAGCACCCATGAAAATGGTCCATATGTAGTAATATTGTCACTTCTGCATGTGATCAGAGGTGCATGACAAGCACATGCCTACCCAGAGTAATATACAGCTAGAGGCTGAGGTGCTCAGGTAAGGGACAGGGGGAGAGGTTGGGGAAGGGCTTTGAGGTGTGGAGACTCACAAATATACAATTTTCCATATAGGGGACTGGGAAGGCCGAGTAAGCAGTTCATGATGCAATGAACAGAGAACATTGGGAGAAGAGTCCAGCAGCACATACCATGCAAGGCCCTCATTGCAGGCTGTGACGTCTGCCCATCTCCATCTATGTGACGGTTCAGGATTGTTCAGGCAGTGGAGGAAGTGAGTGATTGTTGCATCTGGAAGATCATTCTGAAGGCCAGTGTCAAGAACATAAAAATAGTGGGTAGAGGGAATTCTGTGGCTAGGAACATTTGAGGACCAGAGATGATCAGAATTCAGATAGAGAACGGGGTAAGGGTAAGGATGGCCCAGAATGAGGAGGGAGAGAGAGAGAGAGAGAGAGAGAGAGAGAGAGAGAGAGAGAGAGAGAGAGAGAGAGAGAGAGACCAGGCAGTGGTTCATGGCATGAAGGGTGGAGAGAGCTCATGGTAGAGATAAGACCCAGAGCATCATGGTGCTTGGCAGGGACAAAGGTTTAGAATGGGGTTGGGTAGCTGACCTGTGGCCATGCTGAGCCAGGCAGGTCATTCTACGGTCTTTACAAAGAGGGTCCAAAAGGAAGTGTCCAAAAGGAAGTGAGACAGACGCAGGGCTCTGCTTCACTCACCTGAGGACTAACTGGCGGCCGTGTCTGAATAGTCCCTGTGCACTGTTGCCCGCACTGTCCTCTTCCTACGTGACCTCACTCTGAGTGAAGAGACCAGGGACTTCTCAGAGGACACTCTGGCAGCCACCTCCCCAGTGTCCTAGTCAAAGGCTGGATGGGGAACTGAAGAAGAGACATGCACTATCCCCAAGATAGCCTTGCTGAAACCAACTTCTTCCTACATGAGTGACAGCTGGGGTCAGCATCTGACCTATGGGGAGTTCTCACTGCCTACAATCCCCTTTCCTGTCCCCACACCCCAGACCCTTTCTTAGTACCCTAGTACTGGGACTCTGGTATTTAGCATCAGGCAGCTGCCTTCCCCATACATTTTCCCTCTCTCAGGGGCAGCACTCACCTGAGAATAATGAGGCACAGCCCAAGAAGCAGGATTTTAAGAGCTGCCTCTACCACAGCCACCAGAACCACCTCGGCCATCAGTCCTGATTTCCCTGCAGTAGGATCCGGTCCTCTAAATGCCCCCTCATCTCTGAACGTAAGACCATATGATCCCAGGAGTACCCCACCCTACATCCTGACTATCCAGAGCTCTGAACCAAGTATGTGGATATGCATTGATGTGAGGCAGAGAAGGGCCCACACTCTTCCCTTGCTGTTCAGTGACCAGGAACCCTGGATCCTTGACACTCACGCTTTAAGAACAGGCTCAGAGACATGTGCTGAGATCCAAGAACATTCTGTGCAGAACAAGTGAATTCTCCTTCATATCTTAGGTGCATTCGAGGTAGCTCTAACAACCCAGGAGTTGAGGACTGTATGGGACTCAGAATGAGGTTCTCATGAGCCCAGCTCAGCCTGGCAGGAGGGTTACTGTCAACAGTACAAACCATATGCAGGGATTCTCCTTCCAGTAAAGTCAGTGTTGAGCCATTTCTCAGGGCTGTAGTTGCTGAAAAGGAAGAGTCGTGGAATCATTAGCAACAAAGAACTCAAGAGAGGGGAGATCACAGAAGGAGATGAGTAAAGATTCAGTGTGGATTTAGCCACACAGGTACAGATGAAGGCAACTCCTCTGATAAGTCCCACCCCTACTCTGTGTGTGTGTGTGTGTGTGTGTGTGTGTGTGTGTGTGTGTGTGTGTGTGTGTGTGTGAATTTTTTACTGTTTGTATAAGTTGTGGAAGGGGCCTTGTGACTCTCTTAACTTTTTCAGTTTCCCAGATCTTATATATTCCAGTGGCTCCATGAGTCATGAGTGTCTAAATGTTCTGGTTTGGAAGAAATATTAGCTCGTAGGCAGTGTACATCTTGTGGTCCAGGAGTGCTTGCTGGAGGAAGGATATCTGTCTACCTCTTCCCAAAGTCATGAGTAAGGGTCGAGTTTGAAACCAGAGCATGATGAAGGTAGAAGAGGATTCCAGAAGGGACAGAGAACGCAAAGCTGCACCGGGGCAGAGCACATCAGAACCACACAGGAAGGACCCTCAGGTTGGATGGAGAAGAAGACAAGGTCAGGGTGGCAGACACTTCCGGTCTGTCTTCAGGAGGTCAAAGGTGAAGTGTGTGTGTTTTAAGAAACTCACATGTGAAAATTATAACATGCGTATGAGTAGGTCAATGTGGCTATAGAAAATTCCTCCTGCTTTTTACAAACTACTGAACTCCAAGAAAGGGCAATTAGGATAGGCAATTATAAATGTACATTTATAACTAATTTCACAAGAAATTGGTAATTTTTCTACCTAGGAAAGACTGTTCAAGATAAAACAAAAAAAAGTGAATGACTCTGGAAATCCACATAAAGAATATTCCTAGCAGTTCCAGGAATGAAAGACTGGTGACTGAGATGGGTATGGTGGTGCAGACAGACCTGGATCCCATCACTCAGAGAATCACAGACAATGCCAGCCTGGGCTACATACCTGGACCTGGTCTCAAAAAATTCTTATTTGGACTGTGTCATTAAGGTATGACAAACACAAAGTATCAAATAATATGGAGGCTCTGGGAACATGGCAGAAGAAGAGGAGGAAAGAATGTAAGAATGGAAGGATGGAAGAGCTGGAGAGATGGCTCAGAGGTTAAGAGCACTGTCTGCTCTTCCACAGGTCCTGAGTTCAATTCCCAGCACCCACATGGTGGCTCACAGCCATCTGTAATGAGATCTGGTGCCCTCTTCTGGCGTGCAGCAAACTTGCAGAAAGAACACTGTTTACATAATAAATGAAATAAATCTTTGGAAAAAAAAAAGAATGGGAGGATGGAGAGGAATGCTGTGAATCAATGTCTCCTGGGCATAACATGGTTGTTTAATCTGTGACCTGTGGCTACCTGAACAAGACCTGCACTAGACTGGGCCCATCAACCTTCCAGTCATGGATGGGGTAGGAGTTCAGAAGGTCTACTATCCCTGAGAAGTTAATGTTGCTGACAGGGAGTAGGGAAGGAGTGGGGAAGAAATCACAGTCCTCAGTAGTTCAGTCACTGGTAAGTTGCCCTTGCTCAACTAAACAACTCCACCCCATGCTCATGGTGGTAACCCTAATTAAATGCAGTGGGCCACAAACTAAAGACATGAAAGCAGGAGGAGGCTTGATAAAACCGTGAAAGAGCAAATATATTTTTAAAAACCACATAGATATTTCCATTGTCACTCTCTACTGGTAAAGTTTAAAAGGTCACACCCTACGCATGGGAGTTGAGGCTCTAGAAAACACATGTTCTCATCCCACAGTGCTGGAAATATAATGATGGAAAATATCCTACCACTCTTCTCAAAATTTGAATTTATTCCACTGATCAACTCACATTTGTGAACATAGATTTACTGTGTATTTTTTTGATATAATGAAATTAGTACCATGGCTGCCTAGTAATACAGGAAGCCCTTGGAGGCAGAGTTCATCCATATATGATGGACCAAAGTCTTGGAGAACAAAGACCATCTGAGCTCTTAACATTTAGTTCCCTCTCAGACTTTCATGTTCAATTCAGCCTGTGTAGACACTGATTCCACCTTGAGAGGGGACTGAGATACTGGGGACAGACCACCATGTGTTCTGAATATTTACCCATGTGGAAGTTGTCTCCTCAGTCACTCAAATCAAAGCTGTAAGGTAAGAAAGAGCTGAAGCTGGAGGCTGATCCAAAAGATGGGTGAGACAGACCAATTATGTCTCTTTGGCTACGTTACTGCTGCCCTGTGCTGTTGTGATCAAGGTGAATGCACAGCTCTCCTAGGAAGTAAGGGTTATCTGGGGATAGATGCTCAAGTGGACAATAAAGATTCAATGGGGAGGAGACAGTCTCTCGTTAGGGGTCGATGTACCGAGAGTGAATCTAGTATGGAGAAAGACAGGATTTGCCCTTTGATGAACAGGCCCTGCACCCCCCATCCAGAATGTCTTCTCTTACCTGGACCAACTCCTTTGTAGACAGTCATGGTTAGATTCTTTGGAGCATCTGAGAAAGGATGACAAAGTAGATCCATTAGTGGAAAGGCTAGGTGAACACCCTTCTTCTGGCCCCAGTAGATGCCGAGGTGAGGATGATGGGGTTCCATCTATTTCCATCAGTTCCTGATCTGCCCACATCCATATTCAATGACTCAGTGTATAGACCTTAATCTCATCCCCACTGTCCCCTTGGACTTCTATCCATTAAAGACACGGTGACCCAGCCCAGCCTCACATGACAC
The DNA here is from genome assembly GCF_007827085.1 of Peromyscus californicus insignis. NCBI lineage: Eukaryota > Metazoa > Chordata > Mammalia > Rodentia > Cricetidae > Peromyscus > Peromyscus californicus. The sequence continues at coordinate 177,121,059 of NW_026294562.1, read as the reverse complement.
ATTGAGATGGATGGTCGTCCTTGTGGTCACACCAGTTCCAGGCAGGGTCACCTGACAAGTGAGGTTGGTGCCATGGTCCCAGGGCTGGGGGATGATGGTCAGCACTGAGGAACCAATGGCATTGGTGCTCAAGAGTGACACAGAGGTTCCAGTCCAGGAGAAGGTGGGGGGCTCACAGGCCCAAGGCGCAGAGCAGGTCAGGTTGCTGGGACGTCCAGCCTCCAGGGTCTCCGGGATAAGGATGTGGGGGGTGTTAGTGAGGGCTGGTGAGGAGAGGAGAGAAATGGAGGATCAGGAGGGGTGAGGTGCAGCTTCAGGGGAAGCCCTGGCTCTGATCCAGCTCCTCCCCTGAGCCCTGATGCTCAGACCTAGCTGCTCCCAGGATGGAGTCCTATCCCAGGCCTGCCCTGTGGCACCCATGGCTTTCCCTGGTGGCTTCTCTGCAAGCCATGTCTGACCTGTCACATGCAGAGTCATCGTGTTCATAATATAATTATACTTCACATCTCTTCTTTCCAGGCGAAAGAAGTATGAGCCTGTGTCCTCCTTCCTGGTCTTTCTGATGTCCAGGGAGCAGTCATTCTTCTGTGGCTCTCCCAGCAGGAAGAATCGGCCCTGGGTCTCCCTCAGTACTGGCCTTTGTGGGTTATTTGTGGCCACTGGGAAATCACTCCCTGTTTGGGCTCCACTACGGAACCAGTAGCCATGAATCGGGTCTGAGTCAGTCCATTTCTCCTTGGTGTAGGAGAACCTACAAGGTACAAGGATACACAGGCCCTCTTGCACCACCACCTCCCTTTCCACACTCAGGGTGTAACCCTCCATGGCTTCAGGCCTACCCTCTACCCCTTTCATTCCCCAGAGCAGCAGTAGCAACAGCAGCATGTCGAGCTGAAGCTGCAGGGCCACCAGAAGTCTGACTCTCTGGGCTCTTCTCTGAGGAACTAAGAGGTGCAAGGCCTGGAGGAAGTCCCACCGGAAGCAGGGGGAGGCCAGGACAGTGGCTGCCTTGGGAGGAGGAGCTTGGACCTTGAAGATCAGCCACCCAGATCTCCTCCTGAGGCCAAAGAAGGCAACTGCCTCCCCCAAATTCACCCGTGTGGGTTCTGATCCCATCTTCTCCCTCTCTGCACTGACCTTGGCCTTTGAATGACATGTCCTGCCCAGTGAAAATGGGTTTGCTTCATCCAGAGCCCCCAGAGCCTCCCCTGAGGCTGATGATATTGGTGGAGTTGGGGACCGATGTAGGGCATAGGGGAGAAGAGGGACTGGGAGATGCAGGCTGGGGGTAACCAGGCTCTCCTCCCTCCCTTCGCAGTTTGTCATGGGCACACCCTCTCTGAACACACCTGGGCTGTGTTCCCAAAGCACCATGTCCAGTGGGAGATGGATCTCAGGCCCCTGGAGCGTCTCACAGCCAGAGCCTCAGTGGAGGAGGCACAGATTGGGTGGACAGCTGCTCTGAAGGGGTGGATGTGAACATTCTTCCATTTAAATCCCTCCAAGGGATCTGGAGACATAGCTAGCTTGGTAGAGTGTTTGTTTCACATGCACAAAGCTCTGGCCTCCATCTCCAGCACCACCTAATTTGTGTATGGTAGAATGTGCTGCAATCTCAGCACTTAGGGGTAGGAGGCAAGAGGATCAGGACTCCAAGGTCAACCTCAGCTACAGAGTGAGTTTCAGCCCAGCCTTGGCTTCAGCAGACCCTGTCTCAAAACATACAAACCAAACCCTCAAACCAAACCAAAACAAACACAACAAAAGCAAAAATACACTGAGGCCACAGAGGGGAGTCTCACTCCCAGGAGACCTGGGGAAATGGAGGCTGAGGTACTACACAGTGGGACTTGCTAGAGATGTAACCTATCTAGCAGGAGAGGAGATATTTTAGAGAGAGGTGCTTGTGACCTCCATTGGGCTATCAGACTTTTGGGGACAAAGGGCCTCCAAAGAATTAAAATTTCCACAGGGCTCCCATGTTGGGGAAACAGAAAAGCTAAAGTCCAAATAACACCTACAGGATGAACTCACCACCCAGGTAGAATCCACACAGTTTTGACAACACATTGGAACACCTTGTGGGCCAAACAAGGATGTGTCACTGATGGGCACTACCACACCTTGACCAGGACTGCTTGATCATGCACACTTCTTGCCCTCTAATTAAACCTAAACTTCACATCAGGACCCTGAGGATGGACTTGAGGGTCACTGAACCTCTATTTGTTTCTCTTCCCGGTGTAACCAAGTCACATTAAATCTCCCTCTTTCTTATGTCTTTAGTTGGTATATGGAGGGTGAGTGTGGCCAAGCCTGCTCTGTTGGGGCTACTAGTGCTCAAGCATTGACCTTGAAAACTACAATAACACAGATTATAGGAAAAAGTAAAATGTCCTTCCTTGTTCCAGGATGGATTTCTTGTTGGCGTTGGAATTCAGGGTCCCTCACATTAGTAGGTGCTCTGCTGCTGAGCCATGTCCCCTGCCCTTCACTGGGGGGTTCTAGGCAGGGGCTCTACCCCTGAGCCACACCCCATCCTCTCACTGGGGGATTCTAGGCAGGGGCTCTACCACTGAGCCATACCTCCAGCCCCTCACTGGAGGATTCTAGGCAGGGGCTCTACCACTGAGCCACACCCCAGCCCCTCACTGGGGGATTCTAGGCAGGGGCTCTACCACTGAGCCACACTCTTAGTCCCTCACTGGGGGATTCTAGGCAGGGGCTCTACCACTGAGCCACACCCCCAGCCCCTCACTGGGGGATTCTAGGCAGGGGCTCTACCACTGATCCACACCCCCAGCCCCTCACTAGGGGATTCTAGGCAGGGGCTCTACCACTGAGCCACACCCCTAGCCCCTCACTGGGGGAGTCTAGGCAGGGGCTCTACCAACTGAGTCACACCCCCAGCCCCTCACTGGAGGATTCTAGGCAGGAGCTCTACCACTGAGCCACACCTCCGGCCCCTCACTGGGGGATTCTAGGCAGGGGCTCTACCACTGAGTCCCACCCCATCCTCGCACTGAGTATTCCAGACAGGCTCTCTACTGCTGAGTCATGGCCACAGCCCATCATTACATATTTCTTCTTTGATGTTGTCTCTTACTGTCCCCTTGCTCCAGAATACTACTTGTTTGCTCACAGACTATTCCAGTCAGGACTTGACCATAATTCTTAATTTTCTCAGGATCCCCATTAGATTGCCAGTGCCCTCTATCAGCAGGAAGTAGTATGAGAAGCTATGCCCAAATTCCCACAATACTGTCTATGAATGTTTGTTTTTATTTAAAGTAGGTTGATTATAAATGTGATCTCTTTATAAAGAAGAAAAGGGGACAGTAAAGATATGATGGGACGAAAGGGTGGGTTGTTGAACCTACTTTTAAAGAGCAGCTTGTTTAAAATGTTTTACTTGGGACAGATCTTAGTTTATTACAAATTTAATTTTGTTATACTATATATATATTTCTACTTTCATTTAACGTATTATGTTTATGTAATTCTTTCAGATTGTAATGGATAATTAAGAAATACAGATTAATAATTAGTCATCTATGATAATCAAACTTTTTTTTTTGTTTTTTCCAGACAGGGTTTCTCTGTGGATAATCAAACTTATAGTCATGTTAGTTAAGTTTTCTAGGTGTACATAGATATATTTCAGATAGATAATCTTCAAACACTTCAAAGACCTACAGAATATGGCATTTAAAATGTTTTAAAAACTTAGGCCGGGCGGTGGTGGCGCACGCCTTTAATCCCAGCACTCGGGAGGCAGAGCCAGGCGGATCTCTGTGAGTTCGAGGCCAGCCTGGACTACCAAGTGAGTCCCAGGAAAGGCACAAAGCTACACAGAGAAACCCTGTCTCGAAAAACCAAAAAAAAAAAAAAATGTTTTAAAAACTTAGACTTTCTGGACAGTGAGACATGTCTGCTCTTGGCAGCACTGATTTACTTCAAAGAGAAAGATGGGCATCGAAAACACTCCATGTGGAGTTTATCTCCTTCTTGGCAAAAATAGCCATTGGGCAAGAAACTGTTCTTTCCTGGACTGCTTGAAAAAATGCTGTGTTGACTGGACATGCAGGACTCATGGGAAGGTGACCACTGAACTTTGCAAGGCAAAATGGTCCTTCAGGTTCCTGCTTTGCAGAAGAAACTGCCAGACAATCTACAGGACACAGAGAAAAGTGACTGAGAAACTCTAGGCCTGTAGGCTAAAGAATGAATGCCCCAACATTGCAGAGAAACTTTGGATGGCTATCCAGGCAGGTAGCTGTCTCTGTCATTTCCAGATTTTTGGAAGTTGCTTACAATGCTCTTCCTGTTTACTTAGGTAGTATTATATCCTTCTGTGGTCTTTATGTAGTTGAAGGCAAGATAGTTGCAATTTTCCTTGGTTATGATAAAAAAATAAATTATGATATGTTAAAGTTAAAATCTTTTTTAATTAAACAGAAAAGGAGAAATACTGTGGGATAATGCTTTTGCACACTGGTTTAATAAAACGCTGATTGGCTAGTAGCCAGGCAGGAAGTATAAGATAGGCAGACAAGGAGAATTGTGGGAAGAGGAAGGCTGAGTGAAGAGATGCCAGTAAGCTGCCCAAGGAACAACCTGTAATGGGACACAGGTAAAGCCATGGAACATGTGGCAATACATAGATTAATAGCTATGGGCTAATTTATGATATGAGAGCTAGCTAGCAAAAGGCTGGAGCCATGGCCATACAGGTATAATTAGTATAAGCCTCTGTGTGTTTACTTGGGTCTAAGTGGCTACAGACTGGGTGGGACACAGAAAATTTCCAGCTACATATATATATGTGTGTGTGTGTGTGTGTGTGTGTGTGTGTGTGTGTGTGTGTGTGTGTATACATATATATATGTGTGTGTATACATATATATATGTGTGTGTATGTATACATATATACATATATACATATAATATATATAATATATATGTATATATACATATATACATATATTATATATATATATAATATATATATCTTGTACAAGAGTGCACACAGACCACTTTCTGCATTTTCAAGTGGCAACTAATCTTTACCCCCATCTTTGCCCAAAACTCTCTCTCTTAATTAGCAGAAATTGCAGCAACTCAGTGGTGAGAAGCTCTCACCACTGGGCTGGGCCATTGCCCATCTGGTTCCCTGTTGTCCCCAGTTTGTAAAGGAAGCAGGATGGGAAGAGAAAACTCTAAGAACCTGCATCCAAGAGAGGAACTTATGACTCACACAGCCCATGAGAAATGAGAAGACCTAGAGTGTCACTTCCCCATTTTCAGAAGACCATGAGTTCCAGAATGGAAGTGCTAAGGTGGCATCTGATCCCTCCCAAACACACGTGTTGAGATCCTTATCCCCAAGGCTATGGTGATAACAGGTAGGTTCTTGTGGATGGAGGGAGGTCAGTGTGTAGAGGGGTGCACTTGCCTGCACATGCGCATATACAATCCAGAGCTCTGCTTTGGGTATCTTCTTCTGTCACTCTCCACCTTACTTTCTGAGCAGGATCTATGATGGTTAGTTTCAATGGTCAATTTGGCAAGACCTAAGATCACGTAGGAGCTGGGTCTCTGGCCATGCTTGTGGGGCATTATCTTGATTAGAGCAATTGAGATGGGAAGGCCTACTCACTGTGGGTGGCTCCATTCCCTGGGTTGGGATCCTGGATCATATGAAAAGGAGAAAGTGGGCTGAGCACCACCATGCATTGCTCTCTGCTTCCTGACTGTGGTGCAACATGATCAGCTGCTTCAAGTTCCTGCTGCCCTGATTCTCTGCCATGGTGGGCTGTATCCCGAACTGTAAGCATAAATAAATGTTTGCCCTGTAAGTTGCTTTGTCGGGGTATTTTATTCAACAGGAAACAAAAAGAACACTAAGACAGGCTCTCCTGGCTGGCCAGTGAGCCCCTGGGATCTGCCGTCTCTGCCTCCACACTCCAGTACTGTCATTACAGATGCACACCACCTCTCCTGGTTCTTATGTGGGAGCTGGGGATCCGAACTCAGATCCCCACACTTGTGTAACAAGCAGTCTGCTGAGTCATCTTTCCAGTCCCATGGAGGTGAGTTGTTTAGTGTCTTAGTTAAGGTTACTATTGCTGTGATAAGACACCATGATCAAAGCAACTCGGGAAGGAAAGGGCTTATTTCACTCACAGTTCCATCATCAAAATTAGTAAGGGCAGGAACTCAGGCAGGAGCTGATGCAGAGCTCATAGAGGAGTGCTGCTTAATGGCTTCTTCCCTGATGCTTGCTCACCCTGATTTCACAGAGAATCCAGGATCACCAGCCCCAGACTGGTAACTCAGGTTGAACATCCTTAATCTAGAAGTTTAAAATCTAAAATGCTTCAAGGCCTAGAACATATTGAGCAGTTTAAGATTTTGAATTTCTAAACCAAATATGCTACCACATCTAGCTTATTTTCTTTAATTCCATGTTTATGAATGTTTTGCCTATGTGTATGGCCGTGCAACATATGTGTGCCTGGTGTCCTCTGATGTCAGAAGAAGACATCAGAACTCACTGTGTATGGTTGGATACCACTACTCTGTGGGTTCTGGGAACCAAACATGGGACCTCAGCAAGAGTAGCAAGTGTCTTGACCTCTGAAGTATCTTTCCAGCCCCTAAAGATTTATTATTTTTATTTACATGTATGTGTGTATATGTGTCATTGAATGTCACATGTGTTGGGGTTGCCCTTATGGGCCAGAGGAAGATACTTGACTCACCTATAGCTAGAAATAGGTAGATGTGAGCCACCCAATATGGGTGCTGGGAATGAACTCAAGTCCTAACAACAGCAAGCACTCTCAACTGTGGAACCATCTCTCCAGCTTTGACCCTATGATGTTTGGATATTGTCATCACCCAAATCCAAAACAAATGAAGTAGGCTGGATCTGATTGTGAAAAAAAATACGGGTTTTAAAATTGTGATCAAAGGGCCAAGTATGGTGATGCATGCCTTTAATTCCAACTTTTAGGAGGCAGAGTACACACACACACACACACACATACACACACTACACATTAGTCCACCAGAAGTACAAAGACTGAGTCCTCTGTTAAATGACAACATACACCATGAGGAATAACATGGGCCAAATCTATAATTTGTCACAACCTGAAAGCAAACAGGACTGGGGCAGCTCAGCTGATAACAGTGCTTGGCTAGCCTGCTCAAGGTCCTGGGTTCAATCCCCAGCACCACATAAACTAGGTATAGTAACTCACATATATAATCCTAGCACTGGAAGGTGGAGGCAAGCTAAACATGAGTTCAAGGACAACTTGGCACACATGAGACCCTGTGTATTAATCAGGGTTCTTAGAGTGACAGAACTTATAACCTGAATCAATAGAGTGGAAAGAGAGAGAGAGAGAGAGAGAGAGAGAGAGAGAGAGAGAGAGAGAGAGAAGAGAGGGGGGGATATTTAGGGGATTTATTGGAATGACTTACAGGCTGAGGTTCAGCTAATCCAACAATGGCTGCCTATGAATAGAAGGTCCTAGAATTCAATAGTTGTTCAGTCCATGAGGCTGGAAGTCTCAGCTGGTCTTCAGTATACCCTGGAATCCCAAAGAAGTAGGCTCTAATGCCAGTGAAGGAATAGACTTGCTGGTGAGGCAAGAGCAATCAGGCAGAGAGCCGAGCTTCCTTCTTCCATGTCCTCATAGAGGCTTCTAGCAGAAGGGAGTGACTCTGATTAGAGGTTGATTTTCCCAGCTCAAAAGATCTGGATTAAAGGCGAGTCTTCCAGCCTCAAGATCCAGATTATAGGTGTGTCTTCCTACCTCAAAGATCCAGATTAGAAGTGAGTTTTCCCACTTTAAATTAAGCAAAACTCCTTCACAAGTGTGCCATCCCATATTTTGGTTTTAGTTAATTCCATATATAGTCAAGTTGACAACCAAGAATAGCCATCACAAGTCCATCCCTTTCAACTTGACACACAATCATATCTCCTTATGTCATGATTAATTTGCAAATGAAAATAATAACCAGGTCACAATGATGCTTAAACATGGTATAACTATCCCACATATAATTGTAAACCCATTGGATATCTAATCAGGTTGTAATTATGACTAATAAGATATAACTATGCCTCATAAAACTGCATTATAATTATAAATTATAAATTTAGAATAGGTGACAATGACACTTGAGGGACATCCTTTTAATGTCTCTAATAAGATAACCATTGATATTCTCCTAATTGATGTTATATTACATGATAAAGAAACTGAGGAAAGAAAACACAAATATTTGTACAAATGCATTTTTAACAAAATATGAAACACTCATGTCAATTATAATCCTCATTTTGCAACTGGTCGTGTGACCTTAGCTGGTGTTTAGAATTACCTTCCTCTACTACCCATTCTGTATTTCCTCCACCCTCAGAAAGCACCTCATCATGCAGTAGGCTTTCTCTAGATCACCAACCAGCTCCCAAATAAAGACACAAAGACTTATTATTAGTTATGAATGTTCTGTCTTATCTTATGGTTGTCCCACTAGCTCTTATAAGTTATTTTAACCTGCTTCCCTTCATCTATATTTTGCCCCAGGGCTTTTTAACTTTTTTTCATTCTGCATGTCCTGCTTTCACTGCTTCCTCTATGTCTGGCTGGCTGGCTGGCTGGTGGCTGGTGGCTGGCTGGCTGGCCCTGGGCATCCCCCTAGTTCTCTCCTCTGGAGCCTAGATTCCTCTGACTACTTATTCTCTCTATCCATCAGTCACACCTATCCCTCTACTGCTCAGGTTTTTATTGACCAATCGGGTGCCTTAGGCCTGAAAAGTGAAATAGAAACAATGAAGAAGACACAAACAGATGGAATGCTGGAAATAGAAAATCTGAGTAAATCAACAGGAGATACAGATGCAAGCATAACCAACAGAATGCAAGAGATGGAAGAGAGAATCTCTGGCATTGAAGATACAATAGAGGAAATAGATTCATCAGTCAAAGAAAACACTAAAGCCAAAAAAGTCGTAACACAAAACGTCCAGGAAATTTGGGACACCATGAAAAGACCAAACCAAATAATAGGGATAGAAAAAGGAGAAGAATACCAACTCAAAGGCACAGAAAATATATTCAACAAAATCATAGAAGAAAACTTTCTCAACTTAAAGAAGGAAATGCCTATGAAGGCACAAGAAGCTTACAGAACACCAAATAGACAGGATCCAAAGAAAAAAAGACCCCTCTCCACATAATAATAAAACCACTAAACATACAGAATAAAGAAAAATATTAAGAGCTGCAAAGAAAAAAGCCCAAGTAACATATAAAGGCAGACCCATCAGAATAATACCTGACTTCTCAATGGAGGCTCTGAAAGCCAGAAGGTCCTGGACAGACGATATGCAGACACTAAGAAACCATGGATGCCAACCCAGACTATTATATCCAGCAAAACTCTCAATTGCCATAGATGGAGTAAAAAAAAAATATTCCACCATAAAATCGGATTTAAACAATAGCTGTCCACAAATCCAGCCCTACAGAAAGCACTAGAAGGAAATATCCAATCTAATGAAGTTAGATACACCCATGAAACCACAGGCAATAGATAACCCCACACCAACAAATACCAAAGAAGAGAAACACACAACACTACCAACAAAAATAATAGGAATTAACAGTCACTGGTCATTAATATCCATTAATATCAATGGTCTCAACTCACCTATAAAATGACATAGGCTAACAGAATGGAAACAAAAACAGGATCCATCCTTCTGCTGCATACAAGAAACATACCTCAACTTTAAAGACAGACACTACTTCAGAGTAAAAGGCTGGGAAAAGACTTTCCAATCAAATCAACTTAAGAAGCAAGCTGCTGTAACTATCCTAATATCTAACAAAATAGACTTCAAACTAAAATCAATCAGAAGTGACAGAGAAGGACATTTCACATTGACCAGAGGAAAAATCCACCAAGATGAAGTCTCAGTTCTGAACATTTATGCTCCAAATACAAGGGCATCCACATTTGTAAAAGAAAAATTATTAAAGATTATATCACATATCAAACCCCACACACTAGTAGTGGAAGACTTCAACATCCCACTCCCACCAATGGACAGGTCTCCCAGATTGAAACTTAACAGAGAAGTAAGGGATCTAACAGACGTTATGACTCAAATGGACTAAATAGATATCTACAGAACATTCTACCCTAACAAAAAAGAATATCTTCTTCTCAGCACCCCATGGAACCTTCTCTAAAATCAACCACATGCTTGGTCACAAAGTAAATCTCAACAGATACAAAAAAATTTGGAATAACCTCCTGTATTTTACCAGACCACCATGGCTTAAAGTTGGATTTCAACAACAACAAAAATTACAGAAATCCTACAATCACATGGAAAGTGAATAATGCTCAACTGAATCACCAATGGGTCAAGGAAGAAATAAAGAAAGAAATTAAAGATTTCCTAGAATCCAATGAAAATGAATGTACAACATACCCAAACTGATGGGACACTATGAAAGCAGTGCTAAGAGGAAAATTCATAGCACTAAATGCCCACATAAAGAAGATGGAGAAATCTCACACTAGTGACTTAACAGCACACCTGAAAGCTCTAGAACAAAAGGAAGCAAACTCACGTAGGAGGAAAAGATGCCAAGAAATAATCAAATTGAGGGTTGAAATCAATGAAATAGAAACAAAGGGAATAATACAAAGAATCAATGAAACAAAGACTTGGTTCTTTGAGAAAATAAGATAGACAAGCCCTTATCCAAACTAACCAAAAGGCAGAGAAAGAACATCCCAATTAACAAAATCAGAAATGAAAAGGGAGACATAACAACAGACAACAAGGAAATCCAGAGAATCATCAGGTCATACTTCAAAAACCTGCACTCCACAAAATGGGAAAATCTAAAATAAATGGACAATTTTCTGCATAAGTACCACATACCAAAATTAAATCAAGACCAGATAAACTATTTAAATAGACCTATAACCCTTAAAGAAATAGAAACAGTCATTAAATGTCTCCCAACCAAAAAAAGCCCAGGACCAGATGGTTTCAGTGTAGAATTTCAAAGCAGACCTAATACCAATACTATTCAAATTGTTCCACACAATAGAAAGAGAAGGAACATTGCCAAACTCTTTTTATGAGGCTACAGTTACCCTGATACCCAAATCACACAAAGATGCAACAAAGAAAGAGATTTACAAATCAATCTCCCTCATGAACATTGATGCAAAAATACTCAATAAAATATTGGCAAACTGAATCCAAGAACACATCAAAAAATTATCCACCATGACCAAGTAGGCTTCATCTCAGAGATTCAAGGAGGGTTCAACATAAGGAAATCTGTCAATACAATACACCATATAAACAAGCTGAAAGAAAAAAACCACATGATCATGTCATTAGATGCTGAAAAAGTCTTTGACAAAATCCAACACTCCTTCACGATAAAGGTCTTAGAGAGATCAGGAATATGGGGAACAGACCTAAACATAATAAAGCCAATTTACAGCAAACTGACAGCCAACATCAAATTAAATGGAGAAACTCAAAGCGATTCTACTAAAATCAAAAACAAGAAAAGGCTGTCCACTCTCCCCATATTTGTTCAATAGTACTTGAAGTTCTAGCTAGAGCAATAAGACAACAAAAGGAGATCAAGTGGATAGAAATTAGAAAGGAAGAAGTCAAACTTTCACTATTTTCTGATGATATGATAGTGTCCATAAGTGATCCCAAAAATTCTACCAAGGAACTCCTACAGCTGACAAACACCTTCAGTAATGTGGCAGGATACAAGATTAACTCAAAAAAATCAGTAGCCCTCCTATATACAAATGATAAATGGACTGAGAAAGAAATCAGAGAAACATCACCTGTAGCTAGAGTTTTCCTGCCTGGCCCACGGTCAGGACAAATCTTTGTCACCCGCCAGTCCCACAGCCGCTCAGACCCTGTTAGTCCCGCCTATACTTCCTGCCTGGCCACTGGCCAATCAGTGATTTATTTATTGACCAATCAGCAACACATTTGACATACAGACCATCCCACAGCACTTCCCCTTTCCTTTTCTTAAAAAGGAAGGTTTTAACCTTTACACATCTCCAAAGTCAGCTTGGTATATTTGGGAATTTGGGCGTAGCTTCTCTTACTACTTCCTGCTGGAGGGGGGCGCTGTATCTTATGGGGACACAAAAAATATTTTAGGATTATGGAGTAGTCCATGAGGGTGTATCGTCTGAGCCAGTTGCCTTCAAACCGTTCTGGATGTTGAATCATCTGGGCCATGGCGTCATCGGAGACCTTTCAGGGTGTCTTGGCTGGTCAAACCTGATGTATCTTAATCTGGAACAAATCCATAGCCTCTGGCTTTCTGTGGGAACAAAAGCAGAGTCTCCTTTCCAAAGCAACATATCCTTATATCCAAATTTTGAAGTCAAGGCACCTTTAAAATATACATTTTGGCATAACTCAACAGCTTTTATAATCAAATATTTTTCTTCAGTTACAAATATCAAAGAGAACATAATCCAGATTCTCTGTGTGGTAGCCATCTTTACGTGGCTTATTTTTTTATATTAGCTTGAGCCTATTGCTTTGAACTGCAGCCTTCTAAGCCTGAAACTGCGCTGGCACTGTGGCTGCTGGCTCCGCCCACTTCAGCTTCCCAACATGGCGGTGGTACATTTTCCGCCAGCTCTGGGAGCCATCAACTCTCAGAAATAGTGGGTCTATGCTTCTATCAAAGCAGCGTGTAGCCCAGAAACCTCTTTTTTTTTTTGTTTTGTACTAGCAAAGGCTAAATCCACCACACAGCTTAATGTGCCACTTGCAGAGGCCTCATTCCCGCCATACTGCAGGTCGAGCACACATGCCAGGAACCCGCCATAGTAGCTCAAACACGCAGGCTGCCACTAACTTGAGAGAAACAACTAGGAACTGTTTTTAGCTCCGTTTTAGAATCTTTTTTCTCAGGTTTTAGGTGGAAACTCTTGCCAACACATTGGGTGCCATTTGTAGCTAGAGTTTTCCTGCCTGGCCCACGGTCAGGACAAATCTTTGTCACCCGCCAGTCCCACAGCCGCTCAGACCCGACCAAGTAAACACAGAGACTTATATTGGTTACAAACTGTATGGCCGTGGCAGGCTTCTTGCTAACTGTTCTTACAGCTTAAATTAATCCATTTCCATAAATCTATACCTTGCCACATGGCTCGTGGCTTACCCGCATCTTCACATGCGGCTTGTCATGGTGGCGGCTGGCAGTGTCTCCCTCCCCAGCTTCCTGTTCTCTCCCTTTTCCTCTCTGTTAGTCCCGCCTATACTTCCTGCCTGGTCACTGGCCAATCAGTGATTTATTTATTGACCAATCAGCAACACATTTGACATACAGACCATCCCACAGCAATCACCCTTTACAATAACCACAAATAATATAAAATACCTTGGGGTAACTCTAACTAAGCAAGTGAAGGACCTATATGACAAGAACTTTAAGTCTCTGAAGAAAGAAATTGAAGAAGATATCAGAAAATGGAAAGCTCTCCCATGCCCATGGATAGATAGGATTAACATAGTAAAAATGGCAATCTTATCAAAAGCAATCTACAGATTCAATGTAATCCCTATCAAAATCCCAACACAATTCTTCACAGACCTGGAAAGAACATTACTCAACTTCTTATGGAAAAACAAAAATTCCAGGATAGCTAAAAGAATCCTGTACAATAAAGAAACCTCAGGAGGCATTACAGTCCTTGACTTCAAGCTCTACTATAGAGCTACAGTAATAAAAACAGCTTGGTACTGGCATAAAAACTGACATGTGGACCAATGGAATCGAATTGTAGATGCTGACATTAATCCGAACACATATGAACACCTAATTTTTGACAAAGAAGCCAAAACTGTACAATGGAAAAAAGAAAGCATCTTTAACAAATGGTGCTGGCATAACTGGATGTCAACATGTAGAAGGTTGCAAATAGATCCATATCTGTCACCATGCACAAAACTTAAGTCCAAGTGGATCAAAGACCTCAACATAAATCCAGTTACTCTGAACCTGATAGAAGAGAAAGTAGGATGTAGTCTTGAGTGCATTGGCACCAGAGATCACTTCCTAAATATAACACCAGTAGCACAGACACTGAGAGCAACAATTAATAAATGAGACTTCTTGAAACTGAGAAGCTTTTGCAGGGCAAAGGACACAGTCAATAAGACAAAATGACAGCCTACAGAATGGGAAAAGATTTTCACCAACCTGACATCTGACAGAGGGATGATCTCCAAAATACATAAAGAACTCAAGAAACTAGACATCAAAATACCTAACAGTCCAATTAAAAAATGGGCTATAGAGCTAAAAAGAGAATTCTCAAGAGAAGAATCCCAAATGGTCAAAAGACATTTAAGGAATTGCTCAACATCCTTAGTCATCAGGGAAATGCAAATCAAAATTACTCTGAGATAACACTTTACGCCTGTCAGAATGGCTAAGATCAAAAACACTGAAGACAGCTTATTTCGGAGAGGATGTGGAGCAAGGAGAACTCTCCTCCACTGTTGGTGGGAATGCAAACTTGTACAGCCACTTTAGAAATCAGTATGACGGTTTCTCAGAAAATTGGGAATCAATCTTCCTCAAGACCCAGCTATACCACTCTTGGGCATATACCCAAGGAATGCTCAATCATACCACAAGGACACATGCTCAACTATGTTCATGGCAGCATTATTTGTTATAGCCATAACCTGGAAACAACCTAGATGCCCCTCAACTGAAGAATGGATAAAGAAAATGTGGTACATATACACAATGGAGTACTACTCAGCAGAGAAAACCAATGACATCATGAGGTTTGCAGGCAAATGGATGGAACTAGAAAATATCACCCTAAGTGAGGTAATCCAGACTAAGAAGGACAAACATGGTATGTACTCACTCACAAGTGGATACTGGATGTAAAGCAAAGGATAGCCAGACTACAACCCACAGCTCCAGGGAGGCTAGCTAGTAAGGAGGACCCTAGGATGGATGCAAGGATCACCCAGTGATGGAGAAATGGATGAGATCTACATGAGCAAACTGTGGGTGAGGGAGGGTAATGGAGGGCAAAGGACAGGGGATGAGAGCTTAGGGGAGCGGAAGGTTCCAACTGGAATGGGAACATTGTGGGAGAGCAAGGAAAGTGATACCATGATCAATGAAGACACCATGGGAATAGGGAGAAGCAGAGTGCAAGGGAGGTTCTCAGGAACCCACTAGGATGACTCCACCGTAGACTACTGGCAATAGTCGAGAAGGTGCCTGAGCTGGCCTACTCTGGTGATCGGATAGCTGAATACCTTATCTGCCATCATAGAACCCTCATCCAGTGACTGATGGAAACAGATGCAGAGATCCATGGTCAGGTCCCAGGCTGAGCTCCCGGAGTCCAATTGATGAGAGAGAGGAAGAATTCTATGAGCAAGGGATATTGAGATGATGATTGGAAAAAGTACAAAGACAACTAGCCAAACTAGTGGAAACACATGAACTGAGGAGCCCCCATGGTACTGGACTAGGCCTTCTGGATAAGGGAGGCAGTTGTTTAGCTTGAAATGTTTAGGGGGCCCCAGGCCATGGAATCGGGACCCATCCCTAGTGCATGAACTGGCTTTTTGGAGCCTAGTGCCTATGGCGAGCCACTCTGTGCAGCCCTGGTGCAGGGAGGAGGGGCTTGGACCTGCCTCAGCTGAATGTATCAGGCTCTGCTGCCTCCCCACAGGAGACCTTGCCTTGGAGGAGGTGGGAAAGGGGGATGGGTTGGGGGGAGGGAAACTGGGGGGTGGGAGGAGGGAGGAGAATCTGTGGTTGGCATGTAAAATGAATAGAAAATCTCTTAATAAAAAAAGGAAAAAAGAAGAAAACAGAACAACAACAACAACAAAGAGGCCTTTCTATCAGGCCAACTGCTTCAGGGTGGTAGGTACCAGTGGATTCCACAACCCTGGGCCCATTGTCCCATTTCTCGGACTGTGAAATGAGTTCCTTGGTTACAAGTTATACTGTGTGGAACACCAAGACAGTGGATTAGGCATTCTGTAAGTCCATGGATGGTGGTTTTGGCAGAAACATTACATACGGGGAAAGTAAATCCATAACCAAAAAGAGTATCTATTCCAGTAGGGACACCTCCATAGAGGAAGTAGTCCATTGTAGTCAACCTGTCACCAGGTCTCTGACTGGTCATCCTGGGGAATGGTGCCATATCTGGGGCTCAGTGTTGGTCTCCGCGATTGGCAGATCTGGCATTCAACAGCAGCTACAAACAGCCTTGATGAGTGGAAATCCATGTTGTTGAGCCCATGCATAACCCCCATCTCCGCCACCATGGCCACTTTGTTCATGGACCCATTGGGCAATGACAGGAATGGCTGGGAAAGGAGCCTGATTGTCCATAGGATGGGTCATCCTATCTACTTGATTACTGAGCTCCTCTTCAGTGGAAGTCACCTTTTGATAAGCATTTACATGGGACACAAGTATCTTTACATCCTTCACCCATTTGGAGAGGTCTATACACATACTTCCTCCCTAGATATCTTTCTCACTAATTTTCCAATCATGCTCTTTTCAAGTCCCTGACCATACAGTCAATCCATCAGCTACAGCTCATGAATCAGTGAGGAATTCCACATATGGCCATTTCTCCTTCCAAACAAAATGTATGACCATGTATACTGCTTGAAGTTCTGCCCACTGTAAAGATTTCCCTTCAGCAGTGTCTTTCAGGGTTGTCCCAGAAAGTGGTTATAATGCTACAGCTGTTCACTTCTGGGTAGTGCCTGCATAATGTGCAGAACCATCAGTAAATCAGGTCCTAGTCTTCTCTTCCTCAGTCAACCTATCATAGGGTACTCCCCATTGAGGCTATAGGTGCATGCATGGCAGCATACAGCATTGTAATGGGAGTAGAGACCATAAGCATTTGGGTAACTTCTTCATGTAACTTGCTTGTGCCTGTTCAGGACCCGCTTAGGCCTTATCGCATATATACCACTTCCATTTGATAATAGATTGCTGCTGTGCATATCCTACTTTATGTCTTGGTAGGTTGGATAACACTAAGCTTGTGATAGGCAGCTCAGTTTGCATAGTAATTTGGTGGTCCATTGTCAAATGTCCACTAAGGCCCAACAGCAAGCCAGAGGTTGTCTTTCAAAGGGAGAATAGTTGTCTGCAGAAAATGGTAAAGCCTTGCTCCAAAATGCCAAAGGTCTCTTCTGTGATTCAACTATAGAGGTCTTCCAAAGGCACCAAACATCATCCCTCTTTGCCACAGTACCCTTGGTTCTGCTGGATCAGATGATTCAAGTAGCAGAGCCACTGATATCTCAAATGATGTTACATTATATAATCAAAAAACTGAGGAAAGAAACCACAATTATTTGCTTAAAATGTATATGTATGCACAAATATTCATTTCTAACAAAAGTTGACAGAAACACTTCTGTCAATTATAATCCTCATTTTTGTAGCTGGTCATGTGACCTTACCTGGTACTTATGGCTACCTTCCTCCTCTACCAATTCTGTATTTCCTCTACCCTCAGCAAACACTTCAGCAGGTTTTTACTCTTTTATTGCTGTGATGAGACACCATAACCAAGTCAACTTACAGAAAAAAGAGTTTATTGGGCTTACAGTTTCAAATGGTGAGTCCATGACCAGCATGGCAATGGGCAGGCAGGCATGGTGCTGGAGCAGGAACTGAAAGCTCTCAACTCATCCACAGCACAAGGCTAACTGGGAATAGTGTGGACTTTTGATACCTTGAAGCCCATTCCCAATCACACCTCCTTCAACAAGGCCCCACTTCCTAATACCTCCCCAAATGTCTACCTGCTAAGTACCAAGTATTCAAATACATAAACAAGGCTTAGGAGTTATTCTCATTCAAACCACCACAGAAGACTGCATTTTTAAAGAGGTTGCATTGTACATTGTAGAATTTGTATTTAAGAAAAAAGTCTAGATATTCATTGTTCATTTAAACATATAAGATATTATATATGAGACAAATTGCTCAAAAAAAGAACTTGTAAGGAAAAGCACAAATGTCCACTGTGATTGGTTTAAAATAGAGATGAATGGCCAATGGGTAGGCAGGAAGAGGTATAGGTGGGACTTCTGGGCAGAAAGGAAGTAGAAAGAGGAATCCAGAGACACCAGGAGATGGAGAACAAGCAGGACATGTAGCAGGAATCTTAAAGAGTCTCATTAACAAAATCAAACCTGAGCCAGATATTGGGGTGAATGCTGGGAGATCAGAGAAGCGGAACAAGCCACAGCCACCTCACCTTGCCAATTCCTCAGCTGATCCTGTTTCCTCAGACTGGAAGCCTCTGAGTCCTTATCCAAATGAATCTCAGCTGAACTCCTTCTCAAAAGCCTGAATGCTTAACCAGCCAAATGCTTCTAGTTTCTGGTCTTCACGCCTTATATATCTTTCTGCTTTCTGCCATCACTCCCTGGGATTAAAGGCTCACTTCTTGGGATTAAAGGCTCACTTCTTGGGATTAAAGGCGTGTGTCACCATGCCTGGCTGTTTCCAATGTGGCCTTGAACTCACATAGATCCAGAGGGATTTCTGCCTCTGGAATGCTAGGATTAAAGGCATAAGTGCCACCATTTTCTAGCCTCTGTATCTAGTGGCTGTCCTGTTCTCTGACCCCAGGTAAGTTTATTAGGGTGCACAATATTTTGGAGAACACAATACCACCACAAGGACATGCAGGAGAAGAGGTAATAGCCGTGATCCATATGGCAGCATGTTGATGAATAGAAATGGGTTAATTTAAGTTACAAGAACTAGTGAGGAACTAACCTAAGCTATAAGTTGAGCTTCCATAATTAATAATAAGTCTCCATGCCATTACTTGGGAGCTGGCTGGCAGGACAGCGAAAGACTTGTTACAGGCAATTGTGGAAACCGTATCACCAGCATCTCCTCCCAGCGTCTGTTTACTGCTTAAATAACCTTGAGGGGCAGGCCCTTGCAGCCCCCCTCATACTCCCATAATAACTGAGGAAATGTTTCCTGAGAAAAGAGGCCCACAAATTCTTTCACACACATATCTCTGGTCCCGAATCTTTAGTCTTTTAACTTTTTTATTTCATAGCTACTCACTGGTTTTGGAAAGCTGAGTTTCTAGGAATAATAATTTGGATATATTGGACTAAATAAAATACACTATTGAATTAACTCTATTTGTTTCTATTCTGGTGACTACTAGAAATCTCTAAATTATTTTGTCGCTCTTTTTATATTTCCACTTGAGAGCTCTGGCCTGGAAGTATGATCAGATTATAATTTGATTTTTTTCTTCATAATCAAATCAATGTGTATAGCGTGCAGGCTTTATTGCATCCTACCAGGTGCACAGCATGCCAGGTCATCTCTCCCCTGTGAAGTTGAAATTTTTCACTGCATTCAGGTCTTGTCACTCAGTCCTACACTGTAAATATTTCAGTAAAGTGTCACTGTTATGGGTTAGCAGCCATTGGTGAGCAGGAAAAGTGTTAATATTGTAAACCTCCATTTGTTGTCTTCAGTCCTTCTGGAATGCGTGTTGTGGGATAACCCTTTTGTACACTGTGAAGATGTCACTGTTTTACCTTGCCTGCCTAAGGCACCTGATTGATTTAATAAAGAGCTGAATGGCCAATAGCTAGACAGGAGAGGTTAGATGGGACTGCTGGGCAGAGACAGGAACTAGGGATGAATCTACGTGCGTGAGAGAGATGCCAGAGACATGGAGGGAGTCAGGCATTCAGAATGGAGGAGGGGTAAAAAGCCACATGGCAAAACATAGATTAATAGAAGCAATTAGGTTATAAGAGCTAGTTGGGAACAAGCCTGAGGTCAAGGCCAAGCTTTCATAATAATAAGTCTCCATGTCATTATTTGGGAGCTGGCAATCCCCATGAGAAAGTCCAACAAGAAAGTCGGACAAATGCAGATCTTGCCACCATCAGCTCTCCTGTAGGAAAACTAATCCTTCTGAAACGTGAATATGATCATCTCAGCCCTGTACTTAAGATGTTTATGTGGCCATTTGTAGCACAGATTCTAATTGGTCTTAATAATAAAAACCCAGAGTTAGGTATCGGGGTAAATGCTGGAAGATCAGAGAAGTAAAGAAGCCAACCACTAGAGAGAACTTTTACCTCTACTGAATCCTCAGACCAAAGTGGGCAAGATCTTGACTCCACGAATCCTCGGACTGAATGTGCTGAGCTCCTGTCTCCTCCCACCTTATATTCCTTCTCTGTCCAGCCATATCCCTTCCTGTCTCCACCTCCCTAGTGCTGGGATCAAAGGCATGTGACTCCCCAGTACTGGGATTAAAGTTGTGAGCCATGACCCACTAGCTCTGTTTCTCTTTTTCTCTTTTAGAATGGAACAATCACGTGTAGCCCAGCCTGGCCTGGAACTCACAGAGATCGTCTGCCTCTGCCTCCTCAGTGCTGGGATTAAAGGTGTGTGCCACCACTGCCTGGCCTCTATGGCTAACTAGTGGCTTAGCTCTGCACCCTGACCTTTAGGCAAGCTGTATTTGTTAGATCACAAAGAAAATATCACATAGCCGTTCACTACAGTTTTAAAACAAATTCCTGATTGGGTACTTAGCTCAATTGATAGAATGTTTGCCTACCGTGAAGCCCTGGGCTTGATCTCTAGCACTGCATAAATTGAGCATGGTAATACACTCCTGTAATCTAATCATTCAGGAGGTAGAGGCAGGAGGATCAGGTCTTTGAGGTGATTCTTGGCTTCATAGGAAGTTTGAGGCCAACCTGGGGCATGTGAGACCCCATTTATAAATAATCTATATTCTTTCACAGTCATATCCAGCTCCGCTCACTGTTTGAAATTTGGATGATATCTAAAGTCCCATCGTCACAGAATCTCCTCTCTCACAAGCAGCTCTAAGATTTACCATGTACTTACCTACTTATCTATCCACCTTCACTTCCACTCTGTTCTGGAAAATGCTGTTCTCCACCTCACACTTAAAACATCTCAGTACTACTCCAGGTATGTGTCTAAACTTACCCTTCTTAACAATTTGCTTTGTGTACATTTCTGCTATATTTTGTTTAGATAGGATCTCACTGGGTAGCCCTAGCTGGCCTGGAACTCGCTGTATAAAACAGGCTGGTCTGGAACCACAGAGATTTGCCACCATGGGATTAGAGGTTGTTCACCACCATGCCTGGCCTAAGAAGTTCTCTAGGGTATCTGTGATTCAGCCTCCTGATACACAGGACTGCTTTATGATATCTACAGGGCAGCTTCCTCAGCTGCCCGTTAGCTCAATCTCATGGAGCACAAAGATGGAGAGACAAGCTGCTTCACCTTCTGATTGGCTCTTGTGCTTCGTCACCTCCACGGGGCAAGTGCTCCATCTGCCTGATGGACTGGCTGTGGCGCAGGCTGCAAGACAGATGGGCACTGTGCCAGGTTGACCGACTAGAGGGGTAAAAATAAGGAAAGTGACTCTGGAAGAGTAAGGTGGTGCTGGGCTGCAATAAGTGGGTGTGGCTATCAATGATATGCTGAGATGTAGCAGACGAATGAGCAGATGACATTTGCATTATATTAACTTATACATCCTTTATTATAATTTTGACATGTGGTGATGGGTGGCTGAGACTATTCTTTGGGCATAAAACTCTGGTCACTCACAACCACTTCTATAGTCTGTTCTCAAGATGACCAAGGTCATCTGGAAAGCCAAGCATGATGGCACATCCCTCCCAGCCCTTGGGAGGCAGAGGCAGGAGGATCACAGCAAGTTTAAGACCAGCCTGGTCTACACAGAGCTAGAGGGTTTTAACCTGAAGATGCTGTGTGGTGATAGTGTGTCCCCCAATATGTTGTGCACCCTTATAAACTTATCTGGGGTCAGAAAACAGAACAGCCACTAGATAGATACAGAGGCCAGAAAACAGTGGCACACACACCTATCACTTGGGAGGCAGAGATCCATCCGGATCTCTGTGAGTTCAAAGCCACACTGGAAACAGCCAGGCATGGTGCACACACCTTCAATCCCAGGAAGTGATGGCAGAAAACAAAAAGGTATATGAGGCATGAGACTGGGAACTAGAGGCTTTTTAATCTTTTAGGCCTTTGAGCAGCAGTTCAGCTGAGATCCATTCGGGTGAGGACTCAGAAACTTTCAGTTTGAGGAAACAAGATCAGCTGAGGAATTGGCGAGGTGAGGTTGGCTGTGGCTTGTTCTGTTTCTCTGATCTTTCAGCGTTCAGCCAATACTTGGCTCTGGGTTGGTTTTTATTGGTAAGACCTTTTAAGATTCGTGCTACAGTGCTGCGATAATCTTTCATTTTATTGGATACTCGACTTTGACCTGTTAACTTAGTCACTCGACTGGACTGGATGCTTTCACTGTCAACTGGTCTCTCCCCATTCACCATTATTTCCCCTTCCACCCAGCTCTACACTATTTTCTATATATGCAAAACACACAATAAATAAATAATGAACAATTAAAAAAACCTACAGCAGATCTCCCCACCTCTGGTGACCACTAAATGCCCCAGTACTACATCCATTTCAGATTCTCACCTTTTAAGGTTCCATATGGCTTCAATTTCCATTTTCCAACAACTGTGCCTAGTTTTAATTTTTTTTTAATTTAGAGAAAAAAGAAAATTTTAAGTCCCTGATAACATACATAGAAATGCTATTTTAGTAATATGTAATGTCTCAGTAGGAAATTAAGCCCCTTGGACTTTCGTTGTAATCACATTCCATAAGCCTTACCTGGCTATGTGGAACTAAGGTACCGTGATGGTGGGAGAGGCCATGACAGCTACTAACGGAACAGAAACTACCTGATGATCCAAAGTGAGTATTGGCAAGATGTACCTTCACAAGTGATGGTGCGCATGCGTTGCGCCTTCCTCCACTGGAAAAAAGGCTAGGAACATTGATTTACAGTAAACGGAAGTGGTCTGGAGCGGTCATATCCGCTTAAATCTTGACGCTGATCGGTTCTGTTATTGTTGCTCGGACAGCACGAGAGTTTGGATTCTGAACACTGAGCGTCCGTGGGAGGAAGTCGCGGGCACCGGCGGGCCGTGTGCAGAGCTCTCTGAGGTCCGGTGTGAGGTGAATGACGTCGAAGCAGGGAGGATTCTGCTGTGGAACGCTGGTTGGTGCTGAGTGACAGCTGATACGGCCGGCCGCAGGGGGTTGCTGTAGCTGAGCTGGGGAGTCGGGAAAGCGGGGTTACTGATGGAGCCCGCCATGGCGAGCCTGGGGCTGGTGTCTGGGGGTGATCGCGCTGCACTCGGATCGAGCAGTGGCCTGCGAGAAGAGAAAAAGTAGATAAAAATGGAAAATGAGCTTATTCGTAGTTTGGGTTCATTTTGGGAAGACCAACCATTCTCAGTTAGCCTGTCGCTTCTCTCAGCAGGGCTAATACTAAGAATGCATGGGACAAAAGCCAGGGAATTCGCACGTGCTCATTTAGCTGTGGGCACAGACAGTCACGAGAGCTGGGAGAAGATTAGCCTTTGTGCAGACAACAGGGCTTCTAGGACGGACCATTTCATTCTCAGCATGTCGTCTCCTGTAGGGAGCTTGAGATGCAAAACAAACCTTTAAAAGGCAAATCCTAATCCCTGAGTCCACTTTACTTGAGGGCTGGGGTCCTTTGCAGATGAGGTGGTCAGTGCTGGCCTCTGCTGGGGACCATGGGGCCACAGTAAGAGCCAGTGATTGGCATTTGAGCAAAATAATGCTGTGTCCTTATTGGGGATGTTGTTTGGGCCTCACTTTTTAGTTTATTGAAGGTTCTCTGGAAACCTGTAAATGTCATCTATTTCTTGGCTGTCAAAGTAGTAATGTTCTGTGGAAAAATGGGCATGCCCATGTTTAATTTGGTGGTCCTGTGGTCCACTGATTGGAGGTCACTGAGTCCAGGATGTCAGTGAGTACATCCTATTTACCATGAAGACATTGTGGATAGGGGAGAAACGCTTTGTGTGTGCCTCCACAAGCATTTCTGTGGCCTGGTGTTTATGTGGAGTGTTTCCAATTCTGGGAAGGGATTGGGCCACTGGATTTAAGGGAAGAGAATGGGATGTTGATGTGGGTATAGGTACATGCATGTGTCCGTCAGTGCACATGCAATGAGGCTAGAGTAAGCTGTTCAGTGTCCTGCTCCATCACTCCCAGCCTTACTCCCTTGAGGTTGGGTCTCTCACTGAACCTGGAGCTAGGCTGATAGACAGAGAGCCCAGAGATACTCCTCTTTTAGTCCCACACAGTGCTGGAGTTACAGGCATTTGTGACCAAGTCTGCCTTTTTCAGGTTGCTGGGGATTTGAACTCAGGTCCTCATGCACCAGCAGCAAGCTCTCTTACCCACTGCACCATCTCCCAGACCCCAGACTATGGTGTTGGGTTTTCTTTTTCATCACCCTGGTCAATACTAGAGGAAGGCTTTTCTGAGCTTTGTCTGTTGCATCGTGCCTACATTGTGACTGTCTTGGGCCCTCAGAAACTCATGTGTGGCAAATGTTGTCTGAGGACATAAAGTCATTCCCTCTCTGAACTTTCTGCTGTCTCTTTACACCTAAGTCAGGCCACATCATCCAGACTGTGGGATTTTCTGCCTCATCACAGCTGGCCTCTGCTCAGCTGCCCTCCTGGGAACCTCTAGGCACTCACCCAGCTTCCAGTTCCTGAGAAAATCGGATCTGCCAGCAAAAGAGGCCAAGAGAGGAAACATACCTGCTGCCATGAATTTATCCCAGGAACCCCAGAGACTGAGCCTGCAGGAGCAGGATGGGTCATGCGAGGTAAGCAGCAGTTGCCTGGGGTCCAGATTCTGTAAAACTGGAGGGCAGACATGGGAAGTAGCAGATCCTGGGCCCCCCAATCCAGAGGCAGACTTGCTCCTCCAGCTGAGAGCAGACCACAGGGACCAGTGCACCTCCTAGTCTTTCATGTCGCTCCATGTCCTGCCTTTTGGTGTTTAGATGTAGCCCTCAATCCTGTGTCTTCTTGTCCCATTTCATAGTCACTGTCATTTGGTGAGTATCTTTGAAGGAGTTCGTTTGATATGAATTCATGGCAGGTAAGTCTTGGAGACCATGAGTGTCTGATACTGCCTTGCCAAAAATCAAAATGAAACTGTTTACTACTCTAGAGGTGGTCAGACCTGGGAGAATGCAGCTGATAAATGAGACAGACTAAAGTCTCATGCAATATCCAGCTTTATTCAGAGCATCAGACTATTTATACTCTGAAGGTTAAGAGGAGTCATGTGAGTAAAGTGTCCAGTCACAAGGGCAAGCCTCCCATGGCAAGCAAACGGCACACAGCAAAAACATGTTTTTCCATAGAGACCCATAAACAAATAACAATAGCCAGCTGTAATGATTAATCTGAAGTAAACTCACTCCTATCCACTACACCTGGAGGAGCATGAAAACACCTTCCTATATAGCCTGCTCTGGCTAGAACTCACTGTGTAGACCAGACTAGCCTCAAACTTGTAGAGATCCACCTGCCTCTCTCTTCAGAGTGCTGGGATTAAAGGAGTGCACCACACCCAGCTTTGATTGTTGTTTTAAAAAGGGATTGCAAACTTTTTTTTAATTGTAATATGTCTTTCAGTGAGTTGTCTTCTGGTTCATGGATGGACTATTTACATCTAATGATACTGGAGATATCCTGACATGTGATTTTCTGAATTAATGAGAATTCCAAAAGCTAAAATGAAGCAGTGCAGTTGATTTTGTTTAAAGTCTTCGGTCTCTGAATGCTCCTCCTTCCTCTGGTTCTCAACCTTTCATGATAATTCACCACTTCCCTGAAGCCTAGACTAATGTTGGCTCTAAGTGTCAGGCTGCTTATTCCTTTTTGAAGCATTCATAACAACCCATTTCTGGCTGCTTTGGGGAAGAAAATCTGAGTGTACAAAAATCTGAGTATGAACTTTCTTGACTTCTGAAATATTTATATAATATATATTATTTATATAATATGAAATAGATATTTTCTGGAAAGCCTAATGATAAATCACAGTAAAGAATCACTGAACCACACTTCAGTGATGACTGACTCACAATGACTGCACTTTGTTGTTACAGAGATTAGGGGTGGTGTCCTTTGAGGATGTGACTGTGGACTTCAGCCAGGAGGAGTGGCGGCGCCTGGACCCTGCCCAGAGACGCCTGTACCAGGACGTGATGCTGGAGATCTACAGCCACCTCTTGGCAGTGGGTGAGCATAGCTGGCCGGGGGTCCAGGATGAGCGTTATTACCCCCTTTTTTTTGTAGAACATGATGGGATATCAAAAGTGTGCCATGGTTTTCCCCCAGGGTCTGTCTAGATAATTTGTTACTTTTTGACACTCCAAGTTAATAATTCTGTGCCCACTACAGAGTGTTGATTTTTCCAGTCAGCCAGTGGCAAAGCTCATTGGGTGACCGCTAAAGCCTAAAAGCTACACACTAAGCAAATATTCTTCCAATGTACAGGGTACCCCATTCCCAGCCCTGGGGCCATCCTCAGGATAAAGCAAAGAAAGGAGGAATGGATGGGAGAGGTTAAGTTCCCACATCAGCAGTGTGGGTGTCAAGGTAAGTGAATATGACCTAGATGGAGGGGGATGTCACTAGAGGGCCATTATCAGTCTTCCTCACTTACCAATCCCCTAGTGTTGGGCATCCAGTTTGCTTCCTACTGACACTCTCTACAACTTAGGGTGCAGAACATTGTGAATATGGACCACAGTAGTGGGTACCAAGCTTGCTTCCTACCCCAACTCTCTACAACTAATGCCACAATGCTTTGTGGATATGGACTAGGAGTGAGAAATAAGACTAAGATAAGACTCTCAGAGGTGAACAGTAGGTATGGGCTGCCTCATCATGGAGATTACCTAAGTTGACTAACTCAACCATATTCTCCAGAAGGTCTACTCAGAGATTCATATTTGTACACCTTGTTTGTCTATAACAAACAAAAAAAGCAGATGAGGGAAACTTAGTGGTGGCTGATAATATAGATAAATGCACTGGTGGATAAATGCACTGGTGGATAAATGCGCTTGTGGATAAATGCACTGGTGGATAAATGCATTGGTAGATAAATGCACTGGTGGATGAATGCATTGGTGGATGAATGCATTGGTGGATAAATGTATTGGTTAGGAAGAAAATTGGCCTTTTTTTTTCATGTTAACCATGGTTAGGGCTGGGGATATATATCTCAGTAGTAGAGTGCCAGCCTCGCATGCACAGAGCCCTGGGCTCAATCCCCAGTGTAGTAGAAGTAATGACAGACAGATGTGTCAACATTGATAAGATCCATTAGTGAGGTACAAAGCTTTTAGCATGTACATTACATTGGATATTTTTTACGTTAGCTTCATTGTCATGTTCTTGTAATATCTGTCATTATGTTTCTTCCTCTCCTAGTTCTTTCCCTACTGACCTCCCCAGTCGTCTCTCGCTGGGCCCCTTCCTTGCCACAAATTGTCTCCCTTCTGCCTATATGTCCCATGTGTGCCCCTCTCCTGGTTTTTCCTTCCTCCCTTAAGATCCCTTCTCCTTTCACAGTCCGTTTCTTTTTTTAAGGATTTATTTATTTATTATGTATATAGTGTTCTGCCCGCATATATGCCTGAGTGCCAGAAAAGGGCACCAGATCTCATTACAGATGGTTGTAAGCCACCATGTGGTTGCTGGGAATTGAACTTAGGACCCTTGGAAGAACAGCTAGTGCTCTTAACCTCTGAGCCATCTCTCCAGCCCCCATAGTGCGTTTTCTACTTTCACTATTTACACACAACACATGCAGACAGACATATATATATATACATATATACAAAAATTAAATATATACATACATATATACATATACACAGAAATTAAAATCTGGAGTCTACATGTAAGAAAAAATGTGGTATTTGTTTTTGAGTAATGATCTCAAGTTCCATTGAGATCGTTTTGCTACAGTTTTCATAATTTTATATTTTTTCTTTATAGCTAACTAAAATCCCATTGTGTATATGTTCTACATTTTCTTCACACATTCATCTGTAGAGAGACATCTGGTTCCATTTCTTAGTGCATCAGTAAATATGGCTGTGCAAGTGTGTCTGCTGATGTTCATACAGAGTTCTTCAGGCGTACAGGCAGGTTGGTCTGGCTGGGTCATATGATCACTCTATTTTCAGTTCTTTGAGGAACTTCCACTGGCTTCTTTAGTGACTTCTTTGCAGTCCCTGCAGCAGTGGGCAGGGGTGTAACTTTCTTTGTGTGCATTTGTTGTTCGTTCCTTTGACAGTAGCCATTCTGACTGGGGTCAGCTAGAATATGAAAGAAGCTTTAATTTGCATTTCCCTGGTCACTAACAATATTGAATACTTTTTCAAATACCTGTTGCCTTTTGAGAAGTAGTCATTAAATATATTAGCTGTTTCTTGGGTTGTTTTGGTGTTTGATTCTTTTATAGTTCTTCATATAGTCTATATATTAATCTATAGTTAGAAAGATTCCTTCCCATTACATAGGCTATCTCCTCCTTCTGATGATTGTTTCTTTCATGGTGCAGGTTTTTAATTTTCTATAACCGCACTTATCAATTCACAGGATTTCTTCCTGTGCTATTGCTGACTTTTCCTAAAAGTCCTAGCACACCTGTGTTTTTAGGAGTTTTGCATCTGTCTTCCTTTAGCAGTTTCAGAATTTCATACATTGCATTAAGATCTTCAGTCTGTTTAACGTTGTTTCGTCAGGGGTCAAGAGCACTGGCTGCTCTTCCAAAGGACCTGTGTTCGGTTCCCAGTGCCCACATGGCAGCTCACAACTATTTATAATTCCAGTTCTAGAGGATCTGACTTCCCTTCTGGCCCCTTCAGGTGCTACAGCAAACACCCATACACATAAAATAAAATAAATAAATCTTTTCTCTCCCAAGCAGAGGCAGCCACCCTTTAGTTTCTCTCCCAGTAAATCTCTTGTGTGAGGTTTGTTGTGTGTTGTGACTCTGTGGTATTCCTTGGCTCCTGACGACCAGGATACCTTCCAAAAGAAAAAGAAAAAAAAGAAAAAAGAAAAGAAAGCGAAAGAATGCCAGGCAGTGGTGGTGCACGCCTTTTATCCCAGCACTCAGGAGGAGGAGGCAGGTGGATCCCTGTGAGTTCGAGGCCAGCCTAGTCTACCAAGGGAGTTCCAGGACAGGCACCAAAAACTACACAGAGAAACCCTGTGTCAAAAAAAAGGGAGGAGGATGAAGAAGAAGAAAAGAAAGGAAGGAAGGAGGGAGAGAGGAGAAAGAGAGAGAGAGAGGAAAAAGGGAAGATGGGCTCTAGTTTCATTTTTTACAGGAGAATGTACAGTTGTCCTGTACGATTTGTTAAAGACACTTCTTAATATGTTCTTGAATATGTTTTGAAATTTTTTCTTAAGATGTTTTGTGTTCCCCTCCCCCCTCCACCACCACACACACATACCTTTTATTTTCTGTTGTGTCCTTATCCAGTTTTGGTATTAGGGTAATACTGGCTTCCTATCTTTTGGTGTTGCCTTTCTGTTTTATTGAAGAGTTTAAGAAGTATTGATGCTAGCACTTCTTTGAAGGTTTGGGAGGATTCCCCAGTGAATCTGGTCTTGGGCTTTTCTTGGCAGGGAGATGCTTTATTACTGCTTTTTCTGAATATTTTGTTTATGTCTTCTTGATTTAATTTTCTTGAGTTTTTGTTTTGTTTTGTTTTTTCCAACACAGGGTCTCACTATATAGATCTGGCTGTCTTGGAACTCACTCTGTAGACCAGGCTGGCCTCGAACTCACAGAGATCCACCTGCCCCTGCCTCCCGAGTGCTAGATTAAAGGCTTGTGCCACTACGCCCAGCATGATTTTAATTTTTGTAGGTCATATGTGACTAAAATTTTAACCATTTATTCTGAATTTTCCAGTTTTGTTTTTAATGTAATATTTCCGAGTACTTACTCTCTAGTAATCTGTTTTATTTCTTTACGTATATGCACCATCTGTGTGCAGTGCCCATGGAGGCCAGAAGATGGCATCTGATCCCCTAGGGCTAGTGTTACAGAGAGTTGTGAGCTGCAGTGTGGGTGCTTGGAACTGAACCTGGGTTCTCTGGAAGAGCAGTCAGTGCTCTTAACAGCTGAGCCATTTTTTTGAACCCCAACATCATTTATCGTTTTGTTTATGTGTATTGTTCTGTTAGTTTCCATTTTATCAATTACTGCCTTGATCTTTATTTTTTCTTTCCATTTGCTACTTTGGATTTTGCCTTTTTCTTCATTTCCTAAGACCTTTAGTTTCATCATAGTTTGAACTCTCTCTAATTTCTTTAATGTGAATATCTCAAATATCAACTTTCTCTTAGAACTGTCTTTGGCTGTATCCAAAGATCATGATAAGTTGGCATTCATCTTCATTTCATTAGCAGAATGTTTTAATATTTTGATTTCTTTGTGACTCACTGTTAATTCAAAATGTACTGTTCACTGGCAGTGGTGGCGTATGCCTTTAATCCCAGCACTCGGGAGGCAGAGGCAGGCAGATCTCTGTGAGTTCAAGGCCAGCCTGGGCTACAGAGTGAGTTCCAGGACAGGCTCCAAAGCTACACAGAGAAACCCTGTCTCAAAAAACCAAAAAAAAAAAAAAAGTACTGTTCTATGTCCATGTATCTGTGCAGCTTCTCTTACTGTTGGTTTCGAGTTTT
Organism: Peromyscus californicus insignis; assembly: GCF_007827085.1. Taxonomy (NCBI): domain Eukaryota; kingdom Metazoa; phylum Chordata; class Mammalia; order Rodentia; family Cricetidae; genus Peromyscus; species Peromyscus californicus. The sequence continues at coordinate 177,090,218 of NW_026294562.1, read as the reverse complement.
ATTCCATTATGGTCTTTTAAGATACCCAGAGTTGTTTCAGCTTCTTCATATTGTTCAGGTTTGCTTTGTAACCTAGCATATGGTCTGTTTTTTAGAAACTTCCATGGGCTGCTGAAAAGACTATTCCATTTCTGTTGAATGGAATATTCTGTAGATGTCCTTTAGATGTGTTTGATCTGTGTCATAGTATTTTCTTATTTAGATTTATTTTTGTGTACATGTGTGTGTATCTGTGTAAGTATATGCCACATGTGTGGGGTTTCCACAAAGTCCAGAAGAGGATGTTGGATCCCCTGGAGCTGGAGTAAGAGCAGTTTGTGAGCTGCCTGATGTAAGTACTGGAAACTAAACTCCAGTCCTTTGAAAAAGAACAAATGCATTTAACTACTTTTACATTATAGTATGAGATTGGAAAAGTAAGGAAAGGCCACTATATAATGTAAATTGTTGTTAAAAAAGAAAAATTTGCTTGTTTTAGGTTGTAGCTCAAGGATAGAGTTATTTTCCTAGATGGAGTACAACTTCCATTCCTAGCAACAGAGAGCTGGGGACATCATTATATGAGCACTAAACTCGATGAGAATATGGGCCAAAGGCATGAGTATGTTTTTCTCTAGAACTGATGAAGTCCTCTGTCTGGTGTTCTCTTCTGTCTTTCAACATTTTGCTGTCCACTGAAGCTACCTTATAATAGCCTTGTCAGTTTCTTCCCCTACATCTTACCCTACAAGGTCTCCTCTATAAATCGAATGTGTTGGTTTGTTCCAACAGTCTTCTGCACAAATTATTGAAGCCATCTTTGCCACTGACCTAAGTATTCATATTAGTATTTCTTCATTTCTAAAACAGGAAGAGTAGTTGTAACTGCTTTATGAGATGGTTTGGGAAATAAAATGAGTTTGTTTCCATCATAAAGTTGCCTGTATACCTAATGTTTGGCATGTCATATGGGAGGTAGGAATGTTCTACTCATTGTCATAAGTACCTCACAGATATTTTGTGCTCACTGTTTATTAACTCTATGTGATTCCTCACCCATACAGTTCATTATGCATGTTCTTTCATCTCTTTTCTTCTCCCAGAAGTGGAATCAGAGTTTTACACCCCTCCACAGAAAGTTTCTGAGAATGCAGCATTTCAAATTAGTAAGGCAAGTGAAATCATAAGACATGGTTTGTGGTGCTCTGTTTTAGAAGAACTGTGGCAAGATCCTGACCCCACAAAAAGAGATCAGCAAAACCATATCCCACCCTGGAATCCTGGTGCTTTCCTCAACAAGAAAACGCAGAGAACAGACAGAGACTGTGAATATAAAGAGTCCGGGAAAACCATCCCTTTAGTGTCCAACCTTATTTCTACACAAAAGGGAGCTCCAAAGTTATGTGCAAAAGGTTTGAAGCATAACCTTGAAGCAAAGGGTGAAGATCAAAACAACATCACAAAACAGCTCAATGATGTCGTTACGTCTGGCCAGCTCTTCACACAAGACTCTTCTAATGCTGACTGTACAATTCCTCATGAAGGACAGAATTCATGCAAAGGTAGCCAGTGCAGAAAAGTTCTCATCCATAAACAAACACTTACACAGCAAGTAGTTCATTCTAAGGAGAAACCAGATGCATGCACTGAGTGTGGAAAGGTCTTCTATGACATGTCTGCTTTCAGTAAACATCAGGCAACTCACACTGGAGAAAGACCTTTTGTCTGTCACAAGTGTGGGAAAACATTCCTCCAGAAGTCAGAGTTGACCTTTCATCAAGAAACTCACATAGAGAAACCTTATGAGTGTCCCGACTGTGGGAAATCATTTAGTCGTACATCCAACCTGCAGGTCCATCATCGAATTCACACTGGAGAGAAACCTTATGAATGCGGTGACTGTGGGAAATCCTTCAATAATACATCCCAACTGAAAGTACATTATCGAATACATACAGGGGAGAGACCATATGTGTGTCCTGTATGTGGGAAAGCCTTCAAGCAGAAGTCAATCCTCAGTACTCATGAGACAATTCACACCGGGGAGAAGCCTTACAAATGTACTGTTTGTGGGAAATTATTTAGTTGTACATCCCGACTGAAAGTGCATTATCAGATTCATATGAAGGAGAAACCTTATGAATGTGGTGACTGTGGGAAAGCCTTCAAGCGAAAGTCAAGTCTCACCGTTCACCAGAAGATACATATTAGACAAATACACCATGTATGCAGTGAGTGTGGGAAAGCTTTCAACCAGAAGTCAGAGCTCAGCATGCACCAGAGGATTCATCTGGGGAAGAATTCTCACAAATGCGGTGACTGTGGGAAGTCATTTACTTATGCATCCCAGTTGAAGATGCATTATCGAGTTCACACAGGGGAGAAGCCTTACAAGTGCCGGGACTGTGGGAAATCATTTACTTATTCATTCACACTGAATGTGCACCGTCGAATTCACAAAGTGGAGAAGCCTCACAAATGTAGTGTCTGTGGGAAAGCCTTGGCTTCTAAGTACCAACTTGAAGAGCATGAGCGAATTCACACAGGAGAGAAACCTTATGTGTGCACCGAATGTGGAAAAGGTTTTCATGGTAGGTCAGGTTTCCTGAGACATCAGCTAACTCACACTAGGGATAAACCTTTTGTCTGTCACAAATGTGGAAAGGCCTTCTTTCAGAGGTCACAACTGACATCTCATCAACAAACTCACACGGGAGAGAAGCCTTATAAATGTCGTTACTGTGGGAAATCATTCAGTCATACATCCCAACTGACAGTACATCATCGAATTCACACAGGAGAGAGACCTTACAAATGCAACTACTGTGGGAAGTCGTTCAGTAATTCCTCCCAACTGAAAGAGCATCTCCGAATTCATACTGGGGAGACACCTTATGCATGTTCTGAATGCGGGAAGGCCTTCAGCCGAAGATCGTCCCTTAATCTCCACACAAAAATTCATACTGGAGAAAAACACCATGTGTGTAGTGAGTGTGGGAAAGCCTTTAGTCAGAAGTCAGTACTTCGAACACATCAGAGAATTCACACTGGGGAGAAGCCTTACAAATGCAGTGACTGTGGGAAAGCCTTGACTTCAAAGGGCCAACTCCGAGATCACCAGAGAATTCACACGGGTGAGAAGCCCTATGTCTGCACGGAATGTGGGAAGGGCTTCTTTGGCAGGTCATCTTTGCATAGACATCAGATAACTCACACCAAGGAGAGACCTTTTATCTGTCAAAAATGTGGGAAAACCTTCATCCAGAAGTCAGCATTGACATCACATCAGCAAATTCATACAGGCGAGAAACCCTATGTGTGCCCTGAATGTGGGAAGGGCTTCTACAATAAGTCGTCTTTGCCTAGACATCAGATGACTCACACTAGAGGGAGATCTTTTGTCTGTCAAAAATGTGGGAAGGCATTCCTCCAGAAGTCCGTGTTGAAATGCCATCAGCGGACTCACACTTGCAAGAAGCCATAGGAAAGCCGTGGGAAATCATTCCATAACACGTCCCACTGAAGGCCATCATCATATACACATAGAAATGCAGAGAAGGGTCGGGCGGCAGCGGCACACGTCTTTGATCCCAGCACTCAGGAGGCAGAGCCAGGCAGATCTCTGTGAGTTCGAGATCAGCCTGGTCTACAGAGTGAGATCCAGGACAGGCACCAAAACTACACAGAGAAACCCTGTCTTGAAAAACCAAAAAAAAAAAAAAAAATAAATAAAAAATAAAAAATGCAAAGAGGATGGGAAGTCATCCAGCAGTGCATCCCAACTGGATGTGCAGCACTAGATTCATATGGGGAAAGAGCCTATTGTGTTCTGAGTGTAGAAAGGCCTTCAACAGCATGTCACATTACAGTAAATACCAAGCAACTCATACCAGACACAGTTCTTATAGGCTGTTTTTGTGTGAAAAGCTTTTCCAAGAAATCAGTGCATAGTCTATAAACAGATTTCCAACTGAGGTATAGTCCTTAAATCCTTTGAAGAAAATGTTTTGAAAGAACTTATTGCACACTATAGCTTCTGTATGTTAAAAGATCTACATATGCACTGCTTGTTTAAACACATTATTCACAAGAGAATTTGTTGTGTGATTATGGATTTCATCCTAGGAGGAACCCCTAAAGCAATGGTCTGAGGAAAGTTTCTCTATAGAAAATGCCAAAAGACACATTGGTACCAGACTATAGAAAAGTTTTGGGGATTTTATATCAACAATATTCCTGTTTATTATGGGATAATAATATTTATAATGCAAGAAAGAAAATGACAAGATTGTGTGATCTGTCAAAACTGTCTAATGTGTATGTATGATTGCATATTTATTTGTTTATGTGACATCAATGTTTACATATGTATTGCCTCATACTAGTGGGGTTTGACATGGAAGTCATTGCCTAACATGAGTTTCTTTTTTTAAAAATCTGATGTGTGTTGACAATCTATCCCTTATTCACACCATCTTGAGGCTGCACTATCAATAATTATTAGTCTTTTCATCATATGAAAATAACTTTTGAGATAAATCCATAAGTGAAAGTCTATAGCATTCACTGCTCCTGGTATTGTAACTTTTCTCTTCCATGATTAGCTCAGCTTATTTTTTTTGCATGTGTCCCGTCTGTAAATGAACTACATAGACAGAGCCATTATAGAATTATTATAGAATAATATAATTATAGAATCATTGAAGACTTCTTCATAGTCTTATGCAGGCTTCTAGTGCACACAAGAAGACAGTAAATAGTGTAGTGTGTGTGTGTGTGTGTGTGTGTGTGTGTGTGTGTGTGTGTGTATACACATGCATGAGTGCCAAGGCACAGGTGTGAAAAACTCAGAGAACAGTTCGTGAGTTGGTTCTTAGCTAACAACATGCAAGTCCCAGGAATTGAGCTCAGGTAGGTCATCAGGCATGGCAACATGTGCCATTAACCACTGAGCTAGCTCATGCCCACCAATGGATTTTTTTTTTTTTTTTTGAGAGTCTCACTGTGTAGCCTTGGCTGACCTGGAGCATGAGCTGGTCTTGAACTCAGAGACCCACCTGCCACTGTCTCCCAAGTGCTGGGACTAAAGGCACGCACCATCATGCCTGCTTGAATTTTTTAAATAAAGTTTTATGCAGTGTAGCTATGATCATTTGTATATATTCTGGGGATGCTTTGTTGCTCCACTAGTACAGCTGAGTAGTTGTGGGAGAAACCATTTGATCTCCAAGCTACAAATATTTATTATCTGGCTCTTCACAGAACATATTTGCCAATATGTGACACATGCATCACTATCCACATAATCATATCCCTGTATAGAATTTCTTTTCTTTGTTTTATAAAAAGCAAACCACATCTGTGTATATATTGTTTTTCTACTCTAAAATACATACCTTCATTGGCAGCATGGTGTGCTATGAAGTTGAAATACCATAATCCAGAGCCAGGTGTAGTGACACACACTTTTAATCATAGCACTCAGGACACAGGCAGGCAGAACTCTTGAGTCTGAGGTCAGCTTGGGCTACATAATGAGTTCCAGGACTACCAGGGCAATAGAGAAGGACCTTGTCTCAAAGAACAACAACAAGGTCGAGATAACTTTCTGAAAAGCGTGAATCAGAAAAGGAGGAGCCAAAGAGAAGGGTAACTGGGTTCAACTGAAGCGGCAGCCTGTTTCACCCAAAACTTTGTGAGAACTGACAGAAAAGAGTCTGAGCTGCTGTAGCCCATTCCCTGTAAATCATGGCTTAGTGTAAAAAAAAGGGGGGGGGGGAGACCTAGACTATTAAAAACCAAGAGAACATGGACTAAGAGAATTCCCTGAAGAAGTTCTTTTAAAGTGTTTATCCTCCTTAGCTAACATCTTACCCTGGTCAGAATGGCCGTTATCAATGGACAACAAACCTGCTGAGGATGTGAAGAAAAGGGAGCCTTTACTGACTGTTGGAGGAAATGCAGATTGCAACCCTAATGAAATCAGTCTGGGGTTCTGTTGTCGTGTTTGGTTGGTTTGTTTGATTTGATTTGATTTGATTTTGAGACAGGATCTCACTATGCAGCCTTAGTGGTGGTTTCTGAAATTACTAAAACTGGAACTGCCCCATGACCCAGCTAACCACTTCCAGATATACACCCTGGGAATCTGTATCGTACCACAGAGATACTAACACACCCGACCCAGCTAACCACTTCCAGATACACACCCTGGGAATCTGTATCGTACCACAGAGATACTAACACACCCGTTTTCACCACTACTCTTCACAATTACAAAGAAATGAAATCAGTCTAGATGTCCATCAGTACAGATGGGTGTATGTATAATGAGCCTGTAGTATAAATACAATGGAATTTCATGAGTCATAAAAATGAAATTTATAGTAAAATAAATTAAATTGGAAAATTTGAGGTAAGGTCATCCAGGAAGACAATAACTTATTCTTTCTCATATACAGATATTTCTGATTTTATGTATGTACAGCTTCAGCTTCTGAGTGTCTCTAATGGCTCATCACCTCCATGAGGCAAGTGCTTCATCTTGGTGAACTAGCTGTGGTTTGGGCTGCAAGACACATGGGCATTGTACAAGGTTTATTGACTGAAAAAGTCAATTTTGAAAGAAATTCTGGAAGAACAAGATTGTGCCTGTGATGCAATAAATGGGTATAGTTAACAATAATGACATGTTTAGAAGCAGCAGATAAATGAAGAGCAGAGACTGACATTTGCATAACACTAACTTTCATGTAGTTTACTATAATTTTGCCCCGTGGTGATGGATGGCTGAGCCTTCTCTTTGGAGACTCGAGCTGTATCTTTGATGATAAAACTGTGTTCTCCAAATCATCACTCCTGTAGTCTGTTTTCAATGGGAAGATCTAGATCATCTGTGAACCGGGCATGATGGCACGTTGTTGCAATCCTAGCACTTGAATGGCATAGACAAGAAGATCAGAGTAAGTTCAAGGCCAGCCTAATCTACATAGTTCTAGCCCAGTGGTTCTCAACTGTTCTAATGCTGTGACCCTTTAATACAGTTCCTCATGTAATATGGTTCCTCATGTTGTGCTAACCCCCAACAATAAAATTATTTTTGTTACTACTTCATAACTAATTTGCTACTGTTATAAATTGTAAATATTTTTTTGGAGATAGAGGTTTGCTGAAGGGGTCATGACCCATGGGTTGAGAACCACTGATCTAGACCATATAGGGCTAGAATGTGTTTGCCCTGGAGATAACTCACACAATCTTTGACTTTATTCTCACACTCTACATTAGGTCTACTGATTTATTCTTTACAGTGCTAGGTGATTTCACCATTTGACTGGTCTCTCTCCATTTACCATTATTTCCACTGTCCACCTAGGTCTACATTGTTTCTATTATGCAACTTAAAAAAATTTACTTCCAGGTAAGAACAGGTTTCTATCCTCTGGGAACCATGAGACACCCCAAGAAGTCCTCCCCAGTATGAAGTACATGATGGTTCATCTCAGATTCTCACCTTTAGTGTTCCATATGGCTTCATTTTCTGTTTCCTAATAACCCCACATAGTTTTCAACCTTTGAAAAATCAGAAAGTATCATTGTGGTGGTACACACCTTTAATCCTAGCTCTCAGGACACAGAGGTATGGAGTGTTCCAACATAGAGAGACCATCTCAAAAATGAGAATCCTTTTAAGTTCTGGTGAAAATAAAGGCAAAAGGTGAAAAGGAGAGATGGCTCAGTGCAAAAGGGGACTTGCTGCTCTTGCAGATGTCCTGGGTGCTGTGAGCTCAACATGCAGGCAAAAATACATAAAATAGATTTAACAAAATAAATACAGAGAAAGGATACTTTTGGTAACATGTAGTGTCAATATCTCTTAGAAATAGATACACTTGCAAGTAACTAAATGCCCTAACAATATAAGACAGTCTTGGGTTTTCACTGTAACACATTCCATAGGCCTTGCGTGGCTGTATGGAACTGATACACTTTGATGGTGGCTTCCGTGTCATTGGAGTATGGGTGCGGCCATGACACTTTCTGAAAGAACAGAAAATACCAGATGAGCCATAATAAGTATTGGCAAGGTTTACCTCCGCCAGTGGTGGTGCGCATGCGCGTCATCCACGAGGGGGATGTGGTGATGGGCTGAGGGAACCATTATTCAAATCGGAAGTGGCCTACAGTGGTCACATCGGCTCAGATCTTTGGGTAGTTCGCTTTGGCTATCGTTGCCAGGACAGCGTGGGTGTTTGGAGTAGGAACTCCTCGTATTGTGGGTGTCTGCGGGCGGAAGTCGCGGCCCTGGCGTGCCGCGCGCAGAGCTCTGGGAGGTGAGTGGCTGCGGGGCAGGGAGGACGCTGTGCTGCTGAGCGCTGGTTTGTGCAGACTGACCGCTGAGGCGGCTGCAGGGGGATGCCCTGGATAAATAAGGTGGGGGTCGTTCGGTTCGTTTTCATTGCGTTCTCGCGGGTCTTCCGCGTCCTGTGTGTTTTGTCACTTCCCAGTGTGCTCTCCTTTGGGATTTCACGCCGTGGTCCGGGCAAGTTGTCCTGTGAGGACGATCGGGGCAGGACTCAGGGAGTGGGCGCTGCAGGAGCCGGTCCTGGAGCTTCAGGACGAGGACCTTGATGCCGAGAGGACTGACTGCTCAGGCGGAGATGGAGCCTGGGGGCCGCTGTAGGGTGCTTGTGAGGGCGACCGCGCTGCTTTCTGGACCGGTAGTGTTTGAGTAGCTGGTAACTGGAGCCTTGGCTGCTGGTCAAACCCTGGCCTGCGAGTGCAGAAAAACTGCAAAGAATAAGTGAAAACGGGAAAATGAATGTATTTACGTTTGGGCCCAAACTGGCCCCAACAGTGTCCTCCATCTATGTCAGCCCAAGCAGTATTAGCAATAGAAGGAACTGCATGAAAGCCAGGAGATACGGAGAGGTATATTTAATGTGGGCTCAGTCACCTGAGCATAAGCCTTGGTGTTGACCCCAGAGACCAACTGTTCTGGTCATTTCCGTTCCCCCGTATTATATTTCCTGTATGGAGGAGGAGTGGGAACAGAAAAATGATTTTTTTTTAACTAATCCTAATTCAATTCCTATTGCCAGTTTACATAACTATTGGGGTCCTTTGCAGATAGATGTGAGGCCTGATTGGAGGTTTGCCCTGTGTTGGGACCTGTGGATATGGTAAGGATGGGTGACTGGCAGTTAAGCAGAGTGGTGCTGTAAAGAGGTTTTCGGACAGAAGCCTGGGTTTCTGCATCCGAACAGGCAAGGGCCAGCCTCATCTAGTATGCCTATTGAAGAGATGGAAAGCGCAGAGGGGGAGCTGGAGAGATGGCTCAGTAGTGTTGCATTCCCAGCACCCACACTCACATGGTGGCTTTGAACGCCCAGGAACAGTTCCAGGGGCTCTGATGCTCTCTTCCGCCCCCTACGGCACTGCTCGCTTTTGATGCACAGACACACAAACAAGCAAGACGCACACAAGATTTAAAATTTTTTAAAGGGTAAGAATAAATCTTTTAAGAAATTTTTTCTCTCATCCCCAGTGAACTACTTTTTCCAACTAAGCCCCATGTGGTGATTTAAAAGAAAATGGCCCCAAAGGGAGTGGCACTATTAGGTGTGGCTTTGTTGTTGGAGGAAGTGTGTCACTGTGGGAGTGGCCTTTGAGCTCTTACTTCGCTCAAGCATCTCTCAGTGTGACACTGAGACCACTTCCAGTTGCCTTCTGATCAAGATGTAGCCAGAACCATGTCTGCCTGCAAGCTGCCATGCTCCCTGCCGTGATGATAATGGACTAAACCTCTGAAATTGTAAGCTGCCACCTGCAATTAAATGTTTTCCTTTATAGGAGTTGCCATGGTCATGGTGTCTCTTCACAGCAATAGAAATCCTGACACCCCACCTCTTTAAAAAAAAAATGTTTAAGGGAAAAACAACAAGCAGAGGATGAGATTCCATAAATTGGTTGCGTTAAGCAGGAGAAAAGTTCAAATGACCTACTGACCCCATGTCTGTCTCTGATGTACTGATTTGAGGTCTACATTTAGAATTCAAGAGTTATGTATTACAGTAGCCAAGAGGGTTGTGGTGGCACATTACTGTCCTGTAATCTTAGCACTCTAGAGGCAGACTCGGGGGTCACTACAAGTTAGAAGCCAGGCGGAAATGAAATAGGTTAGGAATTGGAGCAGAGTAGAAGTCAGAGCCAAAGTGAAGGAGACATGCATAATGCTTTTTAAGTAAAAGCAGCTCGTGTGTGTGTGTGTGTGTGTGTGTGTGTGTGTGTGTGTGTGTGTTTCATTTTTAAGATGTATTTTATGTATATTTTTTGTTTGAATGCTTGTATATAGTATGCCTAGAGAAGCCAGAGTTTCGCTGGAATTAGAGTTAGAGGAGGTTGTGAGCCACATGCAGGTGCTGAACCTGAGACATCTGCAAGAGCAACAATTGCTCTTAACCATTGATCCATCTCTCTAGCCTGTTTCTTTTCCTTCCTTCCTTCCTTCCTTCCTTCCTTCCTTCCTTCCTTCCTTCCTTCCTTCCTTCTTCCCTCCCTCCCTCCCTCCCTCCCTCCCTCCCTCCCTTCCTTCCTTCCTCCTTCCTTCCTCCCAAACAGGATATTTCTATGTACCCCTGGCTAGCCTGCAACTCAGTTTGTAGACCAGTCTGGCCTCAGATGTGGTTGTGATGCCCCTGCCTCTGGAGTGCTGGGATTGTAGGTCTACAACTGAAGTTTGTTGAAAAGCCACACCTGTGTTAAAGATTCTTCAAGGCCAATGAACTGAAAAGTACTAGAGTGGCTGTGGGGAGTTTGTGTGTTATGGGTATGGAGTCTAGCTGTCTTTAGCTGTCTTTTGACCCCTTCAACAGTTAGTCAGTATCCTCCTATGTACTTTATCTAAACATCCCCCTAGTTTTCAACAACTGAAAAGCTAAGAATGTCATTGGAGGGCATGTGAGACCTGTAATAGAGATTTTCCCACCTTGTTGTAACCTGCCTACCTGGTGGCCCCACCAATGTTCATTTTGCTGTTGTTGTTATTTGCTGTTTGTTTTGGTGTGTATGTTATGTCCATGTTTATTTGGCTGTGGGTACATGTATGTGTACAGAGGAGCAGGGAAGCCAGAGGATAATATCCAATCTTTTCCTCAAGCACTCTCTACCTTACTTTTTGAGACAGGGTCTCTATATATTTGTATGTCTCTGTGTGTGTGTGTGTGTGTGTGTGTGTGTGTGTGTGTGTGTGTGTGTGTGTCTGTCTGTGTGTCTGTCTGTGTATGGGTTTTGTGTGGGCACATTGTAGGATCATGTACATGTCAAGGTCAGAGGACAACTTTCAGAAACTAGTTCTCTTCTTCTACCTTGTGTGTCCCAGGTATCACACTCAGGTTGTCAGGCTTGTCGGCAAGCACCTTTACCCTCTAAGGCAGTGGGTCTCAACCTTCCTACTGCTGCGACCCTGTAATAGTTCCTCATGGTGTGGTGACCCCCAGCCATAAAATTATTTCATTGCTGCTTCATAACTGTAATTTTGCTACTGGCATAATATAAATATCTGATACGAATCCCCGAAAGGGGTTGTGACCAACATATTGAGAACTGGTGCTCTGAGGTATCTTTTGGCTCACACCAATATACTTTAGAAGTGCTTTGATTTATGGCTTCATTTTGTTCTCTTACTATGAAAATTTCATGTAACATGGTAATTTGGCAAGCTGAATCTGTACTCTTAGGCCATGGTAACACCTCCATAGCTCTAGAATAAACTGATCCTACACCCTTTGAAATGAGAGCTGTGTTTTTGTACAGCCAACCACCATGCCTGGCTGACAGAAGTACCTTCTAGAAGCTTATTTCAATGCTGCTTCCAAGCCGGGCTTGGTGGAGCACACAGGCATTCCCTGCACTGGGGGATGAGGCAGGGTGATCAGGATATTGGAACCAACCTCTTTCATATAATGAGTTCAAGGCCAGCCAGTCCTACTTGAGACCCTACCTCAAAAAAAAAAAGAAAGCCACATCAATATTGCTTCCCTGCTGGGGTCTGTTATTTGGACCCCTGTGTTGTGAATTATGTGGTGTTATGTGGAAACCAAGAAATAACACTCTGGGGAAAGTTTATTGGCTATTAAGGTAGCCATAATTTCAGTGTCTTGAGGCATGTCAGCGACTGAGAAGAAGTCCTGTGTCCAGTCTTTAGAGGTCACTGGAAGGCGTTTGTCCTTGGTTGTTTTAACTCTTTGGGCTCTTTGACTCCTTTGAGGGCCCGCCACCCAGCTCCCAAATAAATACACCCAGAGTCTTATTCTTACTTACGAATGCCCAGCCTTAGCTTGGCTGATTTCTAGCCAGCTTTCCTTAACTTAAATTATCCCATCTACCTTTTGCCTCTGGGCCTTTTCCCTTTTGTAGCATGAATTCTAATTGGTTCTAATGATGAAAACCCGGAGATGGAGGGGTAAATGCTGAAAGATTAGAGAAGTGAAGGAGCTAGCCAAAGTCACCTCTTACCTCCATGGCTTCTCAGCCGGAAAAGGGCCGAGCTCCTGTCTCCTCCCTCCCGCCTGAGATTCCTGTCTCCACCTCCCCAGTGCTGGGATTAAAGGTGTGAGCTTCCACCACCCGGCTCGGTTTCTCTTTTAGACTGGATCAATCTTGTGTAGCCCAGGGTGGCCTTGAACTCCTGATGTTCCTGCTTCCTCTTCCCAAGTGCTGGGATTAAAGGTGTGTGCCACCTTTGCCTGGCCTCTATGGTTAACTATTGGCTAGCTCCTCACTCTGATCTCCAGGCAAGCTTTATTTGTTAAAGCACAAATAAAATATCACCACACCTTTTCTTACTTCTGTATATCTTACTTTCACTCTTCCCCGTGGCTGACTGGGTAGCTGGGTGGCTGGCCTCTAGTGTCCTCCTCTCCTTGTTCTCTTGCTCCTTCCTTGATCTGTTTATTCTCTCTGCCTGCCAGCCCCACCTATTTGCCTTGGAAATGGCCGTTCAGCTCTTTATTAGACCAATCAGTGTTTTAGACAGGCAAAGTAACACAGAGTTAAACAAATGCAACATAAAAGAATACAACACATCTTTACATCACTAAAACATGTTCCACAGCATAAACAAATGTAACACATCTTAAAGTAATATTCCACGACAGGTACTGGTCTGAGTTACTGCATAAGGGAAACATGCATAGTCAGCCAGAGGGTTGTTGATACCTGTAATACCTACATGTGATAGGCTGATGGAGCAGAGTCACTGACCTCAAGGCCATCCTGGAGTATATAATGAGTTCTCTGTCAGCCTGTGCTACACAAGAACACATTGGCTCAAATGAAATCAAGTGGGGCAAAATTAAAAGGAAGAAAGGGTAGGCTTTCAAAATAGAGGTCCTGGTCCTTATGTATGTGTAATTGGACATTTCTCTCCTGCCTGCCTGTTCCCAAATATCCAGCAGCCACTTCCCAAATTACCACACAGAGGCTTATATTAATTATAAATATATATGATATATAAATATAAAAAAGCCTGCTGATAACTGAGGCTTGTTAAGTGTAAGCTAACTCTTACACTTAAATTAACCCATAAGTCTTACCTGTGTTTAGCCATGTGGCTTGGCACCTTTTCTCAGTATGACATTCTCATCTTGTTTCTCTTCATTTGCCAGTGACTCTCTGATTCTGCCCTTCCTCTTCCCAGAATTCGCCTAGTCTGGCACTCACACTCAATCTCTTCGTGCCTAGCTATCAGCCAATCAGCTTTTTATTAGCAAATGAGAGTAATACATATTCATAGTGTAGAAAAGAATTGCCCCACAGTGTGTATACCTATATACTTTTTTGATATAGGAGGGAATTGTGGTAGTAAACTACAGGGATATGTCAGAAAAAGGCTATGGGATGCATCAGTAAGTTTGAATAGTCTCTAGAAACAAGAAAAACATGAACTGTGGCATGATGTCATTTTGTGTAAGTCAGATATATATACTGATCCTCTTTTCTATTTGGTGACCTTGGGTCATATTAGAGACTATAACACAGCCTCACTTGCCTTCTTAAAACACCAGCTGAAAGGTTGTTTGGAAAATAAGCTGATAGCTAGCTGATTTTTGTCATCTTTATGACCTGCCAGGCTGATGAGCCTCATCTTTGCTTTACATCACCTTACTTAATACCTTCCTGTTGTCACAGTTAAGAGGTGAGAGGAAGAGTTGGACATTTCTGGGCTTTTTTTGCTCTGCAGTGTCTACATGATGGCCTTCAGTTAGGGCCTTCAGCTCTTTGTGGGCAGATTTGTTGAGTGAGTGATAATGTGGTCGTTGGCTTTCCAGGGTTTCCCGATGTCTTTGCAAACCTCCAGGTGAGGCTGAGTCACCCACATTGCCAGTTTTCCCAGCATAACCCAGCTGACCTCTGCGCTGCAACTCTACGTGGATCCTCCACATGCTCAAGTATCTTCAGAATCCTGGGGAAACCAAAGACAGGCCAAGAGTAGAAACCACAGAGGACATGCCTACTGACATGAATTTCTGCCAGATGCCCCCGAGATTAGAAGCTGAAGAGCAGAATGGATCGTGTGAGGTGAGGAGAGATGCCCCAGGTTCTACTTTTCACAGCTAGATTGCAAAAGCTGGAAGCAGCAGATTGGATTTCCTTGAGACAACCTTGATTTCCAGCTAAGAGTGAAACTCAGAGGGCGGAGACCTCACCATTTCCCCATCTTTTCATTGACGTGTTCATTGTGCCGCTTCTTAGGTTTAGGTTTATCTGCCCAGCTATGACTTCCTGGGGAGTCCTGTTTCTATCCAACCCAGAGGATTGGCAGGACAAAGAAGTAGGTGCATCCAAATCTAGCTTAGCTTGGTAAACCAGATTTGTGTGTGTGTGTGTGTGTGTGTGTGTGTGTGTGTGTGTGTGTTTATTAATTATGGCAGTATATGTAAAGTGCAACTTTCAGAGGCATGGAGCACTCAGGCAGCTGCATCATCCTTCCCCCAGCTGTGTGTCCAGCTTACATGCTCCATGTAACATGAAGATGTGGTCTCTTAAATCTCTCCCTTCCACCAGGAGGGAATGTTTCTGTACCAAGGTAACAGCTACATAGCACTGTCTTTACCCCACATGTGTACAGATCCCTGAGTCTTTTGATTTTCTCTTCCAGTTCATAGCTGCACATTGGCTCCTCAAAGCTCAGTACCTTAATTTTTTTTTAATTATATTATTTTGTGTGTATGGATGTGTTGCCTACCTGTATATCTGTGTACCATGTGCATGCAGTACCCACAGCAGCCAGAAGAGGGCATCAGATCCTCTAGAACTAGAGTTACAGCCAGTTGTGAGCTACCATGTGGGTGTTGGGAATTGAACCCAGATCTCTGGAAGTCAGCATTCTTAACTGCTGAGCCTGCTCTTTAACCTGAAGCTGAGTATCCTAAAATAGTAATTTGGATATATTGGGCTAAATTAAGTATGGTATTAAGTTGATTCCATTTGTTTGTAACTAATATGGCTACTAGAAACTTTGAGATGACTTGTGGCTACCATTGTATTTGAGTTGGAGATCTCCACTCTGGAGAACAATCAGACTCCAATTTTATTCTTGTAAGAACACTTCACAGTGGCAACATGCCTGCACTATTGTATCCTGCCAGGTTCACACCATGTTGGTCATCTCTCTCCTGTGATGCTAAAACCATCACCGGGTTCAGGTGTCTTCATCCCAAAACCCTCGCGCAGACCTGGCAGTGCTTCTCGTGTGGTTTAGCAGCCAGTGCCAAGGACGAAGAGTGCTGAAGTAACAGCTGCCCTTCTGGCTGCACTTGTGGCTTCCACCATCACATCTTAGAGTGACACAAACCCGATGCACTAAGAAAGGCCAGCCCTTTAAACTTGGAGATCTTCATTTCCCTGCAGTTCATTATTTAAGTGACAATCCATGACTCAGGGTTGAAAAACCCACACCCTTTTCACCCACCTCAGACCCACCCCAGAATACCTCCCTGTAACTTGGATGACAACCACTTTTGAGACATTATGGATGTTACTGTCTCCTCCTTCCCAGAGCTCTCTGCCACCGCCTGAAACCGTGGCTTTTCCTCCCATTCCTCCTTCATCCTAGTTCTCATCTAGAATGTGACGTTCTCCACATTCCAGTCAAACTTCTTACCTCCAGTTTTAGTTGCTGTGCTCTGGTCAGCATGGCGGCCATTTCCAGGCATGTGCCTGATTTCCCCTCCCCAACACTTCGCTTTGTATAGATTTCTGAAAGTGTTCCTTTATGGCCCAATACTTGGATCTTTATATTTGCTATTCTGCAAGTCTGAGTTTCTCTGAGTGTACAAACTCATATAGTGTGAATTCCAAGGACCCAACACAGCTATGGACAGGTACAATGTGGCTTAATAACTGTCATGCTGTTTAATCTATGACAGAGAATGGAAAAGAATCCATTTCAGGCCTCCCGGGGAGGGGATGACACTGTTTAATAGGTGGCCAGTTTTGTTTTTTTTTATCTTTTCTTTATGCCCCAAAATACAGTGGGAAAGAGGTGTTTTGTGGAAAGCTTAAAGCTTAACCTGGGGGCAGGGGATCACTGAAAACACATGTCCTATTTGTCAGTGTTGATTCACAGTGAGTATGTTGTTACAGAGATTGGTGTCGTTTGATGATGTCACCGTGGACTTCAGCCAGGAGGAGTGGCAGCACCTGGACCCTGCCCAGAGACGCCTGTACCAGGATGTGATGCTGGAGATCTACAGCCACCTCTTGGCAGTGGGTGAGCACAGCTGGCCTGGGGGTCCAGGATTGGCCTCCTTTCCTTATTTTTCTTTTCAAAACCTGGTGGAATATCAATCTTTTATGAATTTTTTCCTTTTATCTTGATGCTCTATTCCCCTTTGGATATTTCCATGTGTTGTTTTGTGCTGGCAGTAGTGAGTTTGATTCATGGAGCCTGCATGTAAGAGGCAAGGCTGACTCCCCAAGTTGTCCTTTGAATTCCACACACATACCTTGGCATGTGCAACACGTGCAAGTGCATACACACACACACACACACACACAGAGAGAGAGAGAGAGAGAGAGAGAGAGAGAGAGAGAGAGAGAGAGAGAGAATGTGGGTGTAGGTATGTATTAAGATTTTATTTTATTTTATTTTGTGTATGGGTGTTTTGCCTTCCTTTCTGTTCATGCACCATGTATGGTGCAGTACCTGTAGAAGCTAGAAGAGGGTGTCAGATTCCTTGGAACTGTAGTTATAATTTAGTTGTCATGTGGGTGCTGGGAAGCAAACCTGGGTCATCAGCAAGAGCAGCAAGTGTTCTTAACCACACCATCTTTCCAGCCCCACCTCTTCTGCACATGCATATGTGTGTGTGTGTGTGTGATTTAAAAAAATAAAATAAAGAATAACAATCTGAGAGTATAGGTTTATTGCTCAGGGTCGAATGCTTGCTTGGCATGGGTGAGGCTCTGCTTTAATCCTTACTACCACAATAAAGAAAAAAAACCAAAAAAGCAGACGAGAAAAGGGCAAAGGGCATGAATATGCATCTCTAAGAGCTAATGAAGTCTTCTGGGCAGTCTGTTCTGTAGGTCTTAGCTATCCACCAACAATGCAGTATAACAGCCTTGTCAGAGTCCATCCTATTTACTACATATGTATAGCTAGGTCTCGTATTTGTTGAACTGGTTGCCTTTGCCCAAACCAAATCTTGGCCCACTAAACTAAGTGATTTTGGCCACTGACCATAGTTCCCAATTTCTCATATATAAAAAAAGGAGAGTAGATGTGGCTATTTGGGGAATTAGTTTGAGTTCATGTGTCTGGTGCATACAAAGTTGCCTAGCATGCATGGGTGCTGTATATATGGAGTTTGGTGTGTACTAAGGGCTGTGGTAGTGTTCCTTACCACTATCATCCACATGATGAGCATGACTACTGCCTGACTCAGATTTCTTAGGGTTCAAATTCAGTTCCATGTGATTCCTCCTCCGTCCTGTTCACTGTGCCTGCTCCTTCATCTCTTCCTCTTCTCTGCAGGTGAATTACAGCTTGACACACCACATCAACAAACTTTTGTGAAAGCTTCGTTTCTAAGTGATGCATCCAGCGA
Organism: Peromyscus californicus insignis; assembly: GCF_007827085.1. NCBI lineage: Eukaryota > Metazoa > Chordata > Mammalia > Rodentia > Cricetidae > Peromyscus > Peromyscus californicus. Next base: position 177,072,126 of record NW_026294562.1, on the reverse strand, counting down.
AGTCGCAGGACATGGCTCCTATTGTTCCGTTTTAGAGAAACTGTGGCAGGATAGCAATACTACAGCAAAGACAGATCAGCAAAGACAGATCCCACCCGTCAGTCCTGGTGCTTTCCAGAATCAGAAAACACCAAACAGAGACGGCGGCTGTGACTGTGAAGAAACTGGAGAGTCTGTTCTTTTGGGACCCCACCTCATTTCTACACAATATGTACCTCCAAGGGGTTTCTCATTGGCAAAAAGTCTGAAGCCTAACCTTGAAGCATACAGTGACAATCAAAGCAGTACCACAAAGCAGGTTAGTGACATTGGATCTCATCAGTTTTTTACACAAGGCTCTTCTAACAGTGTGTGTACAATTCCTCATCACAGAGAGAACTCATACAGTGAAAGTCAGTTTGGAAACGTTCTGTCTCCCAGTCTACCACTTATGGAGCATGAAATTAATTTTCAAGACAAAGCAGTTGACTATACTGGATGTGGCAAGGTCTTCACTGGTGAGTCAGCTTTCTGTCAACAACAAATAACTAACAATATGGAGACGTCTTTTATCTGTCACACATGTGGGAAAACCTTTCTCCACAAGTCTAAATTGACCTCCCATCCAGACACTCATAGAGAAGAAACACCTTATGAATGTCCTGACTGTGCAAAATCACTTAGGAGTATGTCCAGCTTGCAAGTGCACCGTGACATCCACACAAAGGAGAAGCGTTATGAATGCCATGTGTGTGGGAAATCATTCAGTTATACATCCCACCTAAAGGTGCACCTTCGAACACACACTGGGGAGAAACCTTATGCATGTTCTGACTGTGGAAAAGCCTTCAGCCAAAAGTCGGTCCTCACCATACATCAGAGAATTCACACTGGAGAAAAGCCTTACACGTGCAGTGACTGTGGGAAAATGTTTGTTTGTGCATCAGATCTGACAAAGCATTGTCGATTTCACACAGGGGAAAAGCCTTATGAGTGCCCTGACTGTGGGAAATCTTTCAGTATTAAATCTAACCTGCTTGCACACCATCGAATTCACACCAGTGAGGGACCTTACAAGTGCTTTGACTGTGGGGAGTCATTCAGGAAAATATCCCAATTGAAGGTCCATCATCAAATTCACACTGATGGTAGATCTTTTGTATGTTCTGACTGTGGGATGGCCTTCAGCCAAAAGTCAGTCCTCACCACACATCAAAGAATTCACACTGGGGAGAAATGTTACCCATGTAGCGACTGTGGAAAGTTGTTTCTGTATGCTTCAGATCTGAAGAAGCATTGTCGAGTTCACACAGGGGAGAAGCCTTACAAATGCCATGACTGTGGGAAATCATACAGTGTGAAATCACACCTACATGTACATCATCGAATTCACACTGGTGAGAGACCTTACAAATGTGATGACTGTGGGAAGTCATTCAGAAGAAACTCTCACCTGCAGATGCATCAGCAAACTCACACTGGTGAGAAACCTTACAAATGCTCTGACTGTGGGAAGTCATTCCGGAGAGCATCCCACCTGAAGGTCCATCACCGAATTCACACTGGGGAGAAACCTTATGTGTGTTCTGAGTGTGGGAAGGCCTTCAATGATAGGTCGGTTCTCAGCACACATCAGAGAATTCACACTGGAGAAAAGCCTTACATATGCAGCGACTGTGGGAAAGCCATGTCTTCTAAAGCCAATCTCAAAGAGCATCAGCGAATTCACACAGGCGAGAAGCCGTATGTGTGTGCTGAGTGTGGGAGGGCCTTCAGTGATAAGTCCTCTTTCTATAGACATTGTAAAATTCACAGTAAGGAGAGATCTTTTGTCCATAACAAAGCAGAAAAGGGCTTCCTGCAGAATTCACAAGTGACATCCTAGGAGCAAACTCACAGTGCAGAGAAACTATAGTGACGCTCTGTCTATGGGAAGTCTGTCATTGTTATGTATCAGCCGAAGGTGTATCATCAAGGTCACACGTATTACCATTACTGAAGCTGTGGGATACTATTGGCGCACCATCCACACCATACTGGGAAGAGACATTATTTGTGTTGTGAATGCACCAAGTCCTTCAAAATCATGTCATTTCAGTAGACTCGAGTGTTCATACCAGGCAATCTTCTTAAAGACACCTGATCATATAAAAGAATTCATTGTAGAGTCAATTCCTCATCCCTCATCAAAATATTCTTGGTTTTTATGAAAAAATATTTTATCACAGACCTAAGTAGGACTAGGGAGATATTACACTCAGTTGTTAAATTCTTTGTCTTCTGGATACCACAGGCACACACATACACACATACATGCCACACACAATACATATGCAAACCTAACTATAAGCCATAGTTCATAGTTGAAAAAAAGTATAGCTATGCATTGCTTGTTTAAACATATAAATAATTATATGTGAGAGAATTATTAATGAACTTGTAGGAAGAAGCACAAATATTGTTTCCTTGCATGAAGAAATGTTGATTGATGATTTGAGGTAAACCTTCTATAGTTAATGATACAAAGTTTCTAGGCTATAGGAAAGTTTGTTGGAAATTACATCAGTGGTTTCTCTGTTTATTGTGGGATACTATTGTTTGTTTGTTTGTTTGTTTGTTTGTTTTTACAAGACGGGGTCTCACTATATAGTTCAGTTCAGGCTGTCCTAGAACTCACTATATAGACCAGGCTGGCCTTTAACTCACAGAGAGCTGCCGCCTCTGCCTCCCAAGTGCTGGGATTAAAAGTGTGTGCCACTCTGCCTGGATGGATACTAATATTTTTAAATGTCACAAAACATTTCTCATCTCTGTCTAGGAAAGGATATAAGTCCTGGACTTGTCTGTAGCATGGTGGTCGGCAGACAAAGTGACCAGTTTTGACTTCCCAGGTCTTTCAATTCCCAGGTCTTTCAATGAATTCTTCACCACCTTGTCCAGTCTCAGGTACTTATAGAGCATCTCCTTCAGGGTTCCATTTGAGAGAGAAACAGAAACTCAGAATGTTCATGAACCCATGGTAGTGCCTCCCCAGTGCTGGTGTGAGTAATATTCCTCCATAATTTATGTTCTTCCAGAACCTCAGAACGTAGCCTTATGGAAATGGCTTCTTTATAGAAGTAACTTAGAATGCAGACATGCTTGGTCAGTGTTGGTCCTAAATCTAATGAGTGGCAGTCTTGTGAAAAAGCCATATGAAGACTCAAAATTTTTGAAAGACAGGACCATGGAAGCAGGGGTTTCAGTGCCATACCTCCAAGCCCTGGAATGTTAGCAACAGAAGCTAGAGAAGCTTTCTTCTTGGGAGTTTCCAAAATTAGCCATCACTTGGCCAGTATCTTGATTTCCAAATTCCGGTCTCAAACATGGCAAGAAAATCAGTTCCTAATATTTTGTGAACTATTCTGAAGCAATCTAGGAAAATCAGCGTAGTATAGCAGGCTCTTGGATGCCAGTGTGTACTCATGGCCTGCCTTCCTGGTTCTTCTGTTACATCTCGGTACCTTCTTTGGTCATTCTTTTCTCATCCACTATTCCCGAATTTCCTGTTCCTCTTTGTCCTCACTCTGCTTCCCATGTTTGAACTCCTTCCACTAGCCTTTCGCATGTTGCTGTTCTTCCTATGGAACCCTGGCCCTCAACTTACCCAACCACCTGTGCCCCTCATTTTTCTCTCACCGAGGCCCTCTAGACATGAATATTCCCTCCTATGTCGGATCATGTATTTCTTGTTTGTTTATTTCAGCTTTGTTTGTTTCTTTGAGACTGAGCCTCACATAGTCCAGGCTAGATTCTGATTGGCTGTATAGCAGAGGATGGCCATGAAATCTTGAATCTTCTACTTCCACCTCCCAAGTGCTGGGATTACAGGGATGTGCCACTACCTTGGCCAAATGGTATTTTTACAAAACACTATCATAATAACGTCTTCCATCCAACATGTACACAGTGTCAATCTGACTACCCTGCTGAAAGGTGAGTCTGTGTCCCTACTCTCTCCAGGATTTTATCTTAGTTTCAATGGGTAAAATAATAACAGAAGCAATGTGGTGTTTGAGGCCACACTAAAAGCAATAGAGCATCTACATTGCTTATCTGAATGCTTGTTCTTGAAGCCGTCCTCTGCCATTTAGTAATTCAAGTCATGTTGAGGCCAATATACTATGAGAAAAACCAATTGAGCCAATGCAGAGAGGCCCAGAGATGAACATTGAAGACATGAAGATTGATCCAGGACATCATTCCTATGGTTGGGATTCTGGTTAAACCTCATCAGCTGTATGGAAAACTAATTCCACAGCTACTCAGATGATCCTTCCCAAGTCCCTGACTTAACATGAACCTTGGAAGGTAACAGTAACTCTAGAACATTAAAAGTTATCTTGATTTGTTGTGTTGCAGCAACAAGTAACTAGAATATTCTCCCTCATCTGCACCAACCATGCCTATTCTCCTGTGACGTATTACTCATGGATTTTGCCAAGTCCTTAAACTCTAGGGGGTGGTTAGAGATGGAAAAGAGCCACCTGCAAGCTTAGTGCTTTAGGGTGAGGTTATGGGCCAGTTGGACCAATCCTCCTCACCGATGTCCATGGGTTAGGTCTAGCCAAGATTGGGTTAGGCATTCCAGTGAGGAATTCCTGCCCGGCAATGGCAGTTTTCTCATCTTTGGCCTGCCTTTTGTTAGGAGGTGCATAAAAGAAATAAAGTCTAATTGATGATACTTTTGTTAGAAGGATGCATAGACAAGTACCATTTACACCCAGAAATGACACCAGGACACCTGTGCTGCTACATCCTGGAAAATGACACAGCAGTTCATTCTTCCTGGTGCAAATCATTCAGTTTAGTCCATCACCCTGTGAGACCTGCACCCAACCCTGTCTTACTGGCTTTGAAGACATCACAGAGTGAGGCCAGAGTAAAAGGCAGCCCGAGGTACTCAGTGCAACACTGAACTGCCTTTCAGCTTATGTCCAACATGTTGCTTTCCACCCTGGCCCTGTCTAGACCATTAGTAACTACCTTTCCTAGTAAGCAATTCAACATGAGTTCTGATGTGTAAAACGGGAATTATGACTATCAGCCATGCTGGGTTGTAGTACTAGAACATCCATCATGCATAGGCTAGGCTGTGGTGCCAGTTCAGCATTGTTTTATGACTGATTCTGGTTCTTATGTCTCCGGAAACTGGCTTGAAAGCATCCTATAACACTTGTGCTGAATCTGAATGCCCACCTGCCCCACTCCCAGTAACAACAAGCTCGTGGTGGTTCTGTCACTCAGCTATCCCCCCATGCCTGCTGTAATCCATCATGGATGTGTCTGCCTACAACCTCCCTATCAGAATAACCACTTGCTGAGGGCAAGGCTGAGGACTCACTTGTATCTGGGTCCTCTAAGAACTCAGGACCCAGCTTTGACTACTCTAAATCAGCTCTTCATCTTAGTGCAGCATTCAATGTGGAAGATGGACAAGGCAGAGCTCAAGAAGCAGATCTTGATGGCCACCACAATTTCAGCTACCAGGGGTCTGGTTTCCCTTTAGAAATATGGGTGAGGCTGGTCAACTGCTAACTGTAACCTGGAGTCTTCCTCTTAACATCAGGGTTTGGATATATATAGTTCTCCAGACCTCCCTTTATCTGACCAGCTCAAGTGTCACCCAACCTCAAGTCCAACTACTACACAATTACAGAAATAGGAATGTCTCGCCTTTTATACTTAATACTTGTGTCTCATAGTTCATCCCCGGTACAAACAACAAAGTGTTTCGTCCTGCATTCAATAGGTGGAAACATACCTCTGATATCCATCAAGAATTGTTCATGCATCATGAACAACTTGGCCATGATTCTCAGAATGACACATGATCCAGCTACATTTGGCATTTAGGAATTGATCTAGAAGGTATACACACGTAATACAAATACAAGATAATTAAGCCGGGCGGTGGTGGCGCACGCCTTTAATCCCAGCACTCGGGAGGCAGAGCCAAGCGGATCTCTGTGAGTTCAAGGCCAGCCTGGGCTACCAAGTGAGTTCCAGGAAAAGGCGCAAAGCTACACAGAGAAACCCTGTCTCGAAAAACAAAAAACAAAAACAAGATAATTGACTGCACATTTCTTTCAGCAGAAATCAGCTGTAACTGCCCATTAGTACAAGACTGCCACACAGTTGGGGCCCATTAATGCACTGGGTTTCTCAGTCATGGGAAATGGATGATCTGTGCATCTAATATCCAGTCTCACCTTTGACACTCCAGTGGACAAACCCAAAATCAAGAAAAGCTGTATGGAAATGGGTCATTTGGGGAGAAAACTGATCAAAACACTAGGGAGCACTACTCTGTGTGTCTTCTGAATACTGTCCATATGATTCTGTCTCCCAGAACAATCACTTAAACTATTGAGTAAATAAAGATCTGAGACTGGAGACTGACTCAGATGGATCAGAGGGGCCTGAAACATGCAGTTCTTGTGTATGAATGCTGCCCTGTGCCTCTGGTGGCAGTCATGCAGTGGGTGACAAGCCGGTGGACACAAGGGGCCTGACAGCTCACATGTCTACCAATGGTGACACTGGTTATGAGCTAAGGTTACTGTCCAGGGTTAATAGGGTGAAGGGGCCCTGCTCCTTAGTCAGGGGGGCTCCCTGCTGCCTGGCCTGCTCCTCTTGAGACATGGATTTGGTGGTTCTATACAGCATCTTGGAGAATAGACAATTTCTATCTTTAGGAAAAGATGAGAAGGGGGTACATTACCCCTTAGCACACAAATGCAGAGGGACAAGACAAGGACCCTTTTCTGCCCCCTCAGCTGTACCTCCAGGAAACAGCCACCTTCAGTTCCCAGCACTGGTTCCCCTTTCTCTCAGTCTCAAGCACTCAGTGTCATGACCTCACACAAGAGTCTCTGTGACAATTCTGCTGCGGTTAGACTGGTTCCAGGAGAGGTCACTAGGCAGATAATTTTGATGTCATGGTTCTAATATGTGGTGAACATCATCACTGAGGACTGAATGGTTTTTTAGGGCCCAGAGAGGTAAGGTAGCTGCCACCCAGGAGGTTAGTTTGTTTCTGGCTCACAGATTCAGCACAGGGGAGCTCAGGGTACTGGCATGGCTGGGCTCTTAGCTTCTCCAGGATTTGGATGTCAGGGTTCTGTGTCCAACCAAGGAAGAATGAATATAATCTCTCCACACTGTGTACTGGTAAGACAGTCAAACAGTAAAGAGAAAATGTAATTAAGGAGCAAAGGGTCAGAAAGTGTGCAAGTATGATTTGTCAAAAGGAACAGTGGACAGTTTTGCAAGATGGAATGTGAGTCCATTCATATGGTCAACACAAGCCACTAGGAAGTGAAAATTCAACCCAAACTCATATGTCAGCTTCTGCAACTCTTCTTGCCTCAATTCCACTGAGAACAAAGAGAAAGAGACATGCTGTTTTACCTTCTGGTTGTGGTTCATCCACTCAAGGAGCCAACTGATCTATCCCAGTTATCTTTAATTGTCAGTCTGACAATCTAAAGTCACCTGAAAAGGGAGTCTCAGTTGAGGAACTGGCCAGATCAGGTTGAAGGAAGGGGGGTGGGGCTTGGTTATTGATGTGGCGCAATTCCCTAGGCAGACAGACTTGGAATGTATAAGAAAGCTAGCTGAGTGTTGAGTTCCTGATCTGACTTTGCCCAATGAACTTTAGCCTGTGAGCCGAACTAAACCCATTTGTTCCCCAAGCTGTTTCTGATCAAGGCCTTTATCATCTAGAAAACTAGAGCACGCCGTAGTCCTGATGGACTGTGGCTCGGTGGCTGGCTGCAAGGTTGTTGCCGGGAAGGTAAAAGTATGGAAAGTGGGGAGACTGGATGCAATAAGACTGGATGCTGAGAAGATGCAGACAAAGGAGCAGAAATGGATTTTGCATTAATTAACTTTTACGTAGTTTTATTATATTTTGATGCGTAGAGACAAATTTCTGAGCCTAGTCTTTCAGGAACCCTGGAGCTATCTATGTCTCTGACCCTGAAACTTCTCACAAGAGCAACGCTCCTGTAGTCTTCTCTCAAAACCATCTGTGAAGCAGGGCATGATGTGACCTTTCTTAGGTGGCATGGGTAGGGAGGTCATTGCAAATTTAAGGTTACTCTGTTGTACACCGAGGACTCCAAACAAGGCAAGGCGAGAGCATGTTCACCCACTCCTTCACTTTAATCTTATGTTCTCTCATAGGTATATTGATATTCTCTGCAGTGCTGACTGGGTGTTTTCACCCTTTGACAACTTACACATGCGCATACGTGCGCACACACGCACACGCACACGCACACTTTTGGCTCCATGCATTTTCTATGTACTCAACATTCTTTTAGAAAATGCTGACATTTTATTATCAGTAGATCTTGAAGTGTTCTCAGTATCACATACTAGAAGGTTCATTCCAGACCCTCACTTCCATGATCCTTAGGGCTTCACTTCCCATTTCCCAATAACCCTGCCTAGTTTTCAGTTTTAAAAAAGGAGACAAGAGCCAGGTGCTGGTGGCACACACCTTTAATCCCAGAACTTGGGAGACAGAGGCAGGTGGATCTCTGTGAGTTCAAGGCCAGCCTGGTCTACAGAGTGAGTTCCAAGGCAGCCAAAGCTACACACAGAGAAACCCTGTCTCGAAAAAACAAAAAACAAAAGACAAAAAACCTTTGAAAATACAGAGAGAATGGATTTTCATAATATGAGGTGTCACCACCTCTTTAATATATGTACACACAGTAGAAAAGAATCCCCTGCTACTGTAAGACAGACTTTCACACTTCAACATTCCAAAGCCTTCCTGACTGTACAGAAGTGAAGTACTTTCCTAGTGGTTTCAGTATCTTATGGTATGAAACTTTACAATTGCTAGGGAACTTGCACATTATTGACCTTTTCCTGAAGAAAGACTGAGGAAAATTGTAACCAGTGTCTTAAATAACCATTTACACTTTGTTTTTCAGGTAGTCTGATGGTGTTATCTTTGCCAGGATGCAGAGGGAATCTGGACTCTTTTTTTTTTTTTTTTTTTTTTTTTTTGGTTTTTCGAGACAGGGTTTCTCTGTGTAGCTTTGCGCCTTTTGTGAGTTTCTCCTGGAACTCACTTGGTAGCCCAGGCTGGCCTCGAACTCACAGAGATCCGCCTGGCTCTGCCTCCCGAGTGCTGGGATTAAAGGCATGCACCACCACTGCCCGGCCGGAATCTGGACTCTTAACAAGGACTCCAGGCCTCTGTGGGCAGAAGTCCAGGCCTTGGCATGGAGTGTGCAGAGCTCTCCGAGGTGTGCTGTGAAGTGAGTGGTGGCAGCAGGGAGGAGCCTGTGTTGCTGAGTGTGGGCTTGTGCTGAAGCAGCTGCAGAGGGATGCTGTGATTGAGTTGGGGTGGGAGTCCTGTGGGAGTTAAGAGAGCACGGATGTCGAGCACAACCTTGTGGCTTTTTGGCCAGAGTGTGAGTGGACACCCTGTTGTGAGACCTGGCCCACCATACAGAGAGAAAAATAACAAAGTAGATAAAAATAGAAAAACCAATTTATTCAGTTTTGACCCAAACTGGGGACGGAGCATCTTCAGTCTGGCTAAGCTGGGACTTATAAAGGGGATTTTATTATACCTTATTGGTTAATATAGAAGCAACATTCCTCCCTGAGGAAGAGGCAAAGGCCACCCTTCTTTGCTGTTAGTATATCTAATCCTCTCTGGTTTTCTCTAATGGTTTTTGTACTGGCCAATTTGAGTGTCAACTTGACACAAGCTTGAGTCATCAGAAGAAGGAGCCTCAGTTGAGGAAATGCCTCCATGAGATCCAGCTGATCAATGGGGGAAGGCATTGCTCATGGTGGGTGGTGCCCTCCCTGGGCTGGTGGTCCTGGATTCTGTAAGAAAACAGGCTGAGCAAGCCGTGAGAGCAAACCAGTAAGCAGCACCCTTCCATGCTCTCTGCATCACTTCCTGCCTCCAGGATCCTGCCCTGTCCTGACTTCCTTCCGTAATGAACATCAGCAATATGGAAGTGTAAGCCGAATAAACCCTCTCCTCTCCAACTTGCTTTTTGGCCATGGTGTTTGGTCACAGCAATAGAAACCCAACTATGACAGAGTTCAAGTGGTTTAAAAAGAAAAAAGAGCCCGGCGGCGGTGGTGGCGCACACCTTTAATCCCAGCACTCAGGAGGCAGAGGCAGGAGGATCTCTGTGAGTTCGAAGCCAGCCTGGTCTACAAAGCAAGTTCCAGGACAGCCAGGACTCTGTTACACAGAGAAACCCTGTCTCGAAAAACCGGGGGAAAAAAAAGAATTTTTCTTAAAGCCACACAATAACATTGTCCTTCATAAAACAGGTCAAGTGCCCTAGCATGTTGTAAAACTATTTGAGCTAATAAATCTACCTGTTGATAGTTTTTGGTCTATTTTGTTTTAACAGGTACCTTTCCTGGTATGCCAATAGGCATATAGGTAACCATTTTTCCTCTATGCCAGGGATTTTCCTTTTGAACTAACATTCCAGTCTTTTTTTTTTTTTTTTTTTTTTTTTTTTTGGTTTTTCGAGACAGGGTTTCTCTGTGTAGCTTTGCGCCTTTCCTGGAACTCACTTGGTAGCCCAGGCTGGCCTCGAACTCACAGAGATCCGCCTGGCTCTGCCTCCCGAGTGCTGGGATTAAAGGCGTGTGCCACCACCGCCCGGCACATTCCAGTCTTTTGTAGAGAATGAGTAATGTGCACTCTTCTGTAACTACTTGTTGCTGAAATTAGGACATTGTTGTCAGGATCCAGGAAGGATGGAATGCTAGTCAAAGGCCGGGAGGGCATTCAGGTAATGGGGCATTCATCAGAAGCATTTGGTTAGCTGACCCAGCTGAAGACATAAGAAGCAATAACATTGGCTAGAGTGGTTTATATCACCTTTCAGCAAGTCCAGGGCTTGAAGCCATTTGGAGCAGTTTGTAGTCCACAGCTGATTCCAGGATGGTGTCTGTCAGCTGAGTGCAAATCTGCTGAAACAGATATAGACTAAGAACAGAAGTTAAATTTTAAGAATCTCCTTTAATCCCAGCACTCGGGAGGCAGAGGCAGGCGGATCTCTGTGAGTTCGAGGCCAGCCTGGACTACCAAGTGAGTTCCAGGAAAGGCGCAAAGCTACACAGAGAAACCCTGTCTCGAAAAACCAAAAAAAAAAAAAAAAAAAAAAACAAAATTTTAAGAATCTAAAGGAAAATTTTACATTTGGAACTTTCAGGCCCATGGTCCTGGTAGTTGGGGAAGGGGAATAGTCCCAAGACCAGGGGAGAGAGAGAGCACACCTTCAGGAAAAGGCAGGTAGGGAAACTTGGGCTGTACTTATCTGGAGTCTGTTTGACCTGTGAGAGGTAGATCCAAGTCTCATGACTCTCCCAACTCCCTGAAGCTTACATGACTTTTTTTGTTTACAGGAAGAGATAAAAGTTTTAGATATATTAGCATTACCACTTTTTGTAATCTATACTGAAATCCACACTGTAGAAAAAGCAGCTAACAGTTGCAGCACCTTTGAGTAATAATAGAAGTTGTGCATTAAAAAGCATGAACATTTTTCCCTGTCCAGAGAGCTGAGCATATAGATTGGATAGAGATGTTTTTAGCCTGATGAGAAGCACCTTTAAGTCTACACTTAGAAGATAACTGAAGGAAATTTTAAATCTTGAGCTTGTGGCTGATAATAGTAGTTGGTACTTTATCAGCTTATCTGAACTTCATTGATCAATATTAAAACTCTGAACCTTCAAAATAGAGGGGGAAAATATGAAACATGTTTCATTACTTTAGATTACTGGGTTTTTTTGTTTGTTCAGTTTTTTGCTTGTTTTGTTTTGTTTTGTTTTGAGACAGGGTTTCTCTGTGTAACAGCCCTGGCTGTCCTGGAAGTTACTGTGTAGACCAGGCTGACCTTGAGCCCACAGAGATCTGCCTGCCTCTACCCCCCCCCCCCCCAGTGCTGGGATTAAAGGTGTGCACCACCGCTGCCAGACTAGAAGCCTCTTCTTAAGGAAAAACTCCGCCTCTCTCTCTCTCTCTCTCTCTCTCTCTCTCTCTCTCTCTCTCTCTCTCTCTCTCTCCATTCCCACAAGGTGTGTACCTTTCAACCTTCTCTCCCTCTCTGTCCCTCTCTCTTTCTCTCTTCTCTCCCCCTTTCCTATCTTCTCTATTATAATAAACCATTTTTGCATGGATGTAGCTTCTGGGTTGTGAATGGAGTGGGTTGCCCGCCAGCCTACCAAGATGCATCTGCCCAGCATGCCAGCATGTTGCCCTGCACTCACAGGATACCCTCGGGGGTCCCTGTGTAATATATCATAAAATTCAGACTTAACCTGTGTGCAATTCCTCCTTCATCTTGGTCTCTTGGTCTACTTCTTCATGTCTTTTTCCTCTCAACAGGGGAATTGGAGATTGACACACCATTTCAACAAATTTCTGTGAAAGCTTCATTTCTAAATGAGAGGCCTAAATTTCCCCCATTTTACAACTAGATCTAGGTTTCAGTTTTTTAAGAGCAAATAAGTTTCAGTTTCTTAAACAAAAGGCTATTAATCAAACAACATGCCTGACAGCAGGAACGGGGGTGCAAGGGAGCCACATACAAGGCTTGAATCAGACATTCAGTATTACTGTGGGGTCCAGGGCAACTTGGCTACACTGCTGCCATGACAGGCTTAATAAAAACCAGTCAGAGAATAGGCCTAAGTTTTGGGTAAGGCAACACCCCCATAATGGGCCAATCAGCATCCAAGGGGAAAATACCTAACATTCCAACCTAAGGAGAAAGTACCTGACATTCCAAACATTTCTGACCATTATAGATAAGGTCACCAGATGTCCCTTAGCCCAGCATACACCTATCCCCTTTTGCCAAGATACCCCTAGATAAATGTCAGCCAATCAGGGTCCTGAACCCTGGAAATCCCCTCACCCCAACCTCTGCTATGATAAAAACCCTACCCCAGCCAGGCTCGGGACTCTCTGCTCTCACCACTCTGTTGGACAGACAGAGAGCCCAAGCTCGAGCTTGAATAAAGGCTCTTTGCTTTTGATACAGATTCAGTCTTTGTGGTGGTCTTTGAGGGGTCCCTGCAGCCTGCTTAATCAATTATGCTTGACATGACCTAACTGTTCCTAAAATTCCCCTAGCTATGTTTAAAAGGACCTGTGAGTCTTTGTCTCGGGTCACCATTTTGCATAAATGGCTGACCCTACATGCTGGAAAAAAACACTCTTTGTCTTTGCGTACTATTTGAGTCTGGGGTCTTTCTTCAGTGTTTTCTCAATCCCATATAGAGTGAAGTCACAAGATATGATCCACGGTGTTTCATTTTAGAAGCACTGTGGCAGGATGGTGACAATACAAAGACAGATTGGCAAAACCAGATCCCACCCTTGAGTCCTAGGACTTTCCTCCATCAGAAAACATTGAACACAAACAGTGGCTGTAAATGTGAAGAGACTGGAGAATCTATGTCTTTGGGATCTCACCAATGTGCTTCTTGTTTGCAGAACATCTGAATTCTAACCTTGAAGCAAGTGGTGACAATCAAAGTGATGCCCAAAACAGTTTAATGATGTTGTTGGACATCACTGGTTCTTCACACATAGGAAGATGTGTACAATTCCTAACAGAAGAGAAAAATCATACAATGATACCCATTTTGGTAAAGTTCTCAGCCCTAAGCAACCACTTATGCAGTAGAAATTCTCTCATGACAAGCCAGTTGAATATATTAAAATATGGGAGAGTCTTCACTGGTGGGTCAGTATCACAGTATGAGATAACAAGCACTTGGGTGTAGTGAGAATCTAGTAGAGTCATTGTGTCTAGGGTAAACATTAAAATGTAATAGTTGTTTCTCACTGTATCTAGAGTAACAGTAGAATGCATTAGTGTGTGTTGAAAGTACCTAGATATTGTAGGAATTTAGCAGAGCCTCTGTGTCTGGGGTAGACATTAGAAGGAATAGTTTTTACTGTATCTAGGGAAACATTAAAATGAACAGCTGTTTTCTAGAAGTACTTGATCTAAACAAAAATCATTGTGAAAACATTAAAGAATCTTTGTGGAAAACAGTGATTATTTTCCATGATTTGTAGAACTGTGTTTCTGAAGGGGCATTGCAGCCTCTGCATGACTCTGGTCACACGATGCCTCTGGCACACCTGCACCTCATGGATTACTGTGTATTGCAAATCACAGAGTAAAGGACTAAAGTCATAAGGGCACATGATGCTTTAATTTAGAAAGACAAATAGATTAGATTAGGGACCTTGTTTTGAGAAAATACTTTACCCAAAAACAAATTTCAATTGTAACAATCAATAAATATGTCTTTGTATAGCTGTCTGGGGCTCAGCTCATCAGAGGATGGACCTTCCTGCTGCCACACAGACCTTAAAATTTCATCTTGAAGTGACCTCTTTCTTCAACCGACCCACAAAACACAGAACACCACAACACCTAGACACTGAAGAAATCATAGTAGAGAACAGTGATTGCTTTCTATGATTTAAAGAATTGTTTTTCTGAAGGAGTTTTTCATCCATTATATGACTAGTCACAAGACTATCCAGGCGTGCTTGGGGTATTGAGTTATTGGGTACTGCAAACAGTATACAATAAGGACTAAAGGTTGTAGGAGTGTGAGGATTTCCTTCAAGGAACATATAGAATAGATTAAAGGGGCTTTGGTATGAGGAACTTGTACCCCAAACACAACCTTTGTGTATAATAAATGAATATGCTTCTGAATGGAAGTTCGAGGTTCAGTTCACAGAAACTGTTCCTCCCTGCTGCCAGAGAGCCTAAAATTCCATTCTATAGTGACTCTCCTTGTTTGAATGTCCCATGCAACACAGAACACCTGACACTTGGGAAGTATGTTTTTTCTGTAAATTGTGTGGGAAAGCCTTCCTCCTGAACTCAGAGTTACCATACTATTCAGTAACTCACATAGGTAAAAAACTTTATGAATGCCCTGAATGTCAGATGTTTAATTGTACATCCAGGTATATGATGGAATTCACACAAAGGAAAACCTTACAAATGCCCAGGGTGTGGGAAGTCGTTCAGTTATGAATCCCATTTAAAGGTGCATCATCAAATACACACAAGTGAGAGACTTTATATGTGTTCTAACTGTGAGAAGTACTTCAGCCATGAATCAGTCATCAACACACATCAAGGAATTCACACTGGGGGAAAGCCTTACCAATACAAGGACTGTGGAAAATCATTTATTTGAGCATCAGAACTGAAGAAGCACGGCTCATTTGCATAAGGGAGAAGCCTTACAAATGCCATTTCTGTGAGAAATCATTCAGTATTAAATACCACCTGCTGTGCATCATCAAATTCATAAACCAATGAGAAACCTTATGAATGCCATGGCTGTGGGAAGTCACTTAGGAAAATGTTCCACCTAAAGGTGCATCATCAAATATACATTGGTGAGAAACTCTGAGTGTGGAAAGGCCTTCAGTGATAAGTCAGTTCTCAGTACCCATCACAGAATTTACACTGGGGAGAGACATAACACATGCAGCAATTGTGGAGAAACCATGTCTTCTAAAGCTCATTTCAAAGAGCATGAATTAATTCATACAGATGAGGAGCCACAGGTCTGCAGTAAATGTGGGAAAGCTTTCAGTGGCAGGTCTTCTTTACACAGTAGAATGTGTGGTAGAGTCTGTACTAGGGAAACCTGCACTAGACAGAATACCCCGACAAATGTGGGAAGGCCCTCTTGCAGAATTTACAGTTGACTTCTGTCTTAGGGTTTCTACTACTGTGAAAAGACAACATGACCATGGCAACTTTTATAAAGGAGAACACTTAATTGGGGGGCTTACAATTTCAAAGGTTTAGTCCATTATCATTATGGTGGGACATGGCAGCATGCAGGCAGACATGGTGCTGGAGAAGGAGCTGTGAGTTCTACATCTTGATCTGCAGGAAACAGGAAGTGTCTACTACTCTGAGTGTAGCTTGAGCACTGGAGACCTCAAAGCACATCCCCACAGTGACACACTTCCTCCAACAAGGCCACACCTACTCTAGCAAAGCCACACCTCCTAATAGTGCCATTCCATTTGGGGGCCATCTTCTTTCAAACCACCACAACATCTCACCAGCAAACTCACCTTGCAAAGAAATTACGGTGATGCTGTCACTGGGAAGTCATTTGGTAATATGTGTCAATGGAGGGTGCATCATAAAAGTTACACATAGAGAAATATGCCCATTACAATGACTGTGGGAAATCATTAAGCTCCTGGAGTACCTTGCAATCATGCTGTGAAGAGACCCTCTGCGTGTTGTGAAGCAAGCAGCCCTTCCAAATCTGCTCAAATTAGGAGCTGGGGAGATGCAGTTAAGAGTACTTGCTATTTTAGGGGAAGACCAGGGTTCATTTCCCAGCACCCCCCTACATGGCAACTGACAACTGTCTATAACTCCAGTTCCAGAGGTCTGGTACCCTCTTATGGCCTCCCTGAGCACCAGGAACTCATACACTGCACATACATACATTCAGGCAAAATATTCATACACATAAAAATAAGTAAATCTTTTCTAAAATCATGTCAAGCTGGGTGTGGTGGCACATGCCTTTAATCTCAGCATGCAGGAAGCAGAGGCAGACAGATCTCTTAGTTTGAAGCCAGCCTGGTCTACAAAGTGAGTTCCAGGACAGCCAGGGCTGTTACACAGACAAAGCCTGTCTCAAAACACCATAATAAATAAATAAATAAATAAATAAATAAATAAATAAATAAATAAATAATCATGTCAAATCACAATAGATTCAAGAACACATAATCAGGCACTGTTCTTACAGAGCCCATGATTGTATAAACAACTTTACCATCAAGTCAACCAAACCCATATTGCTCACTGTAATATTTTGATTGACTTATATGAAAAGTAGTATTTTATAATAGACCTAATTAGGGGTCTAATTTTATAGCTCAGCTTCTATGGTGCTTGCCTTTGCAAGTTGAAGACCTGAGTCTCCAGAACCCATGTAAAAAGTCCATTGTGTTGGTGTGTGCTTGTAATACTAGCACTGGGGACAAGGTCCTAGGTGATACCTAGGGCTCACTGGCCAGTTATCATAGTGTAATTGATGAGTTTCTGTTGAATGAAAGACAACAGCTCTAAAAATGTAGATAGGACTGGCAATATGGCTCAACACCTAAAGATACTTGTTCCCAAGGACCCATATGGTAGCAGGAAATAGTCAGCTGTCAAAAGTAGCCTGCATACACACATCCAAGGCTGTCTTTTGGATTCTACAGTCACACTTATTCACATTCAAACATAATACACAATAAAAGGGGGACCTAATTATATTATACTTCATAGTTAAGAAAAAAGTTATTTAAAATATTGCTTAAATGGTTATGAATGAGGAAATGTAATAATGATCTTAGAAGAAGCACAAAACGTTTATATTGTAGTAAACATTTTAAGGACTGTCAATTTCTAGGCATGAATAAACATTGAGATAAGCTTCTAATACATAATAGTAAGATAACTATTTTTGTATAAGATACATTAATAGGTTTTCTGCCCCCTGATAATAGGTTTCTCTGCCTACTCAGTAAGCCAGATAATGTCGAATTAAAAAAGTACAACAACAGGTTTATCTGAGCAAAGCAACGACCGGGCAGCTTCTCCAGTTCCAGAGATCAAGGCCAGAGAAGTCACAGGCCCAAACTAAAGCAGATATTATATAGGTTGTAGGCAAGGGGTGACGTCATGTCCACCACAAGCTAGGTTTATGCCCAAGTATGGTCAAAAGCTGAGTGCTTAGGAGGGGACTTGAGCAGCTGACAACTTCAGGAGAGGATGCTGCAGTAGCCACCAAGAACTCAGAACTGGGCTTTTGGGTGCCTTTCCTTTGTTTGGAGATTCTCTGAGTGGGCGTGGTTTGGAGAGAGACGGGAATGGGGCTTTCGGGATTATGTGCAGACCAGTTGGAGGTCCCACCTGAACATACATGTTTTGAGGTAAGCCCTCTACAATAGTACAAGACTTGTGTTGTAGGAATTTTCTCCTGGGGGAACATATGATCCCAATGACACCCCAGGGTTTAGTTTCACAGTCGTTCACCCTGGGGAACCAGTTTATTGAACTAACTAAAAGAGTATGGATGAGGAGTCACTTACAGAAGCATAGGTGACCCTAAAGGAACTTCACTGGAGGTTTTTATCCCGTATGGATAAAGGTTTTCCCACAGCCACCTAAGTGGAGCCCCCGTCCTGTGTATCCTAGCCTCTCTATGAAACCATGTGCAGTTAGGGCAGAACTGGAACTGCCCAGAAGGAGCAGCTGGTAGAAGGATACAAAGGTAGGAGTCCAATGAACTTCCTGCCTCTCCTATGAGCAAATGTCAACAGTCAGCAAGACTAGCTGTGATAGTATTTCCAAAGAAACAGCTGGTCGGTCATACAAAAATGGTCTTGTTTAGCTTGGATGATAGTTTAGCAACATGCTGCCAGACTACTTCTAGGAAAGTTTGTGGAAAATTCTATCAGCGGTGTCCCTGTTTACTAACATTTTTAAGTAGCACAAAGCCTTTGTTTTCGTCTCTGTCCAGGAGGGGATGTAGGTGAAAGAGAGGGTGCTACGCATGCTGGGCTTGTCCACAGCATGGCAATACCACTGCTATGGGGTGTTGTGGTCCGTTTGGGGCTCCCAACTCTTCAGTGGGTTCTTCACCACCATCTCCTGCCAGAGACCTGCTTTGGTGTGTGTGTGTGGGGGGGGGGGGGGGCAAGGTTCCCAAGGAGGATGTGTATAGTCAGGCATACATGATCTGAGGGTGAATCCGGCTGGCCGCCAGCAGTGTTTAATTGAAAAAAAGACTACACCTTTTATTGCACATAGGATTAAATGGGAGAAAGGGGGCATGTGAGCTGGGGTGTGGCTTAAAATCAGAGATTGAAGAAGTAGCTAGGCCTTGACCTTGACAATAGGCATCAGTCAGTCGTATGTTAATGAAAGGGCCATAAATTCCTCTTGCCACAGATATGGAAAAAGACTGCTTTATTAGCAAGCAGGAACTTTCCTCAAGCCCCTGAGAGAATGTAGACTCTTATCCAAAGACCTGACCTTGGGAAAAGGACTTCTTGTGGGGAGCAGACACTGCAATTTCTTAGTCTTACTAAATGAGCCTGTTCCCCTCATAATGCTCCCAAAAGGGAAGATCCTGATGTCTTACTTTTACCGTTATACGGTACCATTCTGATTTCTCTGTATCTACTAACTAAACTCCTGTCCTTAATGGGCTCAGGCTCTGGATATGAATTGTAGGCATTTCATCCTTGGGATCAGGGGTGTCTAGTAAAAATCTTTATTTCTTTATTATGTATACAGTGTTCTGCCCAAAAGAGGGCACCAGATCTTATTATAGGTGGTTGTGAGCTACCATGTAGTTGCTGGGAAGTGAACTTAGGAACTTTGGAAGAACAGCCAGTGCTCTTAACCTCTGATCCATCTCTCCAGCCCCACCTAGTAAATCTCTAACTTTCCAGTTTTTGGTGTAATTAGGAGGGCGCATTGGAATTCCTGGTTCCAAAGTGGCGGGGATTTTTTTCCCAAAGAATTACTTTGTTTAGAGAGGCTACCATTGTACACATTTTCATCCTTTACCAAAGCCCGCACAAAATTTTCCAAAGGGAAAGGCATTAATATTTAAAATCATTAAATATGAAAGTAAAAACGTGCTAGAGAAGTGTGGTCTGCAATGCTGAAATGCTAGAGCTTTGTGAAGCACGGATGATCGCCATGCAATCCACGCCAGTCTCAGGTTCTCAGGGACCATCATCTTCAAGGGACCATCTGACAGACACGGAAGTCCAGAATGTTCATTAACCTATGCTAGTGCTTCCACAGCCCAGTTTTGCTGGTGTGAAGAATGCTCATCCATAATTTGTGACCTTCTAGAACCTCAGAAGATACCTTGTGGAAAATGGCTTCTTTGCAGAAGTAACTTAAGAGTCAGTCATGCTGGTCGGTGTTGGAGTTGAATCCACTCAAAGTTGTTTTGTGTGTGGGCGGTTTCCCTGTGTGCACATCTCTGCACCTCATGCATGTCTGGTGTCCAGAGGCCAGAAGAGGTCAGATTCCCTGAGACTGGAGTTCCAAACGTGTGTGTGCTTCCATGTAGGCACTGGGAATTGATCCTGAGTCTTAAGGAAGAGCAGCCAGTGCAATAACCACTGTGCAAGCTCCAGCCATGATTCCTCCTTTTTATGAATTCTAAGACCCAAGCCTAGGAATTGGTGCTACCCTCTTTTAGGGTATATCTTCTCACTTCAGTTAACCTGATCAAGGTAACACTTTATAGACAAGCCTTGGGGCTAATCTAATCTTAAAAAAAAAAAGAACCTCACAGGTAGGCCTGGTGGCTTGTTTCCCAGGTAATCCCAGTTCCTGCCAAGTTGACAAAACAAGCAAAATCTACCATTCCTAACTTTATACCCATGTTTATTCCCTTCTTCTCATACTGGCTCCCATATTTCTCATTCTTCTCTCAGAAAGCTTATCTCATGCTTGCTTTTGTTATGCCCAGATCATGGGGACCCCTAAAAGACCACCATGGAGACCATATCCTGTATGTAAAAGCAAAGAGCCTTTATCAAAGTTGGAGTTGGTCTCTCTGTCTGTCTGACACAGTAGTGAGGGCAGAGAGCCCTGAGCCCAGGTTGGGTAGGGTTTTTATCATAGTACAGTGTTGCGATAACGCCCGCGCTACCACCACCCGTTCACCATGTCCCAGTGAGGGGCTGTGGATCGAGAAAACAGAGACAAAGACAGCGGGTCACTCGCCTCAGCAGAATGTTAAATGCCAAATGCCGTTTATTGAAAGAGGGAGGAAACCTTAAATACAGTCTTACAGCACAATGGGAGAACCCCAGAGGGCAGAAGTTCGCTACAGAACGTTCTACATTCTTGCATCTAATCTGTTAACGCCCAATATGCAGGATACACAAACAAGGAACTTCCCTTAAGTGTTCAGGAGGGTGGGTACCCGCAGGGAATTAGCATAGGGAGAACATCTGGTCAAGGTCGGCAAGCAGGCAATGGCTTTACTCAATATGGGAGGAGACCAGGGCCGTACAGTACAGGTTGGGGTGAAGGGATTTCCAAGCTTCCGGTTGGCTGATATCTGTCTGGGTGTCTCAGCAAAAAGGAGGAATAGGTGTGTGTTAGGCTCAAGGGTATCTGGCTGTCTTACCTAACCTTATCTAATGGTTGGAATGTTTGGGATGTCAGGTACTTCCCATCCCCGGCCCATTCCTGGGGGCGTCAGCTTATGGCTTTTCCTGGATCTGGGTGTTGCCTGCTGGTAAGCCAGTCAGAGCAGCTGTGTGGTCAAGCTGTTTTGGCACTTCTCCACACAGTTTTCTCTCTATGGGAGCAAATATGGTCATGGATAAGCTCTGAGGTGTCTCCTTAGGATTCTCAGATCTATGCTCCCTCTCACTTTTTTCTCTTTGAGGATCCCTGTGTTAGTATTCTGACCTGCCCCTTGGAAGCCCACCCCTTGGGGCAGCCCTGCATCCTGACATAAAAGCCTCCTTTTAAGGAAACGCCTCTCCCTTTTCCTCTCTCTCTTCCACTCCCCCTCTCTCTCTCCCTCCGTTCCCACGAGGTGTGCACACCTCCGCTTTCCTTCCCTTCTCTTCCTTCCTGTCTCCTTCTTTCCTATCTTTCTCTTCATCTCTCTATTATAATAAACTCTCTCCACATGGATGCAGCACCTGGGTGAGAGTGACTGTTCCATGCACTGGGCTGCATCTGCCCGCCATGTTTCCCAGGGTATCTATCGTGAGATATCCTGGCCCAGCCAGCTGGGATACCCCACACGATATATCATAACACCCTGAACATTCATTCCTTTTGTGAGCCAGATCATGTTTTGTGTTTTTTAAGGAGTTATTTTTATGTATATGAGTGTTTTTTTCTATATCTGTATTAGTATGTGCACCATGTGCATGCAGTAGAAGCTGGGAATTGAACCCAGGTCCTCTGAAAGATCATCAAGTGCTCTTAACCACTGAGTTGTCTCTGAAGCCATGGGTTTTCTATTTTGTACTGTTTGAGACAGTATCTCATGTCTCTCACCTTTCCCACTATTGAACTCCTGATTCTTCTGCCCCCACCTCCCAAGTGCTGGGCTTCTCTTGCCCAAATGATATTTTTTACCAAAGACTACTACAACACTGTATTCCATCTAACATGTCCTTATAATGTCAATTTGACTATTCTGTTGCAAAGTGAGTCTATATCCCCAGTTGGGTGGCCTTTTATCCTTGTTTCAGTATATCAGAAGTAGCATTATGTCACTAAGATCCAACATTAAAAGCCATAGGCGCCGGACGGTGGTGGCGCACACCTTTAATCCCCGCACTTGAGAGGTAGAGCCCGGCGGATCTCAGTGAGTTCGAGTCCAGCCTGGTCTATAGAGTGAGATCCAGGACAGGCTCTAAAGCTACACAGAGAAACTCTGTCTCGAAAAAAACAAAATAACTGTGAGTATCAGTGAGGCAGACCTACTCAACTTCCCCTTTACTTTAGAAGTAAAGGCTTCTACTTTATCTGAATGTTTGTTCTCTTTTTAAATCTATTTAAATTTTATACATATAGGTGTTTTGCCTGCATGTATATATGTTCATAATGTTTATACAGCACCTGTGGAGGCCAGAAGAAGGCATTATAGACTTCCTGGAACTGGAGTTCCAGATGGTTGTGAGCTACCATGTAGATGCTAGGAACTGAACACAGGTCCTCTGCAAGAACAGCCAGGCCACTTAACCACTGTTCTATTTTTCCAGTATCTGAATGCTTGTTTTTGAATCCTTCAGCTGCCATATAATAATTAAGTCTGTGCTGAAGCCAGTAAGCTATGGGAAACCCAATGCAGCCTATAGAGAGACACTGTGTTGAGAGGTCCTGAGATGTACATGATGGACATCAAGATTGAATCAGCTCAAAACTGAGTGTGGTGGTGCATGCCTTTAATCCCAGCACTCGGGAGGCATAGGCAAGCAGATGCCTGTGAGTCAGAAAACAGCCTGGTCTACATAATGTGTTCCAAGATAGTCAGAGCTAGAGAGACCTTGTCTTAAATGAAAAACAAGATAAAAAAAAAAAAACTTCCAAGACTGGATACCAATATAAATGCTTAACAAGGAAGGGCAAATTTCAACTATAGACAAAGAACTTTAGGAAACTAAGGAATGCTCAGAGTAAGAGAAAGTCTTCCCCAGCAAGAGTCCCAGATTGGTCATCCAATATTAAATGGTCAGACCTGAAATCGTATTCACACAAGTAACATTATATGGAATGAGCAGGTTGTATTTATGTATCTAGGAACACACACACACACACACACACACACACACACACACACACACACACTTAGAGAAATAAAGGCCATTAATTAGAGAGAGCGCAAGGGTGATTAGAGGGAGGAAAAGGAAGGGGGAGAATGTTGTAATTAAAATTTAATTTCAAAACGTTAAAAAGAATATTATTTAAAGAGATTGAACCAGTTCCCAAGGTGTCATTCTTGTGTTTGCACTCCGGTTGCTCCTCATCAGCTGCATGGAAAACCAAGATTACAGCCACTCCACCAATCCCTCACCAAATCCCTGACCCGCACAAGATTACAGCCACTCCACCAATCCCTCACCAAATCCCTGACCCGCACAATATTAGAAAGGCGGTAGTCTCTCCAAACATTAGGATTCAGTGTGGATTATGGAGACGTAGCAGTAGATAACCAGAATATTCTCCCTGCACCATATCCTTGGCTTTGTGCTTCCAGGTTCTCCTAGACTTCCTGTGGATTTTGCCACATTCCTAGATCCTGAGGTAGGGTTGGAAGTGGAGAAAACTCACCTTCAGGTTAGCATTGTAGGTTGAGGTGATGGGGAAGTTGAGTAGGTCTGCCTCACTGATACTCACAGTTGAAGCTGCATGGATTGGATTACAGATCATAATGCGGCATTCTCGGGCAGGAGAACTGGCCCACCAAGGGAGTCATTCTCTCAACTTCTACCTGTATTTTTTTTAGGAACACAAAAGAGGTCAAGACTCAGTGGTGATGTTTTTGGTAGAGAAATTAATATATAAGCAACAGTTATATCAAGAAATTATACCAGAACCACTCCTTCTACTGAAAACCTCTCAATTTTGTCCCTGGACCCATGGGACTCCTTCCTTCCTCCTGCACCCAGCCTGGTCTGATTGGTGTTCAGCTGAAATCTCCAGCTCACCCCTGCTTGATCAGGGAAGCCCCATTCCTCTCTCTCCAAACCCCACCCTCTCAGAGGGTCTCCAACCAAGAAAAGCTGCCAAAAGCCCAGTTCCGCACTCTTGGTGGCGGCTCCTCCCTTGAAGCTGCCAGTGGCTCAATCCCCGCCTAAGAGTTGTAATTAGGGACAAACCCAATTTATGGAGGATGTTCCATCACTCCTCACCTACAGGGTATTTAAGTTCTTTCCTAGTTTGACCACGTGATTTTTCTCCTCCCTCTTCTCCTCCTCTTCTCTGGGGACTAGAGGACTCACCTGGGAGTTGCTTTACCCAAAATAAACCCGGTCTTTTACTTTTGTAATTTGGCTAGATCTGGCTTACTGTGTTGATGGAGATACAGAAAACCTATTGACTTCTAAAGACACCAGAGAGGTGAAGACACTGTGAAAAGCATCTCGATGTCATGCTACCTTTGTGAAGCTGGTAGTTGTCTTCAGGAGGTGTCCTGCCTTCTAACCTCATCTCCTCCAACCCATCTGGTAATACCAGCGATGAGCTGATCATTTTCCCTAGTGAGCAACTTGAAATGAGTTCTTGTCCATAACGTGGGGCTTATGATTGCCAGCTTTGCTGAGCTGTGTGTTAGGACGACCAATACGCATAGGTATTGCCAGAATTCCTTCCCGGGGAGATATAAACAATGTCTACCCCATCCTTATAGGGTCCTAACAACAAACAAAGTACAGTTCCACCAGTGTTCAACCTGGGGAACCAATGAGTTTGTTGGACTTACTTAGAGAGCATGAGCGAGGGGCTCCGGGAGCAGTGGGACCCACAGCAGTTGTGCAGAAGTGTTCACCCAGCATGAATGACCGGTTTCCCTTTATTGAATAGAGTTGTTCTCCTCTGTTCTCTCTTTCCAATCTAAAAGCGCTAGGGGACAAGTACCCCTCACCCCACTCCCATCCATATGCAATCAAGAACAAATCACATATAAATGACTGGGTGGGGTGCCTGGAGCCCACAACTACATTTCCATACATGTACCTCACAGTCCCACCCCTTCTAGCAATCCTGGCACTGCTTTGGCTTGGGCTGACTGAGGTCCAATGACCAAGCCTAATCTTATAGGAGGACAGGAACCTTTGGCCCTAAAGTTCTGCTCACACTCCTGTGGTCTGTTCTCAGAGGAAAGAGCACGACCATCTGTGGAGGTGGGCATAAGTGGCACATGCCCATAATCCCACACTTGGAGAATAGGTGCAGAAGATCCATCTAAATAGTCCAGGTCAGCCAGGGCTGGAGTTGAAAGGACGCTAGCCCACCTGAGCATGTGGCTCTGCCGGGCCTTACCCTTCTCTCATTCCCTCTGCTTTGCCAAAATCCACCAGATTACATTCCTAAAGCTAGCTACCAAGGACGATTTATTTGGCCAATCCCTCCTGCCAAGGCGGACTACCAGGGTCCAGCTATCAAAGAACTGAAGTCCAGCAATCAGAGCCCCCTTTGGTTCACTAACATGCCAATTAAAATTACACACTTCATCCTAACACCGGTTTCCCCCTTTACCTCTGTCTCCTCTCTATCCAGAGGCCGTCCTTTGTCGTGGCCGTGCCTCCCTCTCCCACTAGACAAATACCCCTGCCCTCTTTCCCTTGTTCCTTTCCCCTTCTCCCCGTCCTCTATCTCCTCTACTACTGCATCATGTCCATCTAACCCAGACCTCCCGCCCCTCTCTTCTCCTCTTAAAATTGCACCTGAAAGTCATTTGCTGCTGTTTTTCTGCCTGAGTCAGAGAGCAGCCACTTTAACTCTTCTTCCCTGCTTAATAAAGAAGCTCTCAGTGAAAACAGGTGTTTGGGTGTGGTTTGTGCCTAGTCCAGGTTCTGAGAGGGAGCCCCTGTTCTGCGGGAGTCCCCTTCTAGAGTTCTCATTAGGAATATCGACATTCATTCTACTGTTCTGGGTATTTTCGTTATTTGACTGGCGTCTCCGCAATTTGCTCCTCACCAGCCTGTTCTACACTGTTTCTATTATGCACTGTTTGTTTTGTTGTTACACTTCTAAATGAGGATAGATGTTTTTCCTCAGGGAACCATGACATGTTCCCAGGATGGTGTACAAGGTTCATTTCAGACTTCAATGTTCCCCAGTGATTCACTTCCTGTTTCCCAATAACCCTTCCAACTTTTCAAATTTTAGAAAATCAGAGGAAAAAGAAAGCAAGCCTTAAGTCCGTGTGAAAATACAGAGAAACTTTAGGAATATGCAATATCACTGTCTCTTAGATACGTGTATACCCACCCACGTAGAAAATAAATCTCCTGACGATGTGTGACAGATTCAGACTTTTAAAGTCTGTGACATTCCACATGACTCAAGGATGTTCGGGAATGTGTATTCTGATGGTGACTTTCGCATCATTGGAATATGGACGTGGCCATGACAACGTCTGGGGCGGGGGGCAGAGGGGAAAGAGAACCAGAACGTACACCATTATAACTATTGGCAAAACATAACCTCTCACGTGGTGGTGGGCATGCGCAACACTACTTTGTAACTTGGCAAGCAGTAGTGGCAACGCGCAATACCGACTTCCGCCGGGGCGGGGAGGAGGCTGAGGTGTGACCAGAAGTGTCCTAGAGTATCCATTTCCGCTTAGATCTTCACGTGGTTAGTTGTTGTTATCGTTACCAGGACGCCGTGGGAGTTTGGATTGGGAACCTGGGGAATCCCGAGGGTCCGTGGGCGGAAGTCGCGGCCCCGGCGAGCCGTGTGCAGAGTTCTCTGCGGTGCCGTGTGAGGTGAGCGGCGGCGGCGGCGCAGGAAGGATGCTGTGCTGCTGAGCGCTGGTTTGTGCGGAGTGGCGGCTGAGAAGGCTGCTGGGGCATGCCGGGGTTGAACTGGGCTGGGCGTCCTGTAGGAGTCGGGAGAGCTGGCTTGCTGAGGGCGGCGATGGAGCCTGCTGTTGTGAGCTTGGGGCTGGTGTGTGTCTGAGGGCGACCGCGCCGCTTTCTGTACTGGGAGTGTTTGCATAGCCGGTGACTGGCTTGAGTCTGTCTGCGAGAGGAGAAAAAGTAGATGAAAGTAGAAAATGAGTTTATTCACGGTTTTGACTTACACCCAGGCTGCAGTTTTCTCGGTCTGCCCAAGCCTAAGCAGTGTCAAGAACTGATAAAAGGGATGGTACAGTCTGCGCGAGCTCGCAGCTGTGGGCTCCAGGGAGCAGAGCTAGGAGAGGAGCCTTTGTGCAGGGACCATGGCTTCGGGCCATTTCCCTCATCGCCTTATATTTCCCGCAGGGAGCTGGTGCTGGGAAAGAAAAAAATTAAAACTTGTAATTCCTGTGGCCAGTTTTGAGTATTGGGGTCCTTGAAAGTGTGTAGGTTGGTCCGTGCTGGCCTGGCTTTAGGACCCTATGGACGTGGCAAGGCTCTGTGATCAGCTGTTGAGCAGCCTGGTGTTGTAAACAGGTGTTAGGGTTAAGTGCTTTCCTGCCGCCTCAACTGATTAACCATGGTCAGGAACCCCTATTGAAAAGACTAGTCAGTCATGGTGGAAAGCAGAGAGACGGGGGGAATTCCGTTTCTTCAAATTAGCCACATCAGGCAGAAGAAGAGGTAAAGAACCCAGTGACCGCAGTCTGTTGTAGTGACACAGAGGTTTGGGATTGCTGGTCAGGAGGTTTGCATAATTAAGTTATCTGGCAGGATGTGGTGGCTCCTGACTCCCCTTTGGAGGCTCCTGACTACCCTTTGGAGGTAGTACCAGCGGGATCCCTGAAAGTGGAGGCTGCTTAGTGTAGCAGGAGGGCTACATAGCCTACATCCTTTTTTGTTTTGACCTGTGTACACAGATGATTAAGAAGTCCTGGGCGTGGTGTGTGTGGTCCTGCCTGTCTTTTTTTGAGCCCAGTCCTTCAGAATGTTCCTTACATTTTTAATCTGTTCCTTGTCCTCAGCCCAAAGAGACCAATCTGTTTCCTCCTTGGTGTTTATTTCTGCTGTACAGTGAAGCCTCATCCTCATGCCTAATTGCCCTCCTCTGGGAGCGGTCTGTTCTCGGAGGCTTTACAGTTTCTGGAATTGAAGATGACTGCATCTTTGGGCCTTGAAGGGGGATGTATTAATCCTACCAGGAGACAGTAAGACCACTTCCAAAATTTTGAGTCAAATTTGAAGCAAGCTTGATTTTTATTGGGGGTATACCCAAGAACTGACCAGCGACTGCCTCCTAAGTAGGGTTAAAGAGAGCAGCCCTGAGTCCTTTTCTTAGGGCCCTTTTAAGGAGTAAAATTGTGAGTAGTTGCAAAGCAGATTTATTTTATTTATTTATTTTTGGTTTTTCAAGACAGGGTTTTTCCGTGTAGCTGTTTCCTGGCTATCCTGGAACTCGTTCTGTAAGCCAGGCTGGCCTCAAATTCACAGAAATGAATTCACAGAGATCTGCCTTCTGAGTGCTGGGGTTAAAGGCATGCACCACCATGGCCAGGCTTGCAAAGCAGGTTTACCTAAGACAATGGAACAGTAAGGAATTACAGAATAATCTCAAAAAAACATTAGCCATCACCATGTGGTCAGCCTGGTGTTATGGGGCTGAGTGTTCCCAAAAACAAGTCAAAGTCATGAGTTGGGGCAGGTCAGGTTCCGAGAAACAGAAACTTGTATTTAACAATACAGCATAATGGTTCTTGCCTTCAAAATGGAGTCAGGCGGGTTCCTGGGATAGTGTAGGTTGGATAGAGATGGCCAAGCAGAAGTCTAAGCCAGAGTGAAGATCTCCTTAAGTAGACCAGGTCAGCCTCAAACTTGGCAGTGATCCTCCTGCTTCTGCCTCCTGAGTTCTGGGTTACAGGAGTGTCGTGTAAATTGAAGGTCCCAGAAAATTAAAGTTTCTTTGTCCTGATTGGCTAAATAATCAGGAGGACACAGTTGTATGAAATCTTGTCCCTCCCACTGCTACTTTTCTTCTTCCGTTTCTCAACAAAAACCTCCCGTGGTTTCATTTCTACATTTCACTTCTTGATTATTTTAAAGCTATTAGGTGTATAACCTTGTCATGAATGCAGGTCGCTGTTAGGAGAACTTGGCTGTTAGTCATTTTCTACTCTGCATATTTAAGGATTTTTTTTTTTTTTTTTTTTTTTTGGAGGGGAGTAGGTAGCAGACACTAGCAGGAGTCGGTCTGATGGTTTTTGTCCATTTATAGCTGGAGCTAAGCTGATTCAGGGTGCTTTGATTTTGAAGACGAACCATCAGATTTACTTTCTTAGGAGGTGTCTTTAGGAATGTGTTCTCTGGCCCTCAGTAAGCAAAACTGAATGTGCTGTCTTTGCCTGGATGCCTTTTGAAAACACATTTGGGCTTCAGTAGCACCTGAAGTTTCCCATCTTCCACAGCACAAAGCGTGAGGTCTCTTTTCCCCTCCCATGCCTTCCTTCCCATGTCACCATAATTGTCTTTCTCATCTGCCTCATGATAACAGGAATGGTGTGAGGCAGGAGAGAGATTCATCCCCTGCACTTGTACTTAGTGACCTTGAGTCCAATTATGGAACGCTGCACACAGCCTCATTCACCTCTTAAAAAACCAGGTACACTAATGCTTGTGACATACAGTTGAGAGTATTGAGTGAAAATTAAATAAAATGGAGTTGGCACTTGCTGACTTCTAGTCAAATTTCTTTCAACTTTTCATCGTGATTGTGTGGTAAGTGCAGGTGCACGTGGAGGCCCAAGGCTTCAGATCCTCGTGGAGCTTGAGTGACAGTTGGTTGTGGGCCACCGACGTGGGTGCTGGGAGTCAACTTGGATCAGACATGTAAAATAGCAAAGGGAAAGACTCAGTAGGGGCTAAAAAGGAGCATTTTTACCAATATACACAAAATGTTAGGCAGGACAAATAAAGGAGCAGCTGTTATTCTCCATAGAGCACAGCGGCTTAACTGTAAATGAGAAGTCTGAAGTAGGATAGAATGCCACTAAACAGAAAGAATATTCTTTTATTTGTATTTCCTTCACTGCCAGACAGGCGGAAGGACTTGATCCCCAATGCCTATGAACACCTGCATCTTCCTTTGGAAACTTCACGTTGCTTAATATCCTCTCTTCTCACAGTTAAAGGGTGGGAAATCTGCAGTGAATTCTTTATAACCCTTTGTTCAAAACTGTGATCTTTTTGTTTGTTTTCTGGATCTTCGTAAAATTAAGAATTGAGCCAGGCATGGTGGTACACACCTTTAATCCCAGCACTCAGGAGGCAGAGGCAGGCTGATCTCTGAGTTCAAGGCCATCTTGGTCTACAGAGTGAGTTCTTGGACAGCCAGAGATACATAGAGAAACCTTGGTCAAAAAAAAGAAAAGGGGAAAAAAAAAAGAGTTGGCATTTTCTTAACCTTGTCCACCACTCTGTAATGTTTGTATGATGCCTGTCAGGTAGGGCTAAAACTTCACATGCAAATGTTGGGTGAGTGTCCCACAGTCACTCACTTTCCAGGACTTTCTGTGTCTTTGTAGATCCCTGGGTCAGGCCAAGTCATCCGTGCTGCTGATTTTCTAGGACAACCAAGCTGAGTTCTGCTCGTCAGCTCTACTCAGCGGCTCCACATGCTCACCCGAATCCTGAGGAGAGCCGAGACCAAGAGTAGACACCACGGAGGACATGTTGACCGACATGAATTTCTGCCAGAAGCCCCAGAGACTGGAAGCAGAGGAGCAGGAGGGGTCATGTGAGGTGAGGAGAGGTGCCCCAGAACTAGAGTGTAGACTTTGGAAGTTCCAGATTGTAAGCTGTGTTCCTGAGGCGACCTTGATTCTCATTTCCTCATCTTCTTGCGTCATGTACGTTGTGCTGCTTCTTGGGTTTAGGTTTATCTGCCCGTCTGTATGACGTCCTCGGGAGCCCGGTTTCTGTTCAACCTCTCTGTCAGGAGAGGACTGGCAGGACAAAGAAGTGGGTGCACCCAAGTCTAGCTCGGTGAACCAGAGGTTATTTTGGCTTCATTATGGGATCGCAGATGAGGAGTGGCCTCCAGAGGCATGAACAGTTTGGGCAGTTGTGTTACTGATCTCTAGCATGGAAGATGGTTTGTGAAAGCTGTGTCTCCAAATCGTCCCCCACCCAGTTGTGTCTAGCTGGTGGGTTTTTATTACTTCTGAACCTCGCACAGAGCCCCCTGTTGCTCCCTAAATTCACTGTGGATTTTCCCGCCTCTCCACTTTGACTCTCGTTCCTTCTTGGAAAATGGTGTTCTATTTCAAGCACCTCGTTTACAGTTCAAGCCGCTGTGCTCTACAGAGCATGACAGCCATTCCTTAATTTCCCTCCCAACCTTTTCTTGGTGTAGATTCGTAAACTCTTCTCGTTAGCCCGTGCTGAGTCTTTGTTGCTTTACCAGTCTGAGTTTTTCCAAGAGTGGAAGCTCATACTGGGGTGCTGAACTGCAGGAACCCCACACAGCTCTAGGCAAGCATAATGTGGCTTAGTAGCTGTCATCCTGCTTAAATTTGGTAGAGAAATTCTGTCCTTCATGAGGGTGGGGGTGAGTGAGACGTCACATGGCAGGGTATTTCTATATACTGTCTTTATGCCTGAATGTAAAATGTGAAATCAGTATTTTTGTGGAAAATTTAAATGGAACTTCCTGGGGGGTGAGGAATTACTAAAAACACATGGTTACTTATTGTATCTTTCTGTTATTACAGAGATTGGTATCCTTTGAGGATGTGACTGTGGACTTCAGCCAGGAGGAGTGGCAGCAGCTGAACTCTGCCCAGAGACACTTGTACCAGGATGTGATGCTGGAGATCTACAGTCACCTCTTGGCAGTGGGTGAGCACAGCTGGCCTGGGGGTCCAGGATGGGCCTCATATTTTTCTCTTTGCAAAACTTGGTGGAATATCAGAAATCTGTCCTAATTTCTAGGTGGTTTTGTTCTGACTTCACTCCTGTTGGGCACCTTTTATGTGTTACTTTGCATGCAGTACTTAATGTTGACTTTTGCAGTTAGCCAGTACAGAGTTCATTGGCTACCCTCTAAGAAGATGTAACAAATCCAGTATCCTTCCAATTCGCAGGGTATCCCAGGCCAGAGGCCATCCTCAGGATGAAGGAAGTTCATTTCCCACGTCAGAGGTGTCAGTGTCAAGGTGAGTGACTATTGTCAGGTGGAGGTAGATAGTTGAGAGGTGTAATCAGCCTACTGACCTGCTTATCCCCTCAGGAGTGGGCACCCAGATTGCCCTTTACTCCCGGTTTTCATAGTAAACACCGTACTACATTTTGTTAGGAGTCTTTAATAGGGACAGAAAGGTGGTTACTGGATATTTGCTTAACGGTCTGTACAAATTCATAGTCTATGTTTGCATGTCATGAAACGTGAAGAAATCACACATGGATTTCTGTTTGTGCATCTTAACTGTCAACAGTTGACATTATCAGTGTGGTTTATGTATTGCTTGTGCAGTGAGTAAAAAAAATTTTAGAGTGTGTGTGTGTGTGTGTGTGTGTGTGTGTGTGTGTGTGTGTGTGTGTATGTGTGTGTATGTATGCACGCGCACGCAGTAGAAGAGGCCTGAAGAGTACTAGAGTTACAGGTGGTTATGAGCACCCATGTGGGTGCTGGGAACTGAACTCAGGACCTCTGGAAGAGCAGCAGGCACTCTTAACCACTGGGCCATCGCTCCAGGCCCTCCTGTGATATCTTTTCATAACTATTTAGAGCATCTCTTTCTATCTGTTTTGTAACCAGATTGTCTATGTATATATTACCTTTTGTATGTTTTGTCACTTTGTGGTTTTCTAATTCTCTCACCCCATTTATTTATCCCTTCATCAGTGTCCTTTTTCGTCCTGGCTCTTCTTTTGTGTCCTCCTAATTTAGCACCACCGTATTCCTGTTTTATATGTTCTCCTGCAATCATTTCTTACTACATTTCTGTATATATTTATGTTCCTGGGTGTACACATTCCACTCACCCCTGTGGAGGTCTGAGGGCGACCTGCAGGGAGTCAGTTCTGTCCTAGAGATCAAACTCAGATCATCGGGCTTGACAGCAAGCACCTTTACCCCCGAGCCATCTTGTGGGTCCAGTCGACTTTCTTACAGGAGCTGCCTCTTAGAGACGTGCTGTTCTCATCTCTTGGTCCTCCTGTGGCTAGTGTTGTCGAGTTGATACAATGCAGAACCACTGGAAGGAGTCTTGATGAGGAATTGTCTACATTAGATTGGCCTGTGGGCGTCTCTGGGGATTCCATTCATCGATGTGGGAAGACCCGGCTCTGTGTGCAACGCCGTTCCCTGTAGTTGGGTCATCCAATGTAGGAGCACAGACAGTGAGCTGAGCAATAGGTGTGCATGTATTCAGCCTTTCTCTTCTGTTCACTGTGCCTGTGATGCGACCAATTGCTTCAGTCTCCCACCACCTTGAATTCCCGGAAATGATGGACTATAACCTAGAATGGCAAGGTAAAATAAGTCCTTTTCCCCTAAATTGCTCCATGTCAGGGTATTTTATCACAGCAGTCGAAATGAAACCAGGACAGGCCTCACATTTGAATTGTGGCGATTTCTGTGTTAGCCTCTGCAGTCTCTCTGTATGGTAAACCTGCTGCCATGTCTAGCTATTTGGAGGACTGGTCCTGTGGATGGCCCCTTCCTTATTTTTGAGACATGAGAAACTAGAGTCATCATCATCCAAGTTAGAAAGTGCTTTCCTATGAGAAACTGTAGTTTCTTGGCTCTTGTCCTTGAGTTACTACTTCACAGTGCCTGCTCATTCTTATTTTCCAGTATACAGTGTACATGACTGTTTCTTAATCCTGCTAAGATCAGTTCAAACTAATTCCCTATTTCCTTAGACTCTTTGTTCCTAATGAGATTTTTGGATTTCACTTAGGAATTCAGTTAAGATTCTATCAACAGGTTTTTTAGAGCAAACATTTCTATTTTCTTTCTCTTCTTCCTGATAGATTTGATGCAAATATTCAATTATTTTGTATGATGTAGAATTCACCAGCTCTTCTGGTAGTCATATATTTCCAATTTGCAAATCTCTCCGAGTATTTTTCTTACTCATGCTCTGAGCCAGGTGTAGCTAGGTCTCTGTTAATGTCTGCTCTGCCGCTCTTCCCCATTGCATACAATCTGTTGATTAGATTGTCTTCTCCATTTTTTGTTTGTTTTGTTGTTGCATCCAAGTTAAGCCCCGTGGACAGCAGTTTCAGCTAATAAAGAATTATATGTACTGAATTTCCAAAGATAAGTGAAAGAGACCATTTTCCCTATTTTAGAAGATTTTTCAGTGTCTGCCAAAGTAAATGGAAGGAAACAGGTTGTAATGGATGGTGTGGTGTAATGGCATGAGAATCAGGAAAGCATCCTTAGTGCCTTTGTCCTGTGTGATTGAGAGAAAGCTGCTTGGAATGCAGCTGTCACCCTGAGCGTGTAGAGTAACTGCTCTTGGAACTCCCTAAATGGGAGAGGACATGGGAGTTGATTTTGAGGGCACATGCACTGGTTATTCATGAAGTAATTTTGAACTGGAATAAAGGACGAGACCAAGTAAACTTAGTTAATTTAGAGCAGTGGTTCTCAACCTTCCTAATGTTGGGACCCTTTAATACAGTTCTTTATGTTGTGGTGACCCCCAACCATAAAATTATTTATGTTGATACTTTGTAACTGTGATTTTGCTACTGTTATGGATCATAATGTAAATATCTGATATGTGACCCCTGTGAAAGGGTCATTCAAGCCCCCAAAAGGAGTCATGACCCACAGTGAGAGCCACTGAGTTAAAGGATATGAGTAAATGCTCAGAGGTAGGAGTACCTGACCGTTTTTATATTGAGGTTATTGAGATATAGTGGAGAAATAAAATTTATTCTAAAGATGTATTTATTTTATATGTATGAGTGCTTTGCCTGCATGTATGCCTGGGTACCATGTGTGGGCATGGTGCTTGCAGAGCCATAAAAGAGTGTTAAATCCTCTGGAACTGGAGTTACATATGGTTGTGAGTGGTCATGTGGGTGCTGGGAACCAAACTTGGGTCTTCTGCAAGAGCAGCAAGTGCTCTTAACCACTAAGCCATCTTTTCAGCCCAATATTGGCAACTTATGGAGAAGCTTTTCAGAATCCTTGTGGTGCAAAGTTCATTATCTTGCAGATGGATGCTGAAGGATTGACAGTATAGTATCAAAAAGAAAAGTGAAGACAGTAGTGTGTGAAGTTTGTATTTAAAAGTTTGTTACTCCCGTACTAAGGGATGGGAATGGGAAGACAATAGGCAGTTTCTAGGTCTACCAGCCAGTCTAGCCAAAATAGTATCCTCTAAGTTCAGTGAGCATGTCTCAAAGACAATAAGGTGGTTGTAGCTGGTGAGATGCTTCAGTGAGTAACATGATTACTGTGCAGTGAGAAGGAGCTGAGTGTGTGTCCCTAGCTCCCAAATAAAAGCCTGTGTCCCTGTAACTCGAGCACTAGTGGTAAGCTGTCCGTGGCCTGATGGCCAGGCCAGCGGAAAGAGTGAACTCTCGAGTCAGTGAGACACTCTGTCTCAGAAACTAACTAGCTAAATTAATTAATTAATGGAAAGCAATAGAGAGAGCTATCCAAAGTTGATCTCTGGCTTCCACATGTACATGCAAAGGTGGGCCATACAAATACCACACACAAGAAGTTGGAGAACCGTAAGAGAAAGATACTTAAAGTCCACCTCTGCCTCCACAAGTGAGCACACAGGCTAACACACCCATACACACAAGTCACACAGGAATCATGTACACACTTCGAAAGAACAGAAGTAGGGCAGTCGGGGCAGGTGGCTCGGTGGGTGGTAAAGGGCTTGTTCTGCAGTGTGAGGACCCAGGCTTAATCCCTAACACTCACATCAAAAACCGAGCACAGTGGTGCACTCCTGTGATCCCAGTGCTCGGTTGGCAGCGACAGAGGGAGCACAGAGCCTTTCTAGCATCCAGTCTAGCTGAATTGGTGATTTCTAGATTCAGTGATGGACCTTGCCTCAAAAAATAAGGTTGAAAGTGAGTGAAGAAGGCACTGAGCCTTTGGCCCCCTCCACATGCATGAGTAAACAGATGTATACCCGTGAACACAAACATTACACAGATCAATAAGTTACAAAAAATAAACATTTAGGGATGTAAAGTTCAGAGGGAGGGCTCGTGGAACCGGGCTGAAGAATGTAGCTAATCCTTACAAACAGAGGGAAAGAAAAAATGTAACAAAAAAAATGGTCAGGCCATTTTTTCTCTAGAGCTAATGAAGTTTCTGCCTACATCCCTTTCTTCTGACGACGCCGGCTGCCCATTGACAGTGCCAGTGAAGCCGTGGCTGTCTCCTCCCTTCCTTATTTATCTTTCTGTATCTATAGCACAGGCCTCCTGCCTAAGTTGGTTGTCTTTCACCAAACCAAGTCTTCCCAACAAATTATCTAAGTCATCTTGGCTACTGACCAATGCTTCGGTTTCCTCATGGGGAAAAGAAGGAGTGGAGGTGCAGATGCATTGTGGGATGGTTGTGGGGATTAAGTGAGCTCATGTATTCACGTCGTAGTGTCAGGTGCTCTGTGTTGTGTGAGTTCGTCGAAGAAAGACGTCACTCCAAGATGAAAATTTAAGGCCTGTGTGGCAGCAGGAAGGACCAGCCTCTGATGAACTGAACCCTGAACGGCACACAGGCATATTGTTGCACAAAGTTGTTTGTTGGGTAAACAAGTTCCTCACACCAAAGTCCTTACTCTAATTCATGTTTCTCTGAAGGAAAGCATCATGTCCCCACTGCTTTAGTCCTTATTGTGTACCTTTTGCAGTGCCCAATAGTCCAAGAGCCGGGGGTGTGTGGAAGCATCTTGTGACCAAAGTCATGTGAAGGCTATAATGCCCCCTCAGAAAAACAGTTCTACAAATCATGAAAAACAATCACTGTTTTCCATAATGACACTTCTAGAAAACAACTGTTCACTGTAATATTTACCCAGGATACAGTGAAAACTATTCATTCTAATGTTTACCCTGGATACAGTGAGTGCTAGATTCATACACCAGCATAGATAGTTGCCTGGCACATATGGATGCTGTATTACCTAAGTGTTGGCATACTATGAGGGCCATGGTAGCATTTCTCGCCCTTGTCACCATCATTAGCATCATTACTACCTGACACAGATTTTTGTTCGGACTGATTCCTCCTTCATCATGCTCACTGTGTCTGTTCCTTCATCTCTTCTCTTAACAGGGGAATCAGAGCATGGCTCACCACATCAAATTTGTGTGAAAGCTGCATTTCCAAATGATGTATCAAGAGAAATCACTAGACGTTCTGTTGTAGAGGAACTGTGGCAGGATGGTGACCCTGCAAAGACAGATCAGCAAAACCAGATCCCACTCTTGAGTTCTGGTACTTTCTTCAACCAGAAAACACTGATAAGTGACAATAGTTATGAGTGTGAAGCCACCGGGGGATATATACCTTTAGGCCTCCACCTCATTTCTACACAAAACAGATCTCCAAAATGTTGCTCATTTGAAAAAACTTTGCAGCCTAACCCTAACCTTCAAGCAAATAGTGAACATCAAAGCAGTGCCCCAAAGCAGTCTAATGGCATTGTTGAATCCTGTCAGTTCTTCATACAAGGCCCTTCTAATGCTGTGTGCACAGTTCCTAACAGAGAAGAGAAAACATGCAAAGGTAAAGAGCTGGGGAAAGTTCTCAGCCCTAGGCAGCCACTTAGACAGCATGAAATTCCTTCTCAGGACAAGCCGGTTGCATATACCAAATATGGGAAAGTCTCCACTGCTAAGTCAGCTTTGTGTCAGCAGCAAATAACCAACACTATCGAGACACCTTTTATTTGTCACATATGTGGAAAATCCTTCCTTCAGAAATATGAGTTGAGTTCTCATCCAGGAACAAACAGAGGAGAGACACCTTCTGAATGTCCTGACTGTGCAAAATCACTTACAAGTACATCCAGCCTGCAGGTGTCTCGTGAAGTCCACACAAAGGAAAAACCTTACAAATGCCATGACTGTGGGAAATCATTCAGCTATGCATCCCACCTAAAGGTACATCTTCGAATACACACAGGTGAGAGACCTTACGTGTGTTCTGACTGTGGGAAGGCCTTTAGCCAAAAATCAGTCCTCAGCACACATGAGAGAATTCACACTGGGGAGAAGCCTTACATGTGTAGCCACTGTGGGGAATTGTTTGTTTATGCGTCAGATCTGAAGAAGCACAGTCGGTCTCACACAGGGGAGAAGCCTTATGAGTGCCCTGACTGTGGGAAGTTGTTCAGTAACAAGTCCCACCTGCCTGTGCATCATCGAATTCACACTGGTGAGAAACCTTACACGTGCTGTGACTGTGGGAAATCCTTCAGAAGAAAATCCCACCTTAAAGTACACAATCGAATACACACTGGTGAGAAGCCTTACATATGCTCTGATTGTGGGAAGGCCTTCAGCCACAGTTCAGTTCTCAGCACACATCAGAGAATTCACACTGGGGAGAGGCCTTACACTTGCAGTGACTGTGGGAAAGCCATGTCATCTAAAGCCCAACTGAATGAGCATCAGAGAATCCACACAGGTGAGAAACCATACGTGTGCATTGAATGTGGGAAAGCTTTCAGTGGCAGATCTTCTTTGCAAGTACATCGTAGAACTCACAGTAGTGAAAAACCTTTTGTCTGTCACAAATGTGGGAAAGGCTTCCTGCGCAAGTCACAGTTGTCATCTCACCACCAAACTCACACTGGTGAGAATCCTTAGGAGTGCTGTATGTGTGTGCAGTTGTTCCGCCATACATATCGGCTGAAGGTACGCCATCAAACTGAAATGGAAGGAATTGTTGCCGGTACTTGACTAGGAAAGTTTTCAACAACTGAAGCCTCATCTGTTTTATTCTGTGCAGAAAGACCTGATTTCAATAGACCCAGGGACTCATATCTCACACTGTTCTTAACAGATACTGTGATCATATGAAAGGCTTTACCACAGTCAATTCCTTATCCATGTTTTTTTTTTTAATTAACTTACTTTTTATTTATTCTTTGTAGATGGATTTTTCTTTTAGGGCCACCAGCTCACAGAGAATGACACAGAGACTATTAATTATGAAAGCTCGGCTGATAGTTTAGCCTTGTTTCTATTAATTTACTTTCTGCTTTGTGACTTGGTTACCATTACTCTGTACTGCCCATCCTGCTTGCTCTGTGTCTGGCTGGAGACTCTGCCCTTCTTGTATTATCCTCTGTCCCTGGAAATCCTGCCTAGCTATTGACCATTCATCTTTTTATTACACCAATCACAGTGACATCTTCACACAGTGTAAAGGAATATCCACAACAATTCTTTGTGTCTTTTACATCATGCATCTCAATCTTATTCATTTCCCTCCCTTTTTTATCCACCCTCTGCCCTTGCAACGCCCACCCAGCCCCCCAAATAAATAAAATTTAAAGAAAAATCTTGCCATGGAAGCTGCAGTGTGACACAGTGAGTCACACAGTAAACCCCTTTGTCCATATATCTTTACTTGCAAGTGTTCATTGGTCTGGTTCAAAGCCTCTGGTTTCCACTACACTATTGATGCTGGGCCCTCACTGGGACTCCTCTTGGACATCCTGTTGTTGCCCTGTGTCATAGAGATCCTGCAGCTTTGGGTCTTATCCATGTTTTTAATTTAAATAAAGAGACCTAATTATAGCTATCCATTGCTTATTTTAAATTCACAAATTATTATACCTGAGGAGAAGAATAAAGATTTGTAAGGACAAGCACAAATATCCATGTGCACACACTTATGTTTATGTGTGTGCATGCCTCTGGGTGCACGTATTTGTGGATGTTCTTGTGTACTATGAGAACTCTTTTTCTTGAGAAGACAGGTTTCTGCCTCCTCCCAAGAATTCCACCAAAGCCCAACTTAGGGAATCAGTGAGTTTATTGAGCATACTTACAGAACATGAGGGATACTTTCAGGAGCCTAGGTGACCCCAAAGCAGCTACACTACTTAAAAGTTCACTCCAGCATAGATGACAACTTCCCCATAACTGCATAGATGACATCCCTTCAATTAATCTACCATAGTCTATACTTCAGCATCTTCCAAAACCATGAGGCTACAAGACTCAAACCGGCAGTGGGGAGTAATTGAGATACTAGGTGAGGGATCAATGGCCCTCTACACTTCTCCTATGAAAGAACATTAAAAAGACAGCAGGCCCAACTTCAGAGGTATCTTAAATGTGATCACCGCTGATGGCCGTTAATTTCAGGCATGTGTCTATACAAGTGAAGATGTCTGGAGGCTACCTCAAGTGCCGTTTTGATTGAGACAAGGTTTCTTACTGGCCTGGACCCTCCCCAAGTAGTCCACTCTAGGTGGCCAGTGAGCTCTCAGGACCACTTGTTTTCAACTCCCATCTCAGCATCGCTGGGAATATAAACGGGTCATTATCCCTGGCCTTTCACCTAAGTTCTGTGGGACCAAATGCAGGTCATTGTGCTCATGAGACAAAGGCTTTACTAACAGCCATCTCCCTGCCTCTGTGTTAGACTTTTAAAGGACTATTTGTCACACAAAGAAATCTTGAAAAATGATTTGGGATGAGTCTCTGTAAATTACTTAAGGCATTGCAAAGTTTGTGGGAAGTTGTAGCAATTGTTTCCCTGTGTTGTAAGATAACTAATTTTTTAAGTGCCAGAAAGCAAGTGACACACATGTATCTGTCATGCCTAAACATGTTTGCACATTCATTTGTGTGAGTATGGTCTGGCATTTAAGGATGGATGGATGCTTAGATACCTCTCCCATGTCTTACACCCCTGTCACCATCATTGAACTTCAGCATCTATTTTAGGCTCTTTAGAATAGGGCCCTGTGCATGGCCACAATGCCATCAGCCTCATCCCAGTCCCGGTGTTCAATGGAGAAAACAGTCCTCAGTAGTGAGTGAGGCATGTGGCTGACAACCCTTAAGGGAGACCTGCAAGAGCAGTTAAGAGTAAGAGCGTTGGGAACAGGGAAGTCCAAGTGATAGAGACCCTGTTGACCAGGATCTCTATGGTGCATTTTCAGGTGAGGCCAAACCCTGAAAATAATAGGTAAGGGCAGACAGCCAAAAGACTACTTTGTTTTTAAATGCTTCACTTCTGTGCAGAGTCCCAAAGAGGCAAATACACATACTACAGCAGGTTCAGTGGCTGCCACAGAACAGAGAAAGACAGTATCATGGGTTGAGTGCAGGGTTTCTTTCCAGGGAGTGAAAGTATTCTGGAGTTGCATAGTGACCATTATTATGTGGTAGTGGTCGCTGGCGAATTTGTCATGAATTTCCTCTTAAATGAAAATATGTATCTATAACTACAAGTTGCAAGGAGACTACAGTTTTCATGTGATACTGACAAAGATCTAAAGAGTTTGCAGGGACTGTGGTATGGCTCACTGCTTGTCTATGCATTTAATCCTGGTATAGAAAGGCAAAACAGCAGGCGAGAACCCTGTTGAGAACTGACAATTGTCCAGAATTGTCGAAATTTAAAAAGATGTGATCCAGCTACTTTTTGGTTATTTGATGTCAATGACACACATTTATGGGCATAGATCCAAGACTATTTTTACATAT
This sequence comes from Peromyscus californicus insignis, assembly GCF_007827085.1. Classification (NCBI taxonomy): domain Eukaryota; kingdom Metazoa; phylum Chordata; class Mammalia; order Rodentia; family Cricetidae; genus Peromyscus; species Peromyscus californicus. Next base: position 177,030,182 of record NW_026294562.1, on the reverse strand, counting down.
TTCTTTGGCAGAATGAAATCAGATATCCACAGAGTTGGGGTCTCTTGTGTTGCATTTTTCTCTAAATTGAAACATTCTGTCCTGGAAGGAGGCTTAGTGGTTGCAAACATTTCCTGTTCTTCCAGAGGACTTGAGTTTGATTCCCAGCATTCTACATCAGGTAGCTCACAAATATCTTTAAATCTGCACTCAAGTGTGCATACCCACACCAACACCATATTTAAAAGATGCCAGGAGCAAACAATTCACAAGTCTCAAGATGTTACCAAAACGTGAGGTTTATAAAGGCCTCTCCTCAAGGTTATGAAGTCGTAATTACTGCTGGGCATGAGAGGGTCTCTGATCATAAAGCTGCCTACAAGTTGATAGGGAGCTCCATGGATGCAGTCATCATCCATGATGGGCTGGACTTTCTGTTGATGCAGCTGCTTTTGAGTTGTGTGAGCCTTTCTAAAGAACCTCTCATTCATACTCCAGTAAGCCCATTACTTCATTGGTTCACTGATTGGACTTTGTGGAATCATGACTTTGGCCTGTTGTCAGTGCCCTATCTGGGATAAATAGACATTGTTCACATCTTGGTAAGTCAAAACAGTCCAGCATTTCACTGGAGATCACTGTCATGACTTCTTAGCTTATGTTTTATGAGTGTTTGCCTGCATATATGTATATGCACAAAGGCCAGAAGAGGGCATCAGATCTGGAACTGGAATTACAGATAGTTGAGATCCACCATGTGAATAATGGGAACTGAACTTGGGTCTTCCGCAATAGCAGCAAGTTTCCCTAACCACCCAACTTCTTTTTTTAATTGGATTATTTGTTTACTGGATTTTTTTTTTTTTTTTGGTTTTTTGAGACAGGGTTTCTCTGTGTAGCTTTGCGCCTTTCCTGGAACTCACTTGGTAGCCTAGGCTGGCCTTGAACTCACAGAGATCCGCCGGCCTCTGCCTCCCGAGTGCTGGGATTAAAGGCGTGCGCCACCACCGCCCGGCTGTTTACTGGATTTTTGCTGTTGTTGTTTGTATATTCTAGATACTAACACACACACACACACACCCACACACACACATATATATATATAAAATTGTTAAAGATTTTTCCTTATCCTATAGACTGTTGTTTTGTCCAAATGACAGTGTCTTTTGCTGTACAAAAGTTTTTTAGTCTCATGATGTCCCATTTATTGTTGGTCTTAATGTCCGTGTTACCAGTGTCCTGTTTAGAAAGTCCTTCCCTGGGCCAATGAAATCAAGCCTATCTGCACTTTCTCTTTGGTCAAATTCAGGGTATCTGGTTTATGTTGAGGCCCGTGATCCATTTGGAGTTTTGTGCAGAGTGATAGATATGGATCTACTGTCATTCTTCTCCGTGAAATATCCAGTTTGACCAGCACCATTTGTTGAAGATGCTGTCTTTTCTCCAAAGTGTATTTTTGGGTTATCAAATCAGGTATCTGTCTGCATGTGTGTGGGATTATATCCGGGTCTTCAACTCAGTTCTATTGATCAGCATGCCTGTTTTCATGCCAATACCATGCTGTTTTTATTACAATAGCTCTGAAGTACAGCTTGAAATCTGGAATAGTGATACCTCCAGCAATTCTTCTATTATTCAGGATTGTTAGCTATCCTGTTTTTTGTTTGTTTGTTTTTTTGTTTTGTTTTTCTCCTGTGTTACCATATGAAGTTTAAGATTATTTTTCTTTCAATTTTTGTGAAGAGTTATGTTGGAATTTTGATGGAGATTGTGTTGAATCTGTAGACTGCTTTTGGTAGGATGCCATTTTCACAATATTAATCTTATTGATCCATTCTTTCTATCTTCCAATATCTTCCTTAATTTCTTTTTTGAAGTTTCACCTGCTTTGTTAGAGTTATCACAAGTTGTTTGTTTGTTTGAGGCATTCTGTTTTCCTAATTTCTTTCTCAGGTATGTTTGTCATTTTGTGTATAGGAACACTACTTGTTTTGTACGTTAATTTTGTATCCTTCCACTTTTCTGTAAGTGTTTATCAGCTGTAGAAGTCTCCTGGTGGAGTGTTCAGGGTCTTTTATGTATACAATCATATCTGCAGATAAGGATGCTTTGACTTCTTCCTTTCCTGTCTGTACCCCTTTGATCTTCAGTTGTCTTATTGCTCTAGCTAAAACTTCAAGTATCATTTGAATTGCTGTGGAAAGAATGTGGACGCTGTTTTGTTCCCGATTTTAATGAACATGCTTTGAGTTTCTCTCCATTTAGGATAATATTAGCTGTGGGTTTGCTGTCCTTTATATCCCCAGACTCTCTGGGACTTTATCATGAAAGAATGTTGGATTTTGTCAAAGGAATTTTCTGAATTTAATGAGATGATTATGTGTGTTTTTTTTCTTAATCTGTTTATGTGGTGGATTGCATTTATTGATTTAAGTGTGTTGAACCATCCCTGCATCTCTGGAAGGAAGTCAAATTGATCATAGTGAAATTGTTCATATCTTCAAATAAGCCAAATTTATCATATCTTCTTGATATGTTCTTGAATTCAATTTGTAAGTATTAAGAATTTCTGTATCTGTGTTCATAAGGGATATTGATATATAATTTTCTTTTTTATTGAGTCTATGTGTTTTTGGTATAGTGCCTTCATAAAAAGAATTAAGAAATGTGCCTTCGCCGGGCGGTGGTGGCGCACGCCTTTAATCCCAGCACTCGGGAGGCAGAGCCAGGCGGATCTCTGTGAGTTCGAGGCCAGCCTGGGCTACCAAGTGAGTTCCAGGAAAGGCGCAAAGCTACACAGAGAAACCCTGTCTCGAAAAACCAAAAAAAAAAAAAAAAAGAAATGTGCCTTCTTCCATTTCTATTTTGCACTCTGGATCTTTAGTGGAGCTAGGTCCATAAATCAAAGATTCAGGGTCTGCAATATAGATTTTCCCCATGGGAGGCTAGAGACCCAAAGAGCATTGGAGAAGCTCTAAGGATCCAGAGTATATCCAGTGCTGTTTTACTAGAGACAATTACATGTAAAGATACTATACAATGATTAAACAATGTTTACAGCTAACAGAATGTTTTGTTTAATAGATTACCAGGGAAAACAAAAACAAGGAAGTATGGATAGAAAACTATATGGAAACTTAAAAGGCCTGAACATCTTTTTTTTTTTTTTTTTTGGTTTTTCGAGACAGGGTTTCTCTGTGTAGCTTTGCGCCTTTCCTGGAACTCACTTGGTAGTCCAGGCTGGCCTCGAACTCACAGAGATCCGCCTGGCTCTGCCTCCCGAGTGCTGGGATTAAAGGCGTGCGCCACCACCGCCCGGCCTGAACATCTTAATAAACAGCATCTTCCCTGAACCTTGAGGTGGACGTGTCTGTTGTACAGACTATTTTCCTCTGTCAGTGTCTCAAGGGTGCTCTTAGATGCAGGATGTTTCTTTCTCATACAAGGCTGTTGACAACACTTTACAGCCTCTCCTGCTGAAAATTCACATTGCCAGCTCCAAGTCTTCTTTCATGGACTGAGCTATGCTGTCTGCAGCAAACATCACACCAGGTAGCTCACAGATACCTGTAACTCCAGTTCCAAGGACTCTAACTCCCCTTTCTAGTCTTCTTAGACATCTTGCACATCCATGGCATACACTCAGACACACACACACACACACACACACACACACACACACACACACCTAAATAACTTAAAAGGAAAAAAAATACACACAGAGGGTATTTTTCAGAATATGTTCAGTGTGGAGCCAGATGTCTGTAATTATAGAAAGGGGAAACTAGGAACGGATGATTGCCTCTGAAAACCAAAGCAGATAAATTATACTGAAAATATGCGATGTCAGTTTAAGTTAGAAATAGGTTAATGCACACAGTATTAAGAAATGGCCTGTCAGTGTGGTGCAGCCTCAGACTTTTCCTTTCATTTTCCCATCCCTCCCTCAGTTGCACTGAGTGAAAAACCCTTAATTCTATCCTCCAGTATCATGATCCTATGGGTGCCACCATGACACTACCTGAGGTAACAGTACTCGTAAGGACTGAGGTAACAGTACTCATAAGTACTGAGGTAACAGTACTCGTAAGGACTGGCACATCACAACTAACGTTAGAGGGCATAAACCTTATTCACTTCTCAGGGGAGAGATCCAGATGCAACTGGAACGGAAACCGGAAGTGGCAGGGAAGACTGTTTCCGTTTAGTTCCCTAGGAGGGTCTGCATTGGTGTCTCTGGACACGGAGGGAATTTGGAATATTACATCGGGGATTCCCTAGCATCCGTGGGCGGAAGTCGGGGTGGGGGCGGCCGGTGTGCAGTGTGCAGCTCTCTGAGTCGTGAGTCGCAGTGTCCAGTGAGCGGTGGCGGCGCAGTGAGGATGCTGTCCTGCTGAGCACTGGTTTGTGCTGAAGTGGCTGCAGGGGGATTCTGTGGTTGAGCTGGGGTGGGAGTCCTGTGGGAGTCGGGAGAGTAGGGTTGCTGAGGGATGCGGTGGAGCAACTGCAGTGCTTTCTAGCCTGAGAGTGTGATTGGAGACTCGGCCGTGAATCCTGGCTTTGGGACAAACACTGGCCACAGGAAGAGAAAAATAGCATAAAGATAAAAATGGGAAAACTAATTTATTCACAGTTTGGGCCAGAACTGAAAAGATAGCCATTTTCAGTGTTTTTGTTTATGCTTTTTTCCATTCCAGAGGTAAAAGTTACAGAAGGATAGGACAAGAGCCAGGACATAAGCACACGTACATTTGCCTCTGGACTCCAGCCCGCAGAGCTGGGCGTGGTGCTTTGTGCAGGTGCCAGGGCTTTCCTATCCCAGAAGGCTATTTCAAAAGAGGAGTAAAAACAAAACTTTAGTCCCTGCTTGTATTCTTAGGACATGTACTGTCCTAAGACCTTCTGACCCCATGGACATGGTGTCTGTGATTGACAGGTGACCAGAATGATGCTGCTTCCATACTGGGACACGTTATTTGAGCTATGTTTGGGACTGAGTCTCAGGAAACCAGTAAATTAGATTCTTTGGGAAATGTCTGTTGACTTTCAAGGTAGTGACATTTTCAGGAGCCTAAGAGACCTCAATGACTGGAAGGTGAAACTAGAGTTTTGTGGTGATCAGAGGATACCGAACGCTATTGGTGTCAATGTCTGCATTCTGGTGTAGTCGAGGCCACTCCTTATGGGCAGGCATCCTGTGGCCTATGAATAGAGGCCCAGGTGCACAAGTACATGTTCTCCAAACCACGGAAGAGACTGGGTCTGTGGATTGAAGTGATGTGTCAGAAAAGAATAGGCTGTGTGGCATGTCATGGATGGACACAGAACTAGTCTGGAAATGAAATAGGAACCAGAAATGTCTATTGCCCCCCTGAGCTTCTAAGTCAAGAGGAACAACAAAAGGCTCTTTCAAGTGCTGACCACATGAGTCAGTGGGAACAGTCATGTGATACTGATCCCTGCCTGCTCTTCTACTCAGTGACCATCGGGCAAATTAAGGAATAGCATCCAGCCTCAATACTAAAGGTTATTCTATATGACTGAAATGGTCATGTAAAATTTAAATAGAAATGAAGTTGGCAACTTGCTGGTTTGGATGCATATTTGCCATGTGCCAGGCAAGTGCCTGGTCTTGAGCCTTATCCTTCATCAGACTCCCATCCAGTGCTAGTGAACATCACCTGCATCCTTACTTTGGTAATAACCAAGTTAGACTCTGATGACAAGAGTAGGACCCTCCAGAGCCTGCTTTGGCAAGTCTACATAGCGACCTTCACTTGGATGCTGAGAGTTCGATGTTAGATCAGTGGTCACATGGCCATTGACTTCCCAGGACTTTCCAGTGTCTCTGCAGATCTATGGTCATGCCACATCATCCAGACTGCAGTACTCGGGTGATATCACAGCTGACCTCTGCCCAGCAGCTCTGCTTAGAACCTCTAATTGCCCACCCAGCTTCCAGCTCTTGTGGAAATCAGGTCTTCTAGGAAGAGACACCAAGAGTGGAAACCAGTGAAGACATGTCTGCTGATGTGAAATTCTCCCAAGAACCCTAGATACTGGGAGCACAGGAGCAGGATGGGTCATGTGAGGTAAGCGGGACCTTTCCCAGGTTCCCAGATCTCCAGAGCTAGAGCCAGACACTGGAGGCAGCAGGTCCTGGGCTCCCAGTTTCTGAAGTGGTTTAGTGGACCACAGGAGTCAGATTCTCCTCCCATCTTATCTTATCATTGCATGCTGATTGTGCTACCTCTTGGGTTCTTCATTTAGATTTGTCCATGTGCCCAATGACTTCCTGTGGAGTCCATTTTTCTACACCCCAACTGAAGAAGGCAACTACCGACCAAAGGAATTTTTCAAGTACAGCTTGGCAGGCCAGTGAGTTTGTTGTGGTTACTTAGGGGTTACTGTGGCAACTTGGGCAGCTGTTTCACTGAAGAAAAGCCCCTTCTCAGCATTGGGGAAGAGGAATGACGGCTAAAAAGACCCCACGGTTTCCTGTGCAGCTGTCGAGAGCGGCATTACTGAAGATTCTCCTTGCCTCATCCTCACTCCCCAGCTGAATCTCAGTCCAGAAAAATAACAGCTACCCAACAATTAAAAATTCGTTGAGCCATCTCTCCAGCCCATGCATATCCTGTTTTTGCAAGTTTCTGAGTTTCTTGAGAAAAGAAGCTCATGTAACACTGGATCCCAATGACTAGGCACAGATACAGCCTGTGTAATGCTACTTAACAAATGTCATGCTGTTTGTACTGTGTTAAAGTTTAGAGGGAATTGTGTCTGGCATCCTTCAAAAGGAAAATAACTTGAATATATAATAGCAAGACTTTTGTTTTTTTAAAGTAAGCTTCCTTCATCCCAAGAGTAGAATATGAAATGGGTGTTTATAAGAAGCCTAATGATGCATCCTGGTGAATAGTCACTACCAGCCCAGCCCTGCATGCCATGCCCTAATCCTCAATGATTTACGCATCATTTATGTTACAGAGATTGGTGTCATTTGATGATGTGACTGTGAACTTCAGCCAGGAGGAGTGGCAGCAGCTGAACTCTGCCCAGAGATGCCTGTACCAGGACGTGATGCTGGAGATCTACAGCTACCTCTTGGCAGTGGGTGAGCACAGCTGGCCTGGGGGTCCAGGATGGGCTCCATTGAGGATTTCCTTCCTTCCCTTTGCCAAACATGGTGGGCCATCAGAAGTATTTAATGATTTTTGCCTAGGTAGTCCTGAAGTGTAATTCCTTTTGGGTACCTAAATGTTACATTAGGTTCAGTGGGAAATGGTGACTTCATTGGATAAGCTAGAACCCAAGAAGCTCCTGGTAAAGAAATAATTTTTAAAAGTCTGATATCCTTCCAATTCATAGGGTATGCCATTCCCAGTGCAGAGGTCATCTTTAGGATTAAGAAAGGAAAGGAAGCACAGATGGTGAAGGCTGAGTTCGCAAACCAGAGGTGTCAAAGTGAGTGACCATCACCCAGGTAGAGGTGGATTAGTGTTCTGGGGCCATTATCAGCCTACTTTCTTGCCCAATGGGCATGGAGGTTGTTTCCTACTTCCAAAATCTACAATCGGTGCCAGATGCATTATATTATAACTACATCTTGTGGGCCACAAGAATATATCATAGAGATTCAGCTGTGTATTAAAGCTATACCTTGACCAGCCAAGGGTCTGTCAAGAGGCAAGCCATTTATTATGAATATTTGGTGCTATCCAGCCTTTAATATTTCAGCTGTCTTCTACTATGAAATTCTTGCGTGGCCAAATATTTTCAGACCCATTGAATTTCTAGGTAACTTCCCTGCTGGAGCCAGAGCTTGGATAAGGTCACAGCAAAGACAAGCTGGCTGGAGATGCACAGCTTTGCTTCTTGTGCAAATGAAGCTCAGACCATCCCCCGGACCTGAGGCCTAGTGGCTCTCCAGAGCAACTGACTGAGAGCAAAAAAGGTTTTTACATATCAAGGTGAGAGGTAGAATAACATTCCTGAGGAGGCAGAGAACCTCCTGCCCAGGGAATGAAAGGGCAGGCATTTTCTGTAGAAACAGAACAGCATGGCGAGAGAGAAGAGAGGAAGACAGAGGTTCCTTAGAGGGTAAGCAGATCTCAGGTAGAGTTTTCTGAGTGCCAGGAGTAGAGAGTAGCAGAGATGGAGAAAGAGGATACAGAGGACGAAGATGAGGCTGGTAGCGTAAGAGTTTAGTTGTTAGCAGGACTGTGAGCTACGGACCTGGACGGAACTGAAGCTATGGAAACAGGATTTCACCCCAGAGAAATATAGTAGTCAGATATAGAGCTTGGTGTACCTAGAGTTATTTCTGACTTAAATGCCTGTCGGAGCTATAGCTGTATTGATAGAATTGTATCTGTCTTAGAGGAGTGAAGTTAACAGACATAAGAACATAGTGTACATAAATTTTTTTTCCCTCAGATATCCTATGCCAGACGTAGCTAAACCCCCAGACTCCTAGGTACTCCATAAATACAGATGTGGGGCCGCTGTAAAACTCAGTCAGAAGTGGACATTAAGAACTAGTCAGCAGCCAGGCAACAGTGGTGCACGTCTTTAATCCCAGCACTGGGGAGGCAGAGCCAGGTAGATCTCTGTGAGTTCAAGGCCAGCCTGGTCTACAGAGCAAGATCTAGGACAGGCACCAAAACTACACAGAGAAACCCTGTTTAAAAAAAAAAAAAAAAAAAAAAGACCAACCATCTTCTTTATGGAGGTCAGGGTTCCTGAGTTGATTAACTCAACCTTATCCTCCTTGTGGTCCACGAACAGCCTCATGCACAAACACAGAAGGTGTTTGCACATCTTGTCAGTCACCTTGGACAGCAGGCACATTGGTTTACGTATCACCCATGTGATATATAAATAGGCCTTGTTTTTCTAATTTTATTTTTCTAAGAGAGCACCTCATTTTATGTCAACTGACTCAGTTTCCCATTTGTGCATGCTTTTTACATTATTTTATCATTTTGTGGCCATAAAGTTTTGTCTTGTTCATTTTTTTCTTACATTCACTGATGCTCTTTTCTGTACTGGATCTTTCATTTTCCCGAATGTCCCTATGGCCATGCCTTCCTGTGGGAATTGCTTCAAAGGACCCAATCACACTGAACATCAAAATTGTATTGTGATGATTCCTGTGTTCATTTCTGCAGTCCTGGTGCTGACACTGTATCTGCTACTATATTTAGTTGCTTGGAAAACCATTCCCACAAGACAACCTCCTTCTTTAGTGTGTGTGTGTGTGTGTGTGTGTGTGTGTGTGTGTGTGTATGTGTGTGTATACAAGAATGCCAAAGGCTCATGTGTGGAATTTAGAGATAGCTTACAAAAGTTGGTTCTCTCCTTTCACCATTTGGATCCTGGGGATCAAACTCAGGATGTCAGGCTGCTGAGCCGTCTTCCTATCCTCCCCCCCTTACTTTCTGAGACGGAATCTCACTGGACTTTAACTTTTGTCACATTGATGTTAAGCCTGAGGACACTGTTTTTGGATAGATAGATGGGTGGATGAATAGATGGATGGATGGGTGAATGGATGGACAGACGGATAGATGGTAGATAGATGCATGGATGGATGGATGGATGGATGGATGGATGGACGGGTGGTAGATAGATAGATGCATGGATGGATGGATGGATGGATGGATAGATAGATAGATAGATAGATAGATAGATAGATAGATAGATAAATAGAAATGAATTTCCAAAGGTAGGCAGAAAATAATATTTTTACCTACTATAGAAGGAGATTTTCAATATCTGTTTATAGAAACTCAAAGGAAGAAATTCTAATCCAACTAATGGTAGCCTGAAATGGGAAGAACATTAACCTTGGTACCGTTGTTCTGTTTCATGAAGGGCTGCCTGAAATACAAGCCAACATGAAGGTCTGGAGAGCAATTGCTTTTGAAATGTAGACACAGTGATCTTACCCTAGATGTTAGGTGACACTGGAAGTTGGTTTTCAACACACAGTTGTGGGTACTGCTCCATGAAGCTGTTTTGAACTGGAACAAAGGAGCAGACAAAGCAAATTTAGTTGTGGGTAGGGAATATGAGGAAACTGTTTAGAATAACTCTTAAATAAGAGTTACGGGGGCTGGAGAGATGGCTCAGAGGTAAAGCGCATTGACTGCTCTTCCAGAGGTCCTGAGTTCAATTCCCAGCAACCACATGGTGGCTCACAACCACCTGTAACGAGATCTGGTGCCCTCTTCTGGCCTGCAGGAATATATGCAGACAGAACGCTGTGTACATGATAAATAAATAAATATTTAAAAAAAAAAAAAAAGAGTTACAGAAAAGCTTTTCAGCATGGCGCTGATAGGTTACATTAGACATAAAAAGTTAGAGACACTCTAAGCATATGTCTGGGGATACATAATGTAAGATCAAGAGCATAAGCAAAACCAAAATATGTGTGAAGTTTCTGTTTAAGAGTGAAGGTGTAGCTGGGCATTCAATTACTTCTGTAATGGCAATACTTTGGAGGTGGAGGCAGGAGGACCAGAAGTTCAAGGTTACCCTCAGCACACATTTAATTTAAAACTAACCTACACTACATGAGATCTTATCTAAAAATATAAACAAATAAAATAATGAAACTTTAAGGGTCTGGATCCTAAGGATAGAGTGGCTGTAGCATGAGAAGACCATGGGATCAATTCTCAACAACACAGGACAAAAGAAGGAAAAAATGCAACAAAAATCATAAGCATGTGAAATGGATAAAGGATATTAATTTGCATTTCTCCACAGCTGATGAAATCCTCTGCTGTGACCCCCTGCTTCACCCTTGGTTCTGTTCTAAGAGTACCCTGTACTTGTCTTTTTCCTGCCTTACTTTCCCTACTACATCTAAGAATCCGTGTCCTTTCTATAAAGTTGACTTGGTCGCCTTTCTCCAAACCTGATCTTCCTTGCAGAGGAGCAAGGTGATTTTGGCCACTCCCCAAAGCAGTCTATTCTTCAGTTTTTTAACCTCTTAAAAAGTAAGAGTGGGTATAGTTGCCATAGCTGATATGTCCATAGCATAGTCGCCTAACACTTGCTGGGTGCTGTAAAGACGAGTGTCTGACATACAGCACAGGTTGTGGGATGCTCTACTCATTGTTATCAGCAGCAGCATCATTAGTATCTGACTCAGATTTTTCTGTATTCATTCTATGTGATTCCTTCTCCATCCTGTTATTGTGCCGACTTCTTCATTTCTTTCTCTTCCTAGAGGGGAATCTGGGCTTGACACTCCATCACAGGAAGTTTCTGAGAAAGTTTCAGTTCAAAATGATACAGCAAGGGAAGTCACAAGAGGCGCTTCATGGTATTCGGTTTTACAAGAGCTGTGGCAGGATATTGGCCCTACAAAGAGAGATTAGCAAAATCATATCCCACATTTGAGTCCTGATACCTTCTTAAACATGAAAATACTGAGCACAGACAGCCTATGTGAATGTAAAGAGTTTGGGGAAACCATTGCTTTTGTTCCTAACAAGAAGGACTTCCAAAATGTTCATTTGCAAAAGGATTTGACCCTAACCTAGAAGCAAATGGTCAGAATCAAAACAGCATCACCAAACAGCTTAATGACACTATTGCATCTGCTCCACTCTGCACACAAGGCTCTTGTAATACTGAATGTAAGCTTGCTCAAAGGGAGAAAGCATACAAAGATAATCAGTTTGGAAAAACTAATCATGAACAACCACTTCAGCAACATGGAAGTCAGTCTCCAGAGAAACCCCTTGAGTGCACTAAATGTGGAAAGGTCTTCAGTGGCAGGTCAGCTTTTCATAAACACCAGATCACACACACTAAGGAGAGACCGGCTATCTGTCACCCATGTGGGATAGCCTTCCTCAAGAGATATGAGTTGACATCCCATCAAGGAACTCACATAAGAGAGCAGAAGCCTCACAAATGTCCTGACTGTGGGAGATGTTTCACTCGTATATCCCACCTGCTGTTGCATAATCCAGTTCACAATGGGGAGAAGCCTCATTCATGTCCAGACTGTGGGAGATTATTTCATCGAAAATCCCACCTGCAGGTCCATCATCGAATTCACACTGGGGAGAAACCTTATGAATGTTGTGACTGTGGGAAGTTATTTGGTAATAGAACCCACTTGAAGATACATAATTGAATTCATACTTCTGAGAGACCTTATGTGTGTTCTGCATGTGGGAAGACCTTCAACCAGAAGTCAATCCTCAGCACACACCAGCGAATTCACACAGGGCAGAAACCCTGCAAATGTCGTGGCTGTGGGAAAGCTTACTCTGCTAAGGCCCAGCTCTAAGTACATGAAAGAATTCACACAGGAGAGAAACCCTATGTGTGCACAGAATATAGGAAGGCCTTTAGCGACAGGTCAGGTTTCCATACACATAAGATGACTCATATTAAGGATAGACCTTTTGTATGTAAAAAATGTGGGAAATAATTTCTCCAGAAATCAGAGTTGACATCCCATCATTAGACTCACGTTGGGGAGAAACCTTATAACTGTCAGGACTGTGGAAAATCATTTAGTAAAACATCCCATGTGAAAGTGCAACATTGCATTCACACAGGGGAGAGACCTTTCGTGTGTTCTGAATGTGGAAAACCATCTTCTGGAAATTATCTCTCAATCTACAGCAGAAAATTCATACTGGAGAAAAACACCACATATGTAATGAGTGTGGGAAAGCCTTTAATCAGAAGTCGGTACTCAGAATGCATCAGAGAATTCACACTGGTGAGAAGCCTTATAAATGTAACTGTGGGAAAGCCTTGACTTCTAAGAGCCAACTCAAAGATCACCAGGAAGTTCACACAGGTGAGAAACCATATGTGTGTCCCTAATGTAGGAAGGCTTTCAGTAGCAGGTCATCTTTGCGGAGACATTGCTTAACACACTAGGGAGAGACTGTCACAAATGAGAAAAGCCCTTCTTGTAGAAGTCAGAATTGTCATCGGCAGCAGCCACATTGGAGAGAAGCCTTAGGAATGCTATTGCTGTGGGAAACTGTTCCACAACGCATAGCAAGTTTGAGGAGAATTGTTACTATCACAGCAACTGTGGTTAGTTATTTAGCAATGTATCGCAACTAATGGTGCATCATCAAATTTATTACATGCTGATACTGCATTTTCAACTTGGAAATATCTTCCATTGGAGATTTCATACAGCAGAGAAGCCTCAAAATACAGTGGCTATAAAAGTTTCTCCAGTTATGCATCACTGAGTTCACATGTAAGAGAAACCCTTTGTGTGCACTGATTGTAGGAAGGCCTTCCATCAGAAGTCAACATTTAGCACACATCTGAGATAAGACTTTTCATTGCCACGCCTGGGAAGTTCTTAAGTGATGCATCCTGACTGAGCATGGTTTTATAACAGTACCTTATGTACTGAATGTGGGCCTTCAACAACAGATCGAAATGCAATAGACACCAGGCAACTCATACCAGGAGCAGTTCTTGGGCCAGTTCCCTGTGGCAGACCAGCCCCCACCATTATTTACCCCAGGGACTCTTGAAAAATGAGGGATAAGAGACTTAATTAGAAATAGAGGGGAGAGAAAACACAGGATAGACTTGAGTGGGCCTGGATCCTTATCCAAACGAGCCCAGAACTTTATTCCAAAGGTCTATTTATAACAATGTCAAGGGGTGGAGCAAAAGCCCTCCCCCTTGCTAGTTACAGTCAAGTGTAGAAACACTTAGAAAAGATTTTTTAGCTAAACTATTAACACCAGAAATACGCAAATCATTTCTGAAGTTCAGAGTTTAGTCAGCTTTGATATTATTCTAAAAGTTCTTGAAAGTTTGAAGCAAGATTTGTCAACACTGGGATTTAGTGAGTGCTCTTGTTATGGAGTTGTAACACTTGTTGCTAGGGAGCTGTAACATTCTCGGAACAAAGCCGCACAAAGTTACCTTTCTTGCCAAGCTCTCTCAGCCATTCCGAACCACAGAGATGTGCTCTCAGCAGTAAATGGTTTCTAACTATTACCCAAATTCATAATAGCTTCCCTGTGCCGTAATTCAGACAAACGTTTCTGTTACAGCAGAAAAGCTACCATAAAGCCTCATCTTAGGCTGAGGGTGAAATTCCCGTATTGAACTGCCGTGAAGCTCTTAGCAAAAATTTCTTGCACAGCTATTAGACCATATAAGGCACTGTTTCAAACTTGCATTGATATTAAATTTCCCAGAAAGCCTTTCGGGTACACTAGCAAACTTTCTGGTTCCCTTTCCAGAGTTTCGCTTTTGCACTGGGAGATTTTTCTTTCCTAAGCTTGCTTTAGAATGAATGCCTGTGCCACCATTTAACAGGTATACCTCTATGCTTAGATCTTTTCTCTGACCCAGTTCCTGAGCAGTTTTGTATCCATTTGTCTGCACACTCAGGCTGCAGCGTATTGCCTGAGGCAAAACCCTTAGGGCTTTATTCTGGGTCAGTGAAGCAAACCAAAAGCATTTGTTTCAGAAAGGTCCTTTCTCTGATGGAAAAGAAAGCTTCTCTCCTGGATAGCTCCCTGTTCTTTCCCTGCCCTGCTCCTTCCAGATAGTGCAGCTGCAGCTTGGCTTCCCTGCCTCATCAGGCATTATTTATCCCAGGGACTCTTGAAGAATGAGGGATAAGAGACTTAGGAAATAGAGGGGAGAGAAAACACAGGATAGACTTGAGTGGGCCTGGATCCTTATCCAAACGAGCCCAGAACTGCCTCATCAGGCCCTGGCCTCAGGGGAATTTTCCCGTCCAGGTGAAACTAATTTTTCCTTACAGAAAGCAAACCAGAAAGTTCTGAAAGGCTTTTAAGTTTTTTATGTTTTTCCCAAGAGAAAGAAAGACCATCAAGTTTTCCCAAATCTTCTGTTCTCTAAACTTTGGCTTCTGTGGCCAAGAGGGAACTAATTCCCGGTTACAATGTTGCACTGCTCACTGCTGGCAGAGCAGAGGATTTTTGTTTCCATCTGCACCCGCTGCAGGGGGAATCTCTTTCCTCTGCTGCTTGGACCTAGCATTTTAGCTGACCCCAGGCCAAAAGCTTCCATAGGAATCTTTTTTCTACCTGATACGCTCAAAAAAGACATATATATATTTCTGCCCATTAAGTTCAAAGAAGATAGATTTTTTCCTGCCCATTAAGTTTAAAGAAGATGGATTTTTTCCCAGTTTGCATTCATAGCCCCCAACATTAGAAGATTGAAGACTGCCGGGCGGTGGTGGCGCACGCCTTTAATCCCAGCACTCGGGAGGCAGAGCCAGGCGGATCTCTGTGAGTTCGAGGCCAGCCTGGGCTACCAAGTGAGTCAAGTGAGTTCCAGGAAAGGCGCAAAGCTACACAGAGAAACCCTGTCTCGAAAAACAAAAAACAAAACAAAAAAAAAAAGATTGAAGACTTAGTTTCTCTATCTAGTTGCCTAACTTATCTTAAGTAAATTTTTTCTACACTACCTTACACTTTTAAGTTTTTCCTACACTATATTGCTACACTCTACCTTCCTAATTTTTCATAGATAGGGAAGAGAGAGAGAGAGAGAGAGAGAGAGAGAAATCTAATGCTGTAGCCTTGCGGTATTTCACCACCTACCTATACACTCGAGAATAAAATACCATTGCCTTCATTTTTCAATTCCTTATTGGCATGCCTACACTTGCAAACACCCCCACAATCCTTTTGCCAAGTCCTAGGGTTATTTTTTTCCTTTTTATCTTTTTCTTTGTCTCTGTTCAGGCGCCATCTGTAGAGGACCAGCCGCCACCATTATTTACCCCAGGGACTCTTGAAGAATGAAGAATAAACACAGGATAGACTTGAGTGGGCCTGGATCCTTATCCAAATGGGTCCAGAACTTTATTCCAAAGGTCTGTTTATAACAATGCCAAGGGGTGGAGCAAAAGCCCTCCCCCTTGATAGTTACAGTCAAGTGTAGACCCTTACAAACACCTGGTACCCAGGCCCATGGTCCAATCAACCTCTTATTCAGTCCTGCTGGGTACAGCCACTAAGAAACCTAGTGGTCTAAAACAGGTCCCTGAACCCAAAATGATTTTATGTGTTGTAGGCTCAACCTCAGACATCAGGATATTTGGGCTGATCCTCTTCACTGACATCCACAGAGCTGACCTGGCTGAGGTTGGAGTAGATACCCTCATTTGGAATTTCTGAGCAAGAGACCTGGACCAACTCTTCTCTCACCTTTGGGCTGTCTTGTATTAAGAGGTACAAAAAAATGAGATGAAGTCTGGATGGGTGATAGTTTTGCTAAAGGAATGCCCCCACAACTGACACATGTACCCCCAGAAATGGCCACAGGAGGCCCTGTGGTGTTCTGTTCTTAGGACACAAGGTCCTTCCCTTTGCAGCCCTCTCACTTTTATGCAGAGCACTACAGGGCCCAGTCTAGTCCCTTGCATGCAGCTTTTTCTGTTGCAGATGCCACAGAGGAGAGGCTAGTCCAAAGCTACTCAGTGCCATGCTACCTTTGTGAAGGGAGTAGCTGCCCTGTGCAGATGTGTACCCACTTTTCTTCTAGCCTAGCCCCCTCCAAGCCCACCAGTGAGCTGTTCTGCTCTAGGGAATAACTCAACATTTAGAATTATCTGTTGTGATCTGTAGAGTGGGGCTCATGTTTAGATCAGACTTGACTTGTAGTGCTTGAACAGCATGTATAGACAAGGGTATGTCAAGCTCAGCATTAGGTGCTAAGACTAGACCATGTTTTCACAGCTCCAGTATCCAGCGTGGAGATCACACACCACTTGTATGTGTTTCTGCATGTTTCCTCCACCACTGAGTACTAGGAAACCTTAGTGGTTTCCATATTAGTGGTCTTCTGTATAATGTATCCTTGATGTACCTGTCTGTACAACCTTCCATCACACCAGTTTGATGAGAGCAGGACTCAGCTCCTCTGTTGTGCCCCTTAGCACTAGGGATCCAGTACTGGGTACCTGACCCTCACATCCTCCGTGTTCTAGGGACTGTATGCTTATCCAAGGAAGAGAAGACAGGACCTGAGAAGCGGGCTAGCATTTTTCCCCAGCTAGCCATACCTCAGATAGGCACCACAGGTCCCCAACCCTGACCCAGCAACCAAAGAGACACATTTATCTGGATTATTTTCTCCGTGGTTGTACTAGCTCCAAGGAATGTTTCTTGAAAGGTGAGATTGGTTGTAATCTTGAATTGTGGGGAGAGCTGACATCAGACATTCCCTGCTCACAGACCCAGAGCACAGATAATATTAGGTTCCCGGCCCAGCCAGCCTCCAGGGCTTCTGGGATGTGGATGAGGGCTAGTAAGAGGGTGACATGCAGGATCAAGAGTGGAACCAGGTGCTGTAAGCCCCTGATGTTCTGCCCTTTGCCAGTCCCAGGACAGGGTTCCATACCAGCCTTCCAGTACAGCTCCTATGACCTCCCAGAGCCTGTGACTTACCTGCTACATGCACAGACGTCTGCTCCAGTAGTTCCATTTGAAGCCTCTTCTTCTTCTTTTTTTTTTTTCTGCCCCCTTTCTTCTGCCATTATCTCCTGTGAAACTCTGGTATCCACAGAGAAAAGGTGGAATTTGCCCTGGGCAGTGTGATTATGGCCACCAAAGTCTTATCCTATCAATCCTTGCATGAATCAGTTGCCAGAGACAGACACAGTGCAAAATAGAGGCATGGTATAGGATGATCAGTGGGGCTCAAAGAATGGAATGGTTGCTGTTTCTGATATTTTGATAGGGAATTATAGATTCCACGTCAGAAGCCATGTGGGGAGATGAGGCTCAGCTTGACTCAGAGCCTATAACCCCTGTTCCCAAGCCCACTCACCTGCCTGGAACAGGCCCATCAGCATCATGGTGGGAGGTGTCTGGGTCCTGGGCTCGTATGAGGGATGACCACAGCAAGGGCATACTGTAGGGCTGGAGATGCCGTGAGAGAGTCCGAGTCCTTGTTCATAGAAGGCAAACCCCCGATCCACAGGTGGCAAAATCATATGCAGGGAATAGAAAAACACCTCGGAGCCAGAGGCCAGAGAGATGTTAGAGGCATTCTTGGAGAAGGAGTAGAGAATATGCTGTGCTCCCACCTCGCACTTCTCCGGATAGTGGGGTCTGAATCAGACATTTTTCCTGATTCACAAGCTGTTGACAGTTTTTTAAAGATCTTCAGACTGCCTTGAGAGTCCCTTCAGGCCTGGGAGATGGGACAATGTGTGAGAACATTCTATTTTTTACACCTTGTGGAAGATGTGGTTGAGCTCCTTCCATTTATTGGGTAGAGCTCACACTGTACAACATTCTACAGCACACAGGGCCTCACCAGCCAAAAGTCATCAAGTCTCAACTCGTATCGACAATCAGAAGCCCGAGAGGTGCTGCAGTAGACCCCAAAGGCTGTCAGATACACACGGATGAAGGTTCAGTGTGGGGATTTAGGAACATGAAAGATAGTAGTGGCCGTGGGTGAAATGTTGACTGTTTCCTCAGTCAGCATTTACTGTGAGCTGGGGCTGAGTCAAATGCAGGAAACTACTGATGTCCTTGAGGTTGTGTCCATGCTAGGAGAGCCAGACAAATGCCAGCGTGGGCCAGGCCAGAGGGGCTGTGCTGTGTCATGATTTCTTCTGTATTAAAACATCCCATCCTGGAGCAAAGCTCCTGAAGACTTAGGAAGTTTTGATGGGAGGCTCATCCAGACCTGGGAAGTAAAGAACACGTGAGTCTTCGGAAATACCCGAACCTGACCAGATGTACAATGTGCCTTCCTCCCTAAGCTGATATAAGCAGTAAGGACTGCCGAGGAAACAGACTAGCCAAGCTGCTTGGAAGAGACATTCTCCAACTTGTGGAATGACCTGCCCAGGATACAGTAAGTGACAGCTGCAGTTTTTGTGAACCAGTGCCCATGCGGGAGTGGGCTTTCAGGGATGCACTGCCTTTGAGACACTTCTCCTGTAATTAACCCCAATAAACGCATTGGTTCACCATGTTGTACTCTGGTGTGTTGTTACGTTGGTCTGCCATCAGCTCACCTATTGGGTGACTAGGCATTTGTCATACATGTCTTGCCAGTTTCCTGTGGGCACACTGAGCAGGCTATACATGGTTTCTCCTCTCAGAAAACAAGAGAATATTTCTGGGTATGTGACTCTGTTGTGGATGGGCAGTATGGAGAGATGAGGTAAAGAGTCATGTGATAGAATAAAGATTAAAAATATGGGTTAATTTCAGTTGTAAGAACTAGTTAGGTTGTACAGCCACTTTGGAAATCAGTATGGCAGTTTCTCAGACAATTGGGAATCAGTCTACCTCAGGACCCAGCTCTTCATATACCCAAGGAATGCTCAATCACACCACAAAGATACATGCTCAACTATGTTCATAGCAGCACTATTTGTAATAGCCAGAACGTGGAAACAACCTAGATGCCCTTCAACTGAAGAATGGATAAAGAAAATGTGGTACATATACACAGTGGAGTATTATTCAGCAGAGAAAAACAATGACATCATGAAATTTGCAGGCAAATGGATGGAACTAGAAAATATCCTGAGTGAGGTAACCCAGTCTCAGAAGGACAAACATGGTATGTACTCACTCATAAGTGGATACTAGATGTAAAGCAAAGGATAATCAGACTACAACCCACAGCTCCAGAGAGGCTAGCTAACAAGGAGGACCCCAAGAGGGACACATAGATTGCCCTGGGAAGGGGGAATGGATGAGATCTCCATGAGTAAACTGGGGATGATGGGGGCAATGGAGGGTAGGGGATGGGGGATGAGAACATAAGGGAACAGGATGGTCGAGCTGGAACAGGGATGGAGTGGAAGAGCAATGAAAGAGATACCATGATAGAGGGAGACGTCATGGCGATAGGCAAGTTCCCAAGGAAACCACTAGGATGACCCCACCTTAGACAACTAGCAATAGTGGAGAGGGTGCCTAAACTAGCCTACCCTGGTAATCAGACTGGTGAATACCCTAACTGTCACCATAGAGCATTCATCCAGTAACTGATGAAAGCAGATGCAGAGATCCACATTCAAGCACCAGGCTGAGCTCCAGGAGTCCAGTTGAAGAGAGAGAAGAGGGATTCTATGAGCAAGAAGCATCAAGGTCATAATGGGGAAACCTACAGAGACAACCAAATCAAACTAGTAGGAACTCATGAACTGTGGACCAATAGCTGTGGAGACTCCACGGCATTGGACTAGGCCTTCTGCATGGATGAGACAGTTATGTAGCTTGATCTGCTTAAGGGGCCCCCTGGCAGTGGGATCAGGATTCCATCCCTAGGGCACAAGCAGGCTTTCTGGAGCCCACTGCCTATGATGGGACACCTTACACAGCCTTGGTGCAGGGGGAGGGCCTTGGACCTGCCTCAGCTGAGTGTACCATGGGAGGCCTTACCTTGGAGGAGGTGGGAATAGGTGGTAGGATGGAGGAAAAAACTGGGGGGTGAGAGGAGGGAGGGGGTCTGTGGTTGGTATGTAAAATGAATAGAAATGTCTTAATAATAAAAATATATAGATAAAAAAGAATAGTTAGGAACAAGCCTAAGCTAAGGCAATGCTTCCATAATTAATAATAGGTCTCCGTGTCATTATTTGGGGCTGGCAGTGGCAAAGCAAGTCCATCTACATATGGCATCCAATGTGGAGGCTTGAATATCCAAACACAGGACTTGATAAAGCTAAGGAAAGTTCTGAAAATGGATCTGGATGTGGCTTCCTAGTCCTGCAGTCTCTTGGGCAGGTGGGTTCTTGGTGGCATACAGAGGTGTGGCTACTGGCTGCTGCCTGCAGGCTAGAGCTAGCTGCTGATGCTTGTGTTAAGCTGAGCCACCCAGTGGCTGACATGACAGTTTAAGGTTTGTCTCACAAGGCCAGAGAATGCTGCAGGTGCTTGGGAAAGCCAGGTCCAGACACAGAAAACTTCTAAAAAGGTGCAATCTGTTTTAAGATGTGCTTAGATGCTGAAGAAAGAAAAGAAAATGGGTATAGGAAAAATAAATAGTTTAAAAATAATAAAGTCTTTAAAGAGAGAGTAAAGTAATTAAAAAATAGCCATATAAAGATGGAAAATACACAGGGTGTCTGGATCTTGTATGGTGTTTATTGACTTTGAATTTTTTAAATGATAATGTACAAAAAACAATAGTTGCTGAGAGACATTAGAGTATAGAAATTGCTAAATTAAACCAACCTATATATTTTGAGAATGTCTTAACTTCAAAATGGAAGTCAGAAAATATGTTGTGTTGGGAGAGAGGTTATGCCTTTGTTTCCAAAGGAAGCAAAAGTTATGATTCTTTTCAAAATTAATAAAGATCAGATTTGGCTAGGGGAGACCTCCTGAAATTTTTGGCTACAGACATAAAGAAAAAAATGAAAGATTATATGACATATATGCTGATCCCTTGAAATGGGAATAGTTCTGATACTAGATGAAACATGATAAATCTTCTTGGCTACAGAGTTCTCATGACTTATTATTACATGCCATCCTTTTATATGGCATGGATAGAGGTTTGGTTATACAGTCCAAAAAGACTTATAAAGTTGACAGATACTTTTTACCTGCTCAAACATAAAACAAAAAAATCATCTTTACCTGACCTGTACACACTGCACATTCCATACTTGTGTTAATGCAGATATATGTCACCTTTAAAAGTCTGTGTGTTTTCAGAAAGAAAAAAATAAACCCAGATACCAATGAAGACAAATAAGTAGCCTGGGTGATCCAGCCTCTTAGAATGCCTCTGTTGCAGTTTCTTCAAAATTCTATATCCAGAACAACTTGAAAGCTGAGATGGTCCAGCCTCGCAGACTACTCTAGTCAAGACTTCAGATAAGCTCTACACTTAAATCACACAGAGACTAAACAAAACATAATACAGCTAGCTCTTCCGGACTTGACCATTGTCCCAGTTTTCTCAGGTCTGCCAGAAATGCCATTACTCCCAGACAACAGGAAGCATTCTAGAGAAGATGATGCCCACATTCCCAAGAGGTTTCATGGATGGTTTTTGGTTGTTCAATGGATTATGGATGTTTGTTATTGTTTAGGGGGGTTGGTTGCAAATTGTTACTGGTCATGGTAAGGGAGGAAACTAAGCAATTGAGGTTAGATTCAAGGATCTCTTTCTGAGAAGAAAAAGGGGCATATGTAAAGGATGAGATAAAAGGGTAGATTATTGAATCTACTTTAAACTAAAAAGCAACTATTAATCTCAAATATTTTGTATTGGTATGAATTTTTGTATATTGATACAAATTTAAGGTTATTTTTGTTAGAGCACACCCTATATATGTTTCTACTCTTGTTTAAGGTATTTTTGTATATTGATACAAATTTAAGGTTATTTTTGTTATGTTATACTGTATGTATGTTTCTACTCTTGTTGAAAGTATTGTACCTATGCAGCTCATTTAAAAATGTAATGTGTAATTAAGAAATACAGGTTAGTAGTTAGTCATCTATAATAATCGAACTTGTAGTCATGTTAGGGAAATTTTCAAGGTTAAGCAGACGTACTGACTGGTTTTGTGTCAACTTGACACAAGTTCGAGTCATTAGAGGAAGAAGCCTCAGTTGAGGAAATGCCTCAATGAGAGTCAGCTGTATGGCATTTTTCTCAATTAGTGATCAATGGAGGAGGGCCCAGCTGATGGTGGGTTGTACCATCTTTGGGATGCTGGTCTTGGGTTTTATAAGAAGGTGGGCTGAGCAAGCCAATGGGAAGCAAGCCAGTAAGCAGCTCCCCCTGCATGGCCTCTGCATCAACTTCTGCCTCCAGGATCCTGCTTAGTTTGAGATACTGTCCTGACTTCCCTCAGTGATTAATGGCAATGCTGAAGTGTAAGTCATATAAATCCTTTCCTCCTCAATTTGCCTTTTGGTCATAGTGTTTGGTCACAGCAATAGAAACCCTAACTAAGACAGCAGAGATATATTTTAGATAGGTAGGTGATCTTCAAACACTTTAGAGACCTACAGAATATGGCATTTAGGCTGTATTAACCTAAGGCTTTTCATGACGGTGAGACATGTCTGCTCCTGGCAGCACCAATTTACTTCATAAAAGGATGCTGGGCATCGAAAAATCTCCATATGGAGTTTGCCTTTATTGTGGAAAAGCTAGCCACTGGGCAAGAAACTGCCCTTGCCTTGGCTTCTAACAGTATGCTGTCCAAATTGGACAAGTAGGACACAGAAGAAAGTGACTGCCAAACTGCCAAGACAAGGTAGGATAGTCCTTCAAAATTTCTGCTTCACAGAAAAGTCTGTCAGATATTCTAGGCCTGTAGGCCAAAGATGGATGCCCCACCATTGCAAAAGAACTTTGGTTGACTGTCCAGGCAGCCATCTGTTTCTATCATTTCTATAGTTTTGGAAGATATTTACTCTGCACTTCCTGTTTACTCAGGTAATATTATATCCTTCTCAGGTCTCTGATGGGGTTAAAGATCCAATAGTTATAGTTACAATTTTCCTTGTTACCAAATTCAGAAAAAAAAACTCACAAAAGAGGTGTAAAGTATATAAGGTTGAAAGACATAAAAGCTTAAGTTGTTTAAGAAAATGTTTTGAGGTCTGAAAAAATAGTTTTGGGTTAGTAATATAAATTAGGTTAGTAAGTAAATTAGATACAAAACTTTGGACTCACCAAGATAGGATAGTTAATGGAATAATTTCTCTAAATTTGCCAAATACAGATAGCCTGGACATTTTAAATTCAATTCTTTTTTTTTTTAAGATTTATTTATTTATTATATATACAGTGTCCTGCCTGCATGTATGCCTGCAGGCCAGAAGAGGGTGCCAGATCTCATTACAGATGGTTGTGAGCCACCACATGGTTGCTGGGAATTGAACTCAGGACCTCTGGAAGAAGAGCCAGTGCTCTTAACCGCTGAGCCATCTCTCCAACCCTAAATTCAATTCTTACCTGATAGTTGTTCTTATTGTATATAATTTTACTGTGTTAGAGTTAAAACCTTCCCTTTTTATTTAGAGAAAAAGGGGGAAATGTTGTGGGATATTTGTACACTGTGAAGATGTATTGCTGTGATTGGCACAGTAAAAGGCTGGATGGCTGTGAGCTAGGCAGGAGGTGTAGGCAGGACTTCCAGGCACAGCGAGAACTCTGGGAAGAAGAAAGGCAGAGTCACCAGCCAGACATGGAGGAAGAAGCAGGATAGGCAGTATGGAGAGATGAGGTAATGGGCCATGTGACAGAACATAGATTTTAAAATATGGGTTTATTTAAGTTATAATAACTAGTTAGGAATAAGCCTAAGCTAAGGCTGAGCTTTCATAATTAATAATTACTCTCCATGTCATTATTTGGGACTGGTAGCAGAAAAGAAAATCCATCTACACTGGTTTTAATTTTTTAATGAGTGATTTTCAAGATTTATTTTTATTTTCAATAATTTGTGTGTTTGTGTGGGTTCAAGGGGTGGATAATATGCATGTGTATGCAGATACTCATGTAGTCCAGAAGAGGGCATCAGGTCCCCTGGTGCTGGAGTACAAACAGTTGTAAGTAGCCTGATACAGATTCTGGGAACCAACACTCTAGGGTCCTCTGGAAGAGTAGTACTCTCTTAGTTGCTTAGCCATCTCTCCAGCAACCCCCCCCACACACACATTTTGAGGTTTTCTTTGCTTGTTCATGTGTGTGTTTGTATGCCTCTGTCAGTTTATGTGCCCTGTATGCATGCAGAAGCCCACAGAGGTCAGAAGAGGGTATTGGCTCTGGAGTTATAAACAGCTATGATGTGCCATGTTGGTGCTGGGAACCAAATCTGGGTCTCGTGCAACAGCAGCAAAGTGCTCTTAACTGCAGAGCCATCTTTACAGCCCTGTGATGATTAATAATGTCAACTTAATGTTCTGGAAATGCCTAGGAGTATGTCTCTGAGGGTGTGTCCAGATAGTTAGGTCATGAGAGCGCTGATGTAACCAATGGGCTTATCCTATTATAGGAAGGTAGTAAAAGGCAGTAGGCAGGTCCTAGCTGGAGCGCAGTAGGTCTGTGTGCTGGCTGGGTTTTTATCAGTTTGGCACAAACCAAGACATATTTAAGAAGAGGAATCTCAATTAAGAAAATGCCTCCCCCAGATTGCCTTTAGGCAAGTCTGTAGGGCATTTTCTTGGCTAATAATTAATGTGGGAAGTCCCAGCTCACTGTGGGTGGTACCACCTCTAGGCAAGTGGTCCTGGGTTGTGTAAGAAAGCAGACTGAGTAAGCAAGCAAGTAAACAGCATTCCTTCATGGTCTCTGCTTCAGTTCCTGCCTCTCGGTTTCTGCTCTGACTTCCCTCAGTGGTAGCTTGTTACCTGAGAGCTGTAAGCTAAAATAAACCCTTTCCTCCCGCAAGTTACTTTTGGTCATAGTGTTTTATCACCGCAATAGGAAAAGCAAGCTGTGGTCTGTTTATATCAGCACCATGGCCTGTGCCATTTCCACGGCTGCCCTAGGTGGCAGGAATTTGCTCCTTTCTTTTAATCCTAAAGGGCTGCCATCATAGATGTGGTTTGTTGCCAGCTGTGTCTTCTGTGTGTATGAATTCACAAGGTTTTCATTGAGTGGAGCTAGTACAGGCCTTTAAAAATGGCCTGATGGCAACAGGAGTGGGGCTGCCCTGGTGCTTTGACTGGCTCTTGGGAATCCATCCCTCATGCTGGACTGCCTTGCCAGCCTGAATACGGGGGTAGGTGCTTGGTCTTAAGGCAGCTATCATGCCAATGCTTTGCTGATGCCCGTGGGAGGCCTGCCCCTTTCTGAGCTAATACAGAGGAGGGGTGGATGGGGGGGAGCAGAGGTGGGAGAATGGAGTGGGAGGAGAGGAGGGAGGGGAGGCTAGGGTTGTGTTGTAAAATTAATTAATTAATTAATTTAAAAAATGGCCTGACGAAGTACGTGAGGGGATGTGACGTGGGAATTATGCTGTGGAGAGAAAGAGCATAGTCATAATCCAAGAAAAAGCAATGAAAAGATGGATCACAATCCTGAACAGGAAAACCAGATAAAATGCAGCAGTCTTTGGCTATCAAGAGGGCTTAGCAGGTAGTAATGCTTGCCACCAAGCCTGATTGTTAGAATTCTGCCCTCACTCCAGCTGCCTGTCCGCACATGCGCAGTTCAGGAGTTAAGCAAAGGGTCTTGTGTCTAACATCATCAGTGTGTGCTGGTGACTACGTGCTCACGGTGTGGTCACACAATCAGCGCATGCGTGGTGTAGCTCCATAAGCCCACCTGCACATATTCACAGGAACCCTTAAAAAGCCAGACGCAGACCCCACCCCCTCTCTCTGTTCTATTTCCTCCCCCCCCACCCCCACCATCTTTCTCTCTCTGCACATGCTCCTTCCCAGGCCTGGTTCTCTTGTACCCCACCCCCACCCCTCTTCCTCCTAATAAAGCTCAGATACTGATACTGGTCCTGTTGTGGCCATGACCTTTCAGCGTGGTAACCAGCACCAGTAACCAGCGCCGTTTTCTTACTTTGGTGCTGTGACATTTGACAGTTCCTTTCTCGGCTTTCTCATTTCTCCCATTGCACACCTTAAATGCCACAGTCAAGTTTCAACTTGACTGCTGTGGGGTCAGGAGCCTTGCTCTCCAGATGCTTAAGTTTTAGCCCTAAGGTCAGGGAGCTCTGGGAGACAAGAAACGGATTTTATTCCGTCTTGAATTTTTTTTTTTTTTTTTTTTGATAGTTTGCTGGCTTGAGGACAGCTTTAAGAAGACTCACCAGGAGGCAGGCTGTAAACTGATCTTTGACTAAAGAGCCATCCTGATTATTGTGATCCCCATGTGGGTCCTGATATAAACTTATTTCCATGCATCCTAGCCTGCTTCCAGACCTGTCTGTACCTCTCAGTAAGAGGTGGGAGGAGTTAGTTGAGAGCCAGGGTTGGGCCTGCACACACTGTGCTCTCTCTCTCTCTCTCTCTCTCTCTCTCTCTCTCTCTCTCTCTCTCTCTCAACAAACAAGTAAATAAATAAATAAAATGTTTTAAAAAACATAGACACTGTCGGGCGGTGGTGGCACACGCTTTTAATCCCAGCACTTGGGAGGCAGAGCCAGGAGAATCTTTGTGAGTTCGAGGCCAGCCTGGTCTACAGAGCGAGGATCCAGGAAAGGCACAAAGCTACACAGAGAAACCCTGCCTCGAAAAACAAAAAAATAGACACACAGAAAGCCCTGGGTTCAAACCCTAGCACACACAAAAAATGCTATTTGTGGTTGGGATATAGCTCAGTGGTAGAGCATTTGTCTAGCATGCAAGGTCCTGTGTTCAATCCCCAGAGCTGGAATAAAAATGAAACAACAGACACGTTATGCTCTTGCCTTTGTAACTGCTTTTTCATATTTCCCAGTTTTTGAAAAGTAGCAAGAAGCTGGCGTTGTTGGTGTCATAAGCAGAAAAAAATATTAATAGGTATAAAAGTAAGATAAATTAATGCTGAAAGACAGCATAAAGCCATAAAGATAGGAGGTGGTTGCCACGGGTCCACCCTCCCTGCTGGGCAGAGTCCATCTTAGGAGGAACCACACTGGAGTGGGGAGGCCAGGGCTGGCATATTGCAGTGGAACCTCCCAAGCTCTGGAGTACCAAAGAAGCTCATGGACTTTTCCAGGCCCAACCGTAGCCCCCGGAGGTGGCTCACCCTTCTAGGTAAGAGGGAGAAGAATCTTCTTTCTGAGGCTGAGGGGAGGGCAGCCAAGAGCTCAGCTGGGAAGGGGTAGGAAACAGACCTGTGGGGCATAACACAGAAGTCCCATGAAGCAAGTGGTGGGAAGAGAGCCAGAGACAGGACACGCACCAGGACTTCAGTGAGCACACACATCTGGGTATATCTCACCCACAGAGACACAGACAGATGGGACACAGATTCAGACATATGCATACACACAGCCACAGCAAGAACACATGCAGAGAGAGACAGAGAATTCAGTTCTATCCACCTGCCATGTGGACTGGTGAGCTTGGACCCCCTCCTCCCTACAATCACCCCGTGTTCCCTGGGGTTCCCTATCTGTCTGGACTCCCTTCCCACCCAGCCTAGGTCCCTTTCTAGCCCCCTCCTTCTCCAGGACCCTTTGTGCTCCACAACACACACAGCTATCGGGATCTGTTAGGAGACACAGACACCGGCTCTGAATATGGTAGTGTTCACCCTGCAGGGTGGAGTGGGGTCTCAGGCACCTCTGCCTCCCCCATGGCCAAACCTCAGGCATGGCAGCGTAGGGGACACCATTTGTGTCTAAGGTGGTAGCGGATCCCACCCCACCCACACCATCTTCTGTGACTTTAGATCTGCAATCAAAATTGTCTCAGTCAGTCTCAGAGAGACTCCCCTGCATTTATCCTCCGGACGGCCATGCTAGGTGCTGCCCTGTGCATCAGCTGGAGAGCCATGTGCCCAGGGCTGACTGGCACAGCCAAGCCCAGTCTGCCTGGAGCTCACAGATCTGTCCTCAAACTAAAAATCTGAGTGGTCAAGGCTGGGGTATGGAGATCTCAGGATGCCAGGAAACCCAGAAATGTCACCTGGCCCAGGCTGGTCAGGAGACATCAGAAATAAAGATGCAGTGAGTCCACAGGGAGGCTGCAAATGGGGAGAGTGGAGCAGGGGTCTGTGTGTCAGGAAGGGGAAGAGCATACATGGAAGGCTACTGAACAGAGGAGAGCGGGGCCGCATTTGGCTTTTATTAAGATCCACAGGGCTATCATGTGAAGGACAAAGTGGGTGGGCTGAGAGAGAGAGGGAAACAATGGATAAAGACAGGACTGAAGAAATGAGGGGGTCATTCCTGAACTGGAAACTCTTGGAGGTTTATTTTTTTATTTTATGTGTATGTGTATGTGCTCGAGAGTATCTATGTTCAGCATGTGTATGCAAGGATCCATGGAGGCCAGAAGAGGGCATCAGAGACCCTGGAGCTAGAGTTACAGTGGTTGTAAGTCACCCACTGTGGGTGCTGGGAGCCAAGGCCAGGTCCTCTTAACCAAGCGCTCATAACCACTGAGCCAGCTCTAGACCAGCTGTCCTGGGAACTCTTAATTTATAGTATTAGTTGCTTTGGAGTCACTGTGACAATTCCTGGCAGGAACAAAGGAGGGAGGTTTATTGGCTCTTGTTTCAGTCCAGCATACCAGGGGAGCCATGGTGAGGTGGTCCAGCATACTGGGGGAGCCATGGTGAGGCGGTCTAGCTCATGGCAGCATCAGGGTGTGGTACCATGGCATGTACCAGGAGCATGGAGCAGGGCAGGAGCCAGTGGCTGGACATGCGCTCTAAAGGCTTACCCTTAGTGAACTACTTCCACCTCTTAGACCTTGCCCCCCAAAGACTCCACAGCCTCCCAAAATAATGCCACCAGCTGGGAACCAAGTGTCCAAAATCTGAGCCTTGTGGGAGACATTGAAGATTCAAATTCTGACAGTTATAGAATTGTTAAAATAATTACCTGGATCTCTCTCTCCCTCCCTCTCCTCCTCACCCTTACCCTCCCCATTCTCCTCCCCTCTGCCTCCCTTTCCTTTCTCTTCTTTGGTTTCCTCAGCCAGTTTGCTGACCTGTGGGATCTGTCAGGCTTCCGGCCAGATCTTCATCAGCCCAGACTCACTCACAGGAGTGGAGAGGTACCGGACCATTCTGACCCTAGAAAATGTCCCAGAAGATGTCCTGGAGTACAGCTGGTACCGGGACGTGGACAACAGTACAGAAAACATGATTTTTAGCTATAACCCTCCCAATACCCGGCACCCTGGACCCTTGTACACTGGTCGTGAGAACGTGACCCGCGCGGGTAGCCTGGTGATCAGGAGGTCAGCATTAAATGATACGGGATACTATACCGTCGAGGTGGACACTGGCAACGGGACTCAAAGAGCGACTGGCTGGCTCGAGATTCTAAGTGAGTTGTCAGGGCAACCAGTTTCCCCAGTAAGAAACCGGAAACTAGCCCTAAGGACTCTGATAGGGAGATTCCTTGGAGGACATACTGTCCAGGGTCTCGGTCGCCTGAAAGTGACACTGGAATCCGTGAAGGTGGCTCTCTAGCTTTTCCTGGGGGTTGAGGGGAGGTGGATGAGTGAGTTGCCAAGAAAGCTCGAAGACCAGCGTTTGAAAGCTGGGTGTGGTAGTGCACATCTGTAATCCAGGCACTCCTACTGAGTCCGTGGAAGTTCACGGGCCAGCCAACCTGGGTACACAGAGGTGAACAAGCGGCCCTGCCTCAAACAAGGTGGAAGGTGAGGACCGATACCCAGGGTTGTCCTTGGTCTTCCACACATGCTCAGTGACATGCATGTGTTGTCACTCTCACCCATCAACACATGTCCTACATACAACACATATAAGCACACAGAGAGGGGAAGAAAGCGACCATTAGGCCTTCTGTTTGTGACCAAGAATGTGCTGCTATTGCAATTGAAGTACAGAATGACTCGGGCCCTGCCCAGGACTGGGCAGCCCCTCGCCCACCCCTCCCTCCTCTGCCCCTGTCAGCTCCGGGGCTTCTCTTTTGCCTTATCTTAGAGCTCTTGACATCTCTCCAATATGCCATATCTTCAACATGTCCCAAAGCTTGAAAAAGTTGACTCTATGCCTTACCTGTTCCTTCTGCTTCACCCAGAGTTGAAAAGCAACCCAGGCATCTCAGCTAATGCTTCAGCCAATGCCAGTGTCCTGGTGGAAGGCATGGATTCCGTGGTTGCCAAATGTCTTACCAACTCCTCCAACATCAAGTGGTATGTGAATTCTGTACCAACTTCAGGCAATAACCGCATGACAATTTCCCTGGATGGCAAGACTCTGGTCATCCACAGGGTCAGTCGCTATGACCACAATCTTCAGTGTGCCATAGAAGATTTCCCAGAAATACTTCAGAGGAGTGAGGAGATACCGCTGAGTGTGGCCTGTGAGTGGACAGGGTGTTGGGGGAGGGAGTGGGGTGAAGCCAGGGGTAGACTCTAGTATATACTGAGGAGAAAGGCTGAGCCAACCTGCAACCAGCTTGGTGTGGTTAAAATCCCAGCTCTGGCCATTTAGCTCTGTGGTCCCCATGGGGTGTTGGGCTTTAGGAGAGGGATGTGATCCCCATTCTGAGACTAGAAATGGCCAGTATGAGTTTACTGAGGTCTGTCTGTTGGTTTGCTTGCTTGCTTGTTTTTTTTTTTTTTTTTTTAAAGAGAGGCATGTGGGGCTGGGAAAGTGCCATCCTTGAACAAGCATGAGGACCTGAATTGGGATCCCTGACATTTGCATAAATGTTGAGTGTGGTGGTGTGTGCCTCTAGTTCCAGGACTAGGGAGGTAGAGACAGAAAGACGACTGGAGCTCACTGGCCAGCCAGCCTGGCCAGAATAGATGACTTCTAGGTCAGAAAGACACTTTGTTTTGTTTGTTTGCTTGCTTGTTTTTTTTTTTTTTTTTTTTTTTTGGTTTTTCGAGACAGGGTTTCTCTGTGTAGCTTTGCACCTTTCCTGGGACTCACTTGGTAGCCCAGGCTGGCCTCGAACTCACAGAGATCCGCCTGGCTCTGCCTCCCGAGTGCTGGGATTAAAGGCGTGCGCCACCACCGCCCAGCTTGTTTTGTTTTTTAAAGAGAGAAAACGAAAGGGCATGGAGGTGGGTTTGTAAGGTGGTAGGGAGGATCTGAGGGGAGCTGGAAGAGGAGAAAATCATAATCAGAATATATTGTATGAAAACAAATTTTTTCCAAAAAAAAATAAAGATGACTCAAGAGTAGTTGAGGGATGTATGTGATGTTGACCTCTGACCTGCACATGTAAGTCATGTATGCATCCACACCTTCATGCACATGTGTATAAATCTACCACACATACCACATAATTCATAAACACACACACACACACACACACACACACACACAGAGGAGCAGATTACAATTGATCTTTTATTCTTATTTTTATTTCAAATGACAATTTTACCTTTTTTATTTGCTTTTATTTATGTGTATATCTGTGTAAGTATATACTCTGTGTGTGTGTGTGTGTGTGTGTGTGTGTGTGTGTGTGTGTGTATGTGTGTGTATGTGTGTTTATGAATTATGTGGTATGTGTGCGTGCGTGCCAACAGAGGCCAAAGTGGGTATTAGGTCTCCTGAAGATAAAATTACAGGCAGTCATGAACTGCCTGCTGTGGGTGCTGTAACCAAACTCAGGTCCCTTGTAGGAACAAGTGCTCTTAGCCACTGAGCCATCTCTTCATCTCTAATTATGTTTAGATTAATTTTTAGTTATTAACTCTCTGAAACCTTCAGATCTGTTCACGGATTTTGTTCTTTTCTTCTAAATTTAGGTAAGTCACCTTCACTTTTTGTAGCTCGAATTCTAATTGGTCTTAATAATAAAAACCTAGAGTCGGATGTTGGGGTAAAAGCTGCTAGATCAGAGAAGCAGAGCAGCCAGGCACCAGAGAGTGCTTACCTCTAGGACTCCTCAGACCGAAAAGGGGGCCAAGCTCCTGTCTCCATCTCGCCTTATCACTTCCTCTCTCCACCCAGCCATATCACTTCCTGTTTCTTCCTCCCAAGTGTTGGGATTAAAGGTGTGTGCCACCACTGCCTGGCCTCAATGGTTAACCAGTGGCTAACCCTCTGATCTCCAGGCAAGCTTCCTTGGTTAGAGCACAAACAAAATATCACCACATTTTTTATTCTTGCTCCAGTTGCATGGATTATGCTCCCTCAACAGCAAGTTGGATTTAAAAACTTACTCATGGTGTGGGATACAGTTCAGTGATAGAGCCCTAGAATAGAAGCCTCCATGACAGGTTGGGGTATAGCTCAGTGGTGGAGTGCAGGCCTAGCATGCAGGAAGCCACGTGATCCCAAGCACAACAACAACAACAAATACGAGGAACTAATAAACACCCATCCAGAATCTTTCAGCACTCAGAACTGTCTTTTACATTTAGTTTCAACTGAAAATCATAATCAGACATCTCAGGTGGTTTTCACACTGTAGGTAGGAACTGCTCAGTGGTCCTCCCGTTTCCTAAGATGGAGGCTGTGACACCATCCGAAGGAAGCTAATTCACAGGAGGACACAGCTTCTGTGGGTTTCCGACTGGAACCAAGACTGGGCCCCTAGACCGTAGCTAAGCCCTGACTACTTGCTGCTGCTGTATGGACAGGGAACTTGAACCCGTCTCCTCTCCTCTGAGATTTGCATCTGCGAGGTGATCATGTCTGGAACCGAATGGCATAAATTTTGTGGATTACACACTTGTGAAATGTGTACAGAGCTTAGCTTGGTTCCTTGCACGCAGTTGGTGTGGTGAGTTTTTCTGCTTTGCTCTATGCCTTTTGCTATGGTGTGTGGGGCTACCAAGGTTTATCCCATAGTAGGGACAAGAACTCAGCATGGGAGCTGCCATTCCCGTGTTTCGGCTGTCACCTGGGCTGGCTCACTTGACATAGTGGGACACTTTGTGTCTGGAGGACAGGATGCCATCCCAAGAGGGATCTGAAGTATAGCTGTGGTCTTCTGCCCTGTCTCTGCAGATGGGCCAGACTATGTATCACTGTGGACCCAGCCCGATGTCTTCAATGGTGTGCTGACTGCTGTTACTGGCTCCACTGTGCAGCTGGAATGCACCTGTTTCTCCAGGCCAGAACCCAAGTACCACTGGATCCATAATGGCTCCCTCCTAAGTGTCTCAGAGGAGAACATGACCCTCCCTAGTCTGTCCTGGGAGCAAATGGGCAGTTACCGGTGTATTGTGGAGAACCCGGAGACCCAGCTGGCCTTCTACAGAGAGGTCACCATCCAGCCACCTCGTGAGTACAATCACCATACTCTCCAGACTTTTCCTCCCATGTTTTTGTCTAGGCAATTCCCATGTCAGGGGGCCCCTCTTACTACACCCCACTCACAGCTGACTGGTCAGCACAGGACACACCAAGAGTAAGTTCTCAACACAAAGTGTTGGTTTTACTCAGTGCTCCTACCCTTCGAGGAAAAGTCATGAAACACGACAAAAACCCACTATCAAGAGTTTTATTAGGAAGACGAAAGGACAGGATGTGATCAGGCCTTCTGAAAAGACCCGTGAGAAGGAGAGGGAGTGTACATGGGATCTGCCTTTTAAGGACTACCCAACGCATGCACACATGGGCCCACATGGCTATTCCACGCATGTGCATCGATTACATGGTTATGCTGTGCACAATTTACGTGACCATGCAGCGCATGGGTTACATAGGACGTATGACCCGGAAATGACTAGGCGGAAATGACTACATGCCCCACCCAGGCATGCATGATCATGGGGGCGTGGCTAGAATTCCTATAATCCCAAACTCTTTGTTTTTGTAAAAGATGGTGGATGAGCGGGTATGGGACATTGTTTCTCCTGAAAACTGCTTCCAGCTCACTTGGTGGGCATCCGTTGGCTCTTAGGGGGATAGGGAAGGGGACTTCTGAGGTAGTTAGGCGTCCTGGGATGGTGGGCTGTTGTCTGCTGCCTTGGAGTTATCCATCTTTCTTGGCTTGGAACTCTGGCTGCTTGAGTCTGGGAGAGTGCTGGTAAGATGGAGAAAAGCTTAGAAAAAAGAACTTTTTAATTTTTTTCTTTGGGGGTTCCCCAGGGTGAGAGAGGGGGTCCCAAGACCAGGAAAGTTTGATTTTTGCACTTATCTGAAGCAGATCCGATCTGTCCAGATGGATTCAAGCTGGTTTCTGGAGCTTAGAAAAATTTTGAACATATTAAGAAGCAGCCATGAGAAAATTAAAGTCTTGGGCTGGTGACCATTACGTTGTAGTATTTAGTACTCTGCTTATATTGGTGAGAGAGAGAAAGAGAGAGAGAGAGAGAGAGAGAGAGAGAGAGAGAGAGAGAGAGAGAGAGAGAGAGAGAGATTGAGATTTGGAGCATGTTTTTAATTTGTACCTGAGATAACCTTTATCAGAGACAGATTATTTTAGGGCACCTGTTTCCTTTATTAGTTTAGCATCCAGGAGACACAGTTGATCAATTGTTGAGCATTTAACAGTAATAGATGGTTATATTAAAGTCTGTTTTTGCAGAGCCCAGACCCTTTTGGGGTGTAAATACCTTCAGACGGTTACTGTTCCTTACCACCTGGGTATATCTGATGGTCCTTGGCCTCCAGCTCTATGGTGATCCTGTAACAATTAGCTGAGTAGTTAATTAGGAATGGGAACCAGAAAGGAATTCCACTCATTCTTCTGGAATTGGTGACAAGGCAGTGGATCCTGGTGTCCTCTGGAACTTGAGAGAGCAGGGTCCTGTCTGTGTCACTATGTGTTAAGAGAGATTTTTCTGGGATGGAGGTGAGATAAAAGGTTTCAGATGAGACAGATGGACCCAGTGAGGAAAACCCTCGAGCTTAGCAGCTGTGGGGGTTACAAGAATTACCTTGAAGGGTCCCTGCCATTTAGGGGAAAGGGGTGAAGGGCACTGGCCTAGAGGGGAAAGAAGAACCTGATCCCCAGCATGGATTGAGGGTGGGCAAGGACTGTCACATGGCTGAGGTAAGGAGTGGTCTGCGAAGTTCCACAGAATAGACCTTAGGTGACTGTGGTGGCATTGTGTTCCCCAAAATATTGTGTACCCTAATAAACTTATCTGGGGTCAGAGAACAGAAAAACTACTAGATACTTAGGATAGGCAGTGGTAGCACACGCCTTTAATCCCAGAAAGCGAGCCTTTAATCCTAGGGAGTGTTGGTAGAAAGCAGAAAGGTATACAAGGCGTGAGGACCAGAAACTAGCGGCATTTGGCTGGTTAAGCTTTTAGGTTTTGAGCAGCACAGTTCAGCTGAGAGCCATTGGGATGAGGACACAGAAGCTTCCAGTCTGAGGAAACAAGACCAGCTGAGAAGTTGGCCAGATGAGGTTAGTTGTGACTTGTTCTGTCTCTCTGATCTTCCAGCATTCACTCCAATAACTGGCCTCAGGTTTGATTTTATTAATAAGACTCTTTAAGATTCCTGCTACAGGTGACGTAGCAGGAGAGTTAACAGGCTGTCTGGAACGGTTGAAGGGTTGGATAGAAGACCTGGTGTTATCCCATATATTAGTTCAAATGGAGAAATTGAAAGAGGCTTCTTGGGAAGAGCCCTGAGCCTGAAAAGAGCTAGAGGCAATAATTTTACACAGTCAAGGTGAAGTTCCTGTGACATTTTAGTAAGAATAGATTTTCTTTCTTTCTTTTTTTGCCCCGGAGCTGAGGACCAAACCCAGGGCCTCTCTACCACCGAGCTAAATCCTCAACCCCAATAAGAATAGATTTTAAAGACCAGTTGGTACGCTCCACCTTTCCTGAGGACTGAGGATGGTATAGGATATGAAAATGCCAAGGAATATTGAGAGCCTTAGCTAGTGTCTGAGAAATCTGGGAGGTGAACTCCAGACCATAATCAGACTGAAGAGAGGCAGGAATCCCAAACCGAGGAATAATTTCTTGGAGAAAGAGATCTGCAACTGTCTGAGCCTGTTTGTTAGAAACAGGGTATGCCTCCACCCAGTTCGAAAATGAGTCCACCATCACAAGGAGATATTTAATTTTCCTGACAGTGGGCATATGGGTAAAATCGAGCTGCCAGTCAGTCCCTGAAGGGAACCTCTAGCCTGGTGGGTGGGAAAAGGCTGACTCCTGTACTTGGTATTGGGGTCTGTCCTTTGGAAAAATCTCACAAGAGGCAGTAATAGTTCTTAAGAACTGTAAGTCCTCAGAGGTGGGCTGCAGGTGAGCTTTTATGAATTGAGACAGAACAAGACTATTAGGGTGAACGAGCTGGTGTAGAGCTGGTGTAGATAGGACAGAATTTGCCTAGTGTCAGGAGTTGCCTGTGAGGGTGTGGGCTGCACTGTATGGATTCCCTGCGGTGAGTGGGGTGAGTCTGGGTCCTGGAGGGCCACTGTCCTGGCTGCCTGGTCAGCCCAGTTATTTCCCTTGGAGATGATGGAGCTGTCAGTCTGATGAGACCAGCAGTGGATAACTCCTGTAGCCTTGGGGAGGTGGGAGGCCTTTAGCATGGCCATTATTTGGCCTGATAGGGATCCTTCCTTTGCTGTAAGGACCCACGCTCTTTCCAGATAGCAGCATGGGACAGGAGGATATGGAAAGCATATTTGGAATCTGTGTAAACATTTAGGGATTGCCGCTGTGCCAACTGGAAGGCACGGGTGAGAGCTGTCAGCTCAGCCTGTTGGTTAGTGGTGTGTATGGGTAGTGCCTGTGCTTCTATCACCTCAGTGTCTGACACTATGGCATAACCCACTTTATAGGTCCCCTCATGTAAGAAGGAGCTGCCATCTGTGTACCAGGTATGAGTGGCCTGGGGCAATGTGCGCTCCTGTATGTGCGAAGGGTGAGGCCACAGTGCCTCCAAGGTTTCAGTGCAGGAATGAGAAGGATAGGTAACGTTAGATTGAGGGAGGAGGCTTGAAATATTAAGGTGGGCAAGTCTGGAAAGTAAGTGTGACATCTTCTAGTAATGCTACCTGGGGAGAAAGAAGCTGGGATGGAGGTAAAGTTCGTAAGACTTTATAAGCTAAGTGATGGGACAGGTTATGAGAGAAGACAGTAATAGGTGACCCAAAGCTTAGCTTCTTTGATTCCCGAATAAGGAGCTCTGCAGCTGCTAAGGCACAGAGGCAAGGTGCCCAGCCCTGACTGGTAAGGTCTAGCTTCTTTGACAGACAGGCAACAGGTGCAAAGGAGAGTCCCAGCTGATGTCCTAGAGTTCCCAGAGCAAATCCCTCCTTCTATGCTACATAGGGGGAGAAGGGACCGGTTAGGTCTGGAAGGTGAAGCACTGGGGCCTGGAAGAGAGCCTGTTGGAGCTTCAGGAAAGGTTTAGTAATGGGGTGAAGGAGGGGCTCATGTGGGGAGCCCAGAGCTGTCTCATATAAGGGGCGAGCAAGGAGAGAAAAAGATGGAACCCAGGCCTGTAAGAAGCCAGCTATTCCCAGAAAGGACAGAATCTCCTGTTTAGTGGAGGGGACTGCAAGAGACTGGATTAGATGCTTTCTATCTATAGTAATAGCCTTGTGGGTTGGGGTAATGGTTAGACACAAATAGGTGACCTAGGGAGTGGACAGTTGAACTTTGGAGGGGGATATCCTATAGCCTCGGCTGGATAGAAATTTAGGAGAGCAGAGGTGTTAGTTTAGCTAACTTGTAAGGACAGGCTGCAGAGCAGAATGTCATCTACATACTGTATTAGTTTAGAGCCAGGGAGGGACAGAGAGAGCAGGTCAGAGGCCAGAGCCTGACCAAATAGGTGTGGACTGTCCCTGAATCCTTGTGGCAAGACAGTTTAGGTCAGCTGTGTAGACAGATGAGTGTCAGGGTCATTCCAGGTGAAAGCAAAGATATTTTGAGACTGAGGGCTGAGAGGGATAGAAAAGAAGGCATCCTTGCGGTCTAGAACTGAGAAGTGAGAGGTTCCTAAAGAGATAGAGGACAGGAGAGTGTAAGGGGTTAGGCACTACCGGATGGAGAGGAACCACTGCAGATTTAATGAGCCAGAGGTCTTGAACCAGGCAGTAGGTTCCATTAGACTCTTTAACTGCATATATAGGGGTGTTAAAAGGCGAAGGGATTGGGTGGAGCAGCTTTTTCCTGAGGTCAGAAATGATAGGCTTAGGTCCTCTTAGGCTCTGGAGTGAGAGAGGGTACTGAGCTTGGGTAATATACCTAGTAGGGTCCTGTAACTAGATAGTAATAGGCAGATGGTGCCTAGAGATAGAAGGGTTCTGGGTGTCCCAGACTTTGGGGTCCACCTGAGAGACTGGCAAGGGAAAAAAACTGTTAGAGTTAGTAGGGTGGGTGGCTAGGAGGAGAAGGAGAGTTGCTGCTGGCGAATCTGGGGTGAGGCGAATGTGGGGAGCAAATGAAATAGATGCTCCTACCTTAGCTAGAAAATCCCTTTCTGTTAGAGGCACAGGGCAGGTTGGCACCACTAAGAATGTGTGTGTGAGAGGGATGCCTCTGAAATACAATTAGTGGTGGGATCTGATGAGGTAGGTAAGGCTGTCCCCCTACCCCGACAATAGGGAAACAAGGAGAGGTGGGACCTCAAAACTCCCTCAGGACTGAGTAAGTGGCTCGGTGTCCAACAGGAAGGAAATGGATCACCCCATGCTGCATCCTGGGTTCCCTGTGAGCCTGTAGCCAAGCCCAGGAGGTCTGCTGGAGGTCTTTGTTTGATGTCCCCATGCCACAAGGTGCATGAGGGCAGTCAGTTGACCAGTTATCTCTCTAGGTGGCACTTTGATCAAGGCTCAATTGATGGCCCAAGGGGCAGGGCATGCATTAGCCCATGTCGCCTTTTCTAGCACACATTTGAAACAGGGACCTGGAAGCCCTTATGCAGCTGCTCGGATGGCATGTGCCAGCATTTGGCAATTTTGTTCATGGGCTTTTCATCTCTCCCATGGTACCTTAAATGCCACAGCTGAAACTTCTGCCTGTGGGGTCAAGGGACCTCTCTCCAGATGCTTAAGCTTAGCCCTGATGTCAGGAAGCTCTGGGAGACATGAGATGGATTTTATTCTGTATCTTGAATTATGTTTTTTTTTTTTTTTGATAGTTTGCTGGTTTTGAGGACAGTTTTAGGAAGACCCCCTAGGAGGCAGGCTGTAAACTGATCTCTGGCTAAAGAGATTATTAGATCCCAATGTGGATCCTGATTGTAAAACTCATTTACATGTGTCCTAGCCTGCTTCCAGACTTGTCCATGCTTAGCAGCCCTTCTGGTATGGGAGAACATAGGTGAAGGGTTTTTTTTTTGTTTTTTTTTTTTAGTTTTTCAAGACAGGGTTTCTCTGTGTAGTTTTGGCGCCTGTCCTAGATCTCACTCTGTAGACCAGGCTGGCCTCAAACTCACAGAGATCCACCTGCCTCTGCCTCCTGAGTGCTGGGATTAAAGGTGTGCACCACCACCGCCTGGCAGGTGAAGGTTCTTTAGAGTCAGAGATTCCTCAGGCTCAGAAATGCACATGGGCAGGAGAGAAAGACTCAGAAAGGGAGATTTCAAGAGCTTAGATAAAAGCATGGGGATAAGGTAACTCTTTTCATTTGCCCATTCACTGGCAGAAGTTAGATAATTCCCGTGAAATATCGGGGTTCAAGCAGCCGTTATGCAGCCATATTTACATAAAATAGGGATATTTAAGGCATTTCTCAGAGGAGGAGTGGGACCAAGAAGAGGAAGCCTTTGTGTCCCATGACTGCAGCTGGGAGAAAAAAATAAAAAAACAAATGGACCCAAAGCCAAAGCCTTGGGAGTCCCTAAGGCCAAGGATAGATCTGTAAACAGGCATAAGCTGCCACAGAGCTTCGTCAAGCAGGGGGTGGGGGCCAAGGCATGCAAAAACAGGGACCCTCTGGGAGTCCAACAGCATTTACTGCTTCATCAAGCCAGAGAAATGTGTTGGCCTTACACAGCCTGAGGACACACCTGAGGACGGGGGTCTGACAGCACGAATTATATCTCAAACTGTAGACATGAGAGATGGCTAGAAATTTTAGCCTGCAATAGGGATTGACCATAGCCAGTGAAGGCCATGGCCAGGGTTACCCCCAGTCTCAGGGACACCAGAGAGGTGCCAGACACTCGGTGGCATTCCCATGGGTCCAGGAGGATGTTTACATTGGCTGAAAAGTGGGGGACTCGCCAATTGCAGTAGCCGGTGTTGTGTGCAGGAATCTGGTGGCCAGGCAAATGGAAAGTGGGCAGTCATGAATGGAGCAGAATCCTCGGCATGGGTTCCTGAGCGCAAAGTGCCAGGAGGGACTGCTTTGCATAGCACCAAAAGTTGGTTTTACGTGGCACTCTTACCCTGGGAGGAAAAGTCATGAAACACAACAAAAACCCACTATCAACAGTTTTATTAGGGGCTGGAGAGATGGCTCAGAGTTAGGAGCACTGACTGCTCTCCCAGAGGTCCTGAGCTCATTTTCCAGCAACCACATGGTGGCTCACAACCATCCATAATGAGATCTGGTGCCCTCTTCTGGCCTGCAGTCACACATGCTGTATACATAATAATAAATAAATCTTAAAAAAGAAGAGTTTTATTAGGAAGATGAAAGGACAGGATATGATCAGGCCTGCTGAAAAGACATGTGAGGAGGTGAGGGAGGGTACAAGGGATCCGCCGATTAAGGACTAACCCATGCATACACACATGGGCCCATGTGGCTACTCCACGCAAGGGCATAGATCACAAGGTCATCCTGCAAGCAATTTACGTGACCATACAGCGCATGGATTACATAGGACATACCCAGAAATGAGTAGGTGGAAATGACTAAGAGTCTCACTAGGGCATGCAAGATCATG
Organism: Peromyscus californicus insignis; assembly: GCF_007827085.1. Lineage (NCBI taxonomy): Eukaryota > Metazoa > Chordata > Mammalia > Rodentia > Cricetidae > Peromyscus > Peromyscus californicus. The sequence goes on along the minus strand of NW_026294562.1, from coordinate 176,988,818 downwards.
GGGGTGTGGCTAGAACGATGCCCCATTCCTGTTCACCTGCCTTTTTTATAATAAGCAAAAAAGTTTGGAATGTTAGGGTTCTAGGCATTCCTCCAGCTATATGACTGCACATGTACAGTTCAGCAGCCAAGCAAGGGGTTTTACGTCTTACATCATCATCCATGCACTGCATGATTACATAATGCGTGCAGCGTGGTCGTGCAATCTACACATACATGGCATAGCTCCATAAGCCCACATGCGCATGTGCAGGGAAATCCTTAAAAAGCCAGACGCAGACTCCTCCCCCTCTTCTACTCTCTCCTCCTCCCCACTCTCTCTCTCCTGCACGTGTCTTTACAGGCCTGGTCACTCTCTTCTGTGCCCCCTCTCCTCCTAGTAAAGCCCTGATACTGGGTTTTTTCGTGCCTCATGACCTTTCCTCGCAGAGTAGAAGCGCCGTATCTAAAACCGACACAAAGGAGATTTATTTGCCTCAGAGGGACAAAGGGCAGGGAATAAGAGACAAAGACAGGAGACAGAGAGTGAGGGAGAGGGGAGGGATGTTTGTCCTGGGGAACAAAGGACTGCCTCTGGATAGAGAGCAGACAGATGTGGCCCATAGACAAATGGCAGTTTATAAAGGGAAAGGGGGAAACCCTGTGTGAGGATGAGGTGTTTAGTTTTGATTGAGCATGTTAATTAGGGTGTCCAAAAGGAGACTTTTGATTGCTGGACTTCAATACTTTGAGAGCTGGACCTTAGTAGTCAGTCTCAGGAGGAGAAAATGGCCAAATAAGGAATAGACCTTGGGGGCTAGCTTTAGGAATGTAATCTAATAGTTTAGCAAGGAAGAGAGAATGGGGAAGGGCAAGGCCAGAGCCATGCTTGTCATGCTCAGGCCTGCTAGAGCCCTTCAGTGACACCCTCCTCGTCTTCTAAGGGCCTGTCCAAATCTGTCTACTCTATCAATCATCCGCAGTTTCCTGTCCTAGAGTCAGAGCAAATTCCACCAGAGACAAGACTGGCCAGCATTTACTTTCTATGTCCAGCCACAGTCCTGGCCTGTGTGACCATCCTGGTCTCTTGGCACAGTGAGTGATTCAATACCTCTGTCTCACACGGGAGGAAACCCAGCCCCAGGGAGTTGAGCACCTGACCCAAGGCTCCACTGCAGGTGGGAAAGTGGAGAGACTCCTTTACAAGGGACTCTGCCATTGCCTTTGCCCTCAATGTATCCATATGGTGTGCGGGAATTCCCACTGGGCTACACCTGGTCTGACTCCAGAGTGCTGGCACCTAGCCTTAATCCATCTTCTGCTTCTCTTGTTGCCCTCTATGTGAATCTTGCCCAAAAGAAAGTCTCTCAAGGATACAAAGCCTGTGTAAAACTTGGTTCAGGAAACCCAGAAAACTGTGGTATCTGATGAATCGAAAAACTTGCACTTGGCATTGTACTTTTGGATGCTTCATTCAGGTTGTTTTGAGCATATGGATATGAATTGGCTAAACTGTAAATATCGAGAAAAATAAAAATGTTCTGGGCGAGCATTTTTAGAGGCTCCTTAGAGGCTGTATCCCCCTGCAGCCACAGAGGATAGATTCATTCCTAAGGTGCCTCTGTGTTTTCATTCAACAGTCCAGGCCGTCGTAACCCCACACACCCACACCGCAAAAAGACAGTAACTCCCATAAGCGAAAGTAGGAAGGTGGATGGAAGTTCAGACACTGCAGAAATGCTTATTTCTTGTGGTTTTAAAACCAGGAACGGTGACAACTTTGTATATGAGGAAAGTACCACTTTCTCCCCAGCAGCCACAGAGCTCAGTCCTTTGCTGGAAGGAGAGAAACTGACCTTTGTAGGGAGAAAGCCAAGGAAAGAGCCAGTAAGCGGCGGGGACTCGGGCTGAGGGCTTGTCTCAGTGAAGTGCTCACTGTGCACGTGAGGGTCTGTGTCCAAAACCCAGGTGAAAACGTCAGCTGTGGTGGTGTGCCTGTGATCCCGGCACCGGGGCAGGCAGAGGCAGGAAGATCCCTGGAGCTCACAGGCTCGCCCACTTCGAGAGCTCCAGGCCAGTGGGAAAGCTTGTCTTGAAAAGTGAGATGGGGTCAGATACTGTGGCATTTGGGAGGCAGAAGCGAGGTTGGAGGCCAGCCTGGTCAGCAGGGCCGTACAGTGAGATCCTGTCTTAAAAAAAAGAAATCCAACAAGACACACACACACACACACACACACACACACACACACACACACACACAAACCAACAACAACAACAAACCCCACCAAGGTGAGCTAGTAAGACGGCTGAGCAGGTGGGAGTGCTCGCCGTCACCTGTCAGCCGGGGTTCAGTGGGGTTCAGTCCCGGAGAGCTGCACCAGGACCAGAGGAGGGGTGGCTCTCTCAAGTTGTCCTCCCACCTCCACACACGGGCCAGTAACCCAATTCAATTTTTAAAAACACCCATCGGGTGACACCTTAGGAATGACATTTGAGGTTAAGCTCTTACCTTCGTATGCATGAACAAAACACATGCACATGTACACATTACACACACTCATGCACATGCGCACTTGAGCGCGCACACACACACACACACACACACACACACACACACACACACAAAATGAAAGGATTAGGATTCAAATTGTACCCTGCTACCAATGTGCAACAGGAGCAAGAATTTCACCATTTCCAGACTCAGTTTTCCCATGTATAGTTTCAGGACAAGTCCCTCTACAGTAGAGTACTGTGATAATCAAAACACTGTAGAAAACTCCCCCAAAGGCGACCAGCCTGGCTGCACATCCCAGAGAAAGCTGTGAGCGGATTCGGCATGGCATACTTTTGAGGCTCCCCAGTTTATAGTTTCCCTCTCCACAAGTCTCTAAGCTTTAGGAAGGCGAAGACTAGCCAGCCATTAGCTCATCGCTTGCCCCTTAGCACGGTGTCTGCCATGCCCATGGTGCTTTGGGTTTGTCTTCAGTGAGTTAATGACCCTGTGTAACCAGACTTCACCCCTCAAAACTCCCTATCCTCGGGTATGCTGGCCATTTCTACTCCGTTGTCCACTGTCTGCATCTGTATTAGTTACTTCTCATTGCTGTGACAAAAATCAACGTCATGATGGAGGGGTTTATGTCGGTACACAGAGTCAGGGAAATCATGGCGTCCATCAGGAGTGTGAGGCAGCTGGCCACACTGCACCTGCAGTCAGAAAGCAGAGAGGAGAGTGTTGATGCGCAGCTTACTTTTGCTTCAGGCCAGGCCCTCAGCCCTGGGATGGCTCCTCCCTCCTCAGTCAACCCTCTCTGGAAATGCCCTCTCAGACATGTCCAGAGGTGTGTCTCGTTGGCCATTCCACATCGGTCAAGTAGGCAATATCAAACATCATGTCCTGCCACCTGCATGCCAGCCCAGAAGGGCCAGGGCTTGGTTCTATTTTTATTGTGTGTGTGCATGACGTGTGCACATAGAGCGATGCACCCTCACTACAGTGCACAGGTAGAGGTTGGAGGCCAGCTATGTGGAGTCAGCCCTCCTTCCACCTTTACGTTGAGCTCAGGTCATCAGGCCTGCTTGGCAAGCGCTTCGCTCACAGACCTGTCTCACTAGCCCCAAGGAATTGATTTTGATCATTGATGAATCACTGATACCTGAATAGTGCTTTGCACATAGTGGGTGTTGATAAATCTTTGAAGAACCCGTACATGGCTGAGTGTGCTGGTTAGTTTTTGTCAACTTACAGAAGCCTCGATGCATCTGGGAAGAGGGTATCTTAACTGGGAAAAATGCCTCCGTAAGATTGGCTGGTAGACAAACATGTGGGACATTTTCTTGATTAATGATTGACGTGAGAGGGCCCAGTCCACTGTGGGTGGTATCACTCCTGGGCAACAGGTCCTGGGTTGTATAAGAAAGCAAGCTGAGCAAATCATGGAGAGCCAGCCAGCAAGCAGTGATCCTCACAGCCTGTTCCTCAGTTCCTGCTTCCAAGTTTCTGCTTGAATTCCTGTTCTGACTTCCCTTCATAACACACTGTAAGATGAAATAAACCCTTTCCTCTCCAAGTTACTTTTTGTCATGGTGTTTTATCACAGCCAAATAAACTCTATGTCATGTTGTCCTCTCCATTCAGGGCCACTGCCTGCTGTCCACAGAGAGTTCTCCATTTCAGGATCCTTGGTAATATTTCTCATCATATTGGCATCCCTGGGCAGTGCCTACGTCTGTGGAATCCTGGTCTACACCCTGATTATATTTTGCTCCATCAGGTGACCATTGTTCAACATCATGGGGTCAGGGATCTTATGACTCAGGAGACATGGCCAGATAGAGAAACAGGCCAGGAACTGGACACCAGGGTTCATATGAGGCAGACAAATAGATTCCCAGGACGTAGCTAATGGGATAGAGGACTCATGATGTGGGAGCTAGAGAAAGGTGCTGGAAGATGGAGGTTATCTTTCACCCGAGTAGATCATGTCTCAACTTCAGCACTGCCTGTGCTTAGGGAGAGTTAGTTACTTGAGATGTGGGGAGTAAGGCTCTCCTGTGCATGGTATGGTGTTGAGCCCTGCTCCCAGCACCTGACTGCTAGATGCCATTAGTAAAACCCACCACCACTCAGGTTTAGATAGCTAAAAATATCTCAGGCACTACAAATGTCAGGTTGGGAGCACAAATCTGCCCTGGCATGAGATTCAATAGTAGTAATAGTGATGGGGCTGGAGAGATGGCACAATGGTAAAATTCTTGCTATGGAAGAATGAAGATTTAAATTCATATCCTACAGCCATGTAAAAACCATTCATGGCAGTATGTGCCTGTAATCCCAGCACCAGAAGATGTGATGACAGCTGTGTTCCAGGGTCTTATTGGTCAACCACCAGTCTAGTTGAAATGGTAAGCTCTAGGGTCAGTGAGAGACTCCTAAAACATAAGGGTTACCTGGACATGCTGGCACACACCTTTTATCTCAGCACTTGGGAGGTGGGCCTCTGTGGGTTCTAGGATAGCTGGGAGATACATAATGAGATGATGGTGTTATGGTAGCAGTGGATGGTGGTGATGGTAATGGTGAAGGAATGGTGATGGTATCTGTCAGCTTTCTGTTACTGTAACAAAATACCTGAGTCAATTAACATAAAAATGAAGATATGTCTTGGATCACAGTTTCAGAACTTTCAGTTCATGGTCAGTTGACTCCCATTGGTACTGGGCCAGTGCCAAAGCAATACATTCTGGCTTCTCACTTTGTGATGAGCAGACAGCAAAGAGAGGGGAAGGAACCAGGCTTCCAACCCTCCCTCCGTGGTCTCCTTTCACTAGGCCCCTCTTAAGGGTGTCACAGCTCTCAATACCTCGGGGACTAAACCTCTAACACACAGTTCTATAGCGAACTTTCTGTATCCAATATACAGCAGAAATTATGGTGATAAAGTTGGCATCACTAAATGATGATCGTGATGAGGGTGACATGGGTATGCTATACTTTATAAAGCTGGCCGAGTCTAAGCCAGTCTGTGAAACCAGCAGGCAGCATCCTCCACGCCTTCTGCCGTACTTCCTTGGTTGTAAGTGAGTTTCTCAGTTGGGTGTCATATTGTGCGGAGCAGCAAGCAGGCCTGCCTGCATCCTGGCCTTGATTCCCCTCAGTGATGGACTGTGATCTGGAATTTTTAACTGAGACAAATCCTCTCCTCCCTACCTTGTTTTGGTATGGGTGTTTTATCACAGCAGCAGAAGTGAGAAGTGAAAAGTGGGTTATGCTAATTATTTTTCTGGCATTAAAATAAATTAGTATCAAAAAGTATTGATGGAAATGTTAGGAACTCTGGGCATGGAGACTAAGCCGGGGTTGTCTCTTCCACAGGCCTCTATTTCTTTCCCAGGACTTTAGGAACACAAGATGTGACTTTTCCCCTCATTCTTTCCCATAGGAGGAACCGGGCATAAGAGTTCATGGCAGACCTAGAGGAGAGCTCAGCCTAGCAAGGAGGTGAGGGAGAGAGACAAGATTCCCATGGGGACCAGCTGAATTGGATCATCACAGGGTGTCTCCTGGGGAGGGAACCAGCCAGTCTCAGTGAACCGAAGAAATCAAGCCTTCTAGGTGAATTGGAAGACTCTATATGGGACCTGGATGAGGGGTGACATCACCATTAGCAGCACCATCTGCCAGTCAGAAGCAGCCAAGCTGGGACAAGGTCATGAGAGAGCTCCAGGCTCTAATTCCAGACCCCTCCCCCAATGTTTCCAACTTCACGCCTTTTTCCTGACACCAAGGAATCTTGAAAGAGCCTCAAAGATGCTTGAATCAGTGTTGCCAATGACTGAGGAATCAATCAATTTTGAGCTCAGACAACTGGTGTCAGTTGCTTCAATGGGTTCTCACACACACAAGTTTAGGAAGCACACTGGCAGAGGGGCTTCCCAATGAGGAAGGCCGCTCTCTTCTAAGTTATAAATGAATATGCACAGCTACATCTGCTAGAGCCACAGATCCACAGAGATGACATCAGAGACAGAACAGACCAGGGGCTGGAGGAAGAAGACTTCATAAGCTCTTGCAGAGGACCTGAGTTGGGTTCCTAGCCCCCATGTTGGGCAGGAACATTTCTCACTGTCACCTGTAACTCCAGCTACAGGGGAATCTGTCGCCCTCTTGTGAACTCAACAGGAACTGCACTTCTCTCTCCTCTCCGTCTCTGTGTCTGTCTTAGTGAGTCAGTGTTCTACTGCTGTGAAGAGACACTATGACCACGGCAACTCTTATAAAGGAAAACATTTAATTGGGGCTGGCTTACAGTTCAGAGGTTTAGTCCATTATCATCATGACAGGAAGCATGGTGGCAGATAGGCAGACATGGTGTTGGAGAAGAAATTCTACATCCAGATTGGCAGGCAGCAGGAAGAGAGAGTGACCCTGGGCCTGGCTTGAGCTTCTAAAACCTCAAAGCCCACCCCCTGTGACATATGTCCTCCAACAAGGCACACCTCCAATAATGCCAATCCCTATGAATTATAGGGGCCATTTTCATTCAAACCATCACACCGACTCAAAAAATGTATAGATTAATCAGCAGTGATAGGTATAATATATACAGCACAAATACAGGTTCAGTTCAGTTGTATGTTCACAGAAAAGTGAAAAAAATTGCAAAAAAAGTTAAGTATTACCAGTGTTTCCTCTTATGTTAATTTCTTTCTTTATGCTTTTTATTCTAAAGTGCTTTTCCTTCCCAAAGAACATTCATTGTTTTAAAAAATCTGGAAAAGGAAACCAAGTTAGGACACTTTGGACAGCTCCTCAGCATCCACAGTGCTCTGTCTGCAACTTTCTCTGAGCTGTGTGCATCAGTGCATTCCAAATAGCAAAGCAGAATGGAGCAGCATCTCTGTCAAACTGTCTATGATTTATCTTTCTATCTCGCTCTCTATCTATGTATCTATCTTATATCTACCACCATTTATCTTATCATTGTCTATCTTCTATCATCTATCTACCACTTACTTTTCTATCATGTCTCTCTATCTGTCTACCTAACTCTTTAGCTACCATTCACCCACCTAGTTTTGGTTTGAATGTACATGGTCCACACAGGCTTATGTACTGGACACTCGGTACCCAGCTGGTGGTAATATTTTCTAAAGCTACAGAGCTTTTCAGACATGTGTCCCAAATTGTAGAAGTAGGTGTCTGGGTCTGGGCCTGGAAGACGGATATCTACTTCTGGCTCTGGCCTAAGCCCACTGTTTCCTGATCCACGAAGATGTGTGGAGCTTCCACAACATGTACCCACTGTCTTGAGTACCATACTGCCTCCCTCATGATAGAAAACATGGGCCAGAATAAACCTCTCCACCCTTCATGTTTCTGTCAGTGTTTTGTCAGCAAAGGTAAGAAAACAAACTAATACATACAACATGAAATTAAAAGGCAGACTGTTTGGGTAGAGAAAGGGACAAGCAACTAACAGAAGACAGACAGGAGAAGGTAATAGCGATGAACAAGGCCAAAATACATGATACACTTGGAAGAAAATACAACAAAACTTATCATGATGTAAATAATACATGCTATTTTTAAGTAAAAATTAAATCTAAAAACATCAGTCTTGGGACTGGAGAGATGACTCAGTGGTTAAGAGCACTGGCTATTCTTGCAGAGAACTAGGGTTCAATTCCCAGCACCCATGTAGCAACTCACAACCCTCTGTAATCCAATTCCAGGGGATGTGGTGACCTCCGTAGACAAAAGACATGTGAGCGGCGCACAGATATACAAGCAAAACAGATATACAGGCAAAACATCCACACACATACAATTGAAAGAAAGTCAAGTTTATGATTTCCTGGGCACAATGGTGGTTGCCAGAGCCTGGGGATTGGGTGGACAGGGAGTGCAGGGGCATGAGCAGTAGCAGAACTCCTGTGTGATGTAGGAGCAGCTCTGAAGTCATGTACAGGGCATGTTGACCTGGTGGACTCTTTCCTTCTCTAGAACCAGCCAGCATCTGGTGTCTCTCACCCTGTGGCAGCTGGGCTCCCTCCAAACGTGGTCACATCACAGCCATGCAGGTCACTTGTTGGACATTATCTCCGAGTACTCGGTGGTGGTGTCCTGCTGCCCCTGTGGATTCCTGGGCTTCATCTCATGGAAGTTGAGGGATGCATAATGTACCTCTTCCTCTGTGGATGAGGGGGCCGCCTCAACTGTGGGAGGCAGGGGTTCGAGGCTGTCATCTGCCTGGGGTTCAACCAGGGGACTCTGTGTAAAGAGAGGGAGAAAGAGAGTCAGGGTAGGACAGCAGGGACCCTTGGGACCCCTCATCCACTCACCAACATACATTTTAATTTTTAAATTACAAGTATGTGTGTAAGGGTGTATGCACATATGGTGTAGTACCCACAGAGTCCAGAAGAGGGCATGATTCCCTAGGGCTGGAGTTAAAGGAGGCTGTGAGTGCTGGATGTGGGTTCTGGGAACTGAACTTAGGTCTTCCACTAGAGATATACACTCTCTTAGCCACTGAGCCAGCTCTCCAGTCACCCGTGTGCACTTTTGTTGAATTTACCCTCATTTCTACATTCTCCAACCATTTAATAACAAGCACCCAGTCTCCCTAGCTCCACCAGCAAGATACTATTTTTGCCTCTATTTTATAGATCTGAAGCTGAGATGGAAACAGGCAAGCAACTTGTCCAGACTCCCCGGCAAAGCTGGTGCACAGTTGCCATCCTAGACTCAAGGCAGAGGCAGGAGACTTGCTACAAGTTCAAGGCCAGCCTGGACTACACAGTGAGTTCCAGGCCAGTCTGGACAATCATAACAGGTCATAAAGAGAAACCCAAACCAAAATCTCTGTCAAAACCATAGCCAATTCTTCTGACTCCAACACTTGGTATTGTACTAGGAATACATGTGTGAGATTTGTACATGGTTGTTGGATAGTCCAAGGTGGGATGGATGTGCTAGACATAGGACCGTGGCTCTTTCTTCTTCATGTGTGTGTTACATCTGTGTGTGGTGTGGGTACATGTGTGAATACAGAGGCAAGAAGTCTGTATCAAGTTGAAAGGACCAAGCAGATGCCGTCAGTCTTCTCTCAGAGATCAGGCCTCAATTTCAGTTTCCTGAGACTTGAGCAAGCAGTTTCTGGGAGGGCCATGAACAAAAGACATAGTCCTTGCAGTAGCTCCCTTTCTGCACGTACTCTGACCGCTCAAGATTCAGCCAGTTGTTTACTGTCTGGGACTACTCATCAACTTAGAGCTGCATGCATAGGTCAATGTGAACGTGCAAGGCCAACTAGCCCCATGGCAGCCCAAGGACAGAACCTGGTGGTGGCACACATCTTAAATTCCAGCACTTGGGAGACAGCGGCAGGTGGACCTCTGTGAGTTCGAGGCCAGCCTGTCTATAGAGCGAGTTACAAGATAACCAGGGCTGTTACACACAGAAACCTTGTCTTGAAAAGAAGAAAGGAAAAAGAAAAGAAAAGAAAAACCATGGGCCACACACCTCATGGCCTTGGAGCTATGGACTGGGGGCTGTGGCACATGGCTACTGCCCAGAATCACAGGAGAGTATTGTACCACATGCTGCTGGTACCAGTAAATAATCAAAACTCAAACTTTGAAGTATGATTTCCACAGAACGGGTATTGCTTTGATGTGATGTTCAAGCTAAAAATTTCTAAGCTGGGCTGGCAAGATGGCTAAGGGGGTAAAGGAGCTTGCTGCCAAGCCTGATGACCTGAGTTCAATCCCTGGGACCCACATGGTGGAAGGAGAGAACCAACTCCTGAAAGTTTTCTTCTGACCCCCACATGCACACCCTGGCATGCACACACACACACACACACACACACACACACACACACACACACACACACGCTAAACAAACAAACAAATGTAATAAAAATATTAGAAAGAAAACTCATAAATCTAAAAAATCATAAGGGGAACATTGTGAGCCTGGAGCATTTATGCTTGAACCCTCAACCCTTGTCAAACAGCAAAGCAATACACTCAAAGTTAGAGAAGTGACTCCGAGGTTAAGAGACTACACTGCTCTGCCAGAGGACCAGAGTTCGGCTCCCAGCACCCACAGTACCTGTAACTCCAGCTCCAGAGATCTGATTCCCTTTTCTGTCCTCGGTGAGTATTGCACTCAAGCATGTGTGTCCACACATGTAATTAAGCAATAATAGTAATAAGAAAGAAGGAAAGAAACAAAGGAGAAAGAAATGAAGGAAGTGGGAGTATCTGAACTTTTGTGACTGTCTTGTTCTTGTTTTTGCATTCCTCCTTTTTGCCCCAGACTATGTCCTGTGGTCTCTTCACCCTCAGTGATGGGCGCCTGTCTCCTCCTGTCTGCTCAAGGCAAACATCTGATTCAGCTTCCAACCTCTTTCGCTTATTGCCCTTCATCTCCTGTCACTCAAACCCCACCCTCAGCCCATCCTTACTTTCTTCATTTTGGTTTCATTAGCTATCCAGCAGCCAGTCCAGAATCCCTCCACATCATCTCCAGCCTCCTTCCTAATGCATCTTCCTCTGTCCTTCCCTTGCTAAAGTTTTTCCTGCCTGTTGCATCCAGAAGCGTCCACAGAAATTACAGTTGGAGTGAGGTAACCCAGACTCAGAAGGACAAACATGGTATGTACTCACTCATAAGTGGATACTAGATATAAAGCAAAGAACAATCAGACTGCAACCCACAGAACCAGGGAGGCTATATATATAGCATGGGGGACCCTAGGATAATAAGTTTTGGTTTTACTCAATTACTGGGCAAGCCTCAATGAAACATTTCACTATTAGGATAAGAATTTATACTGTATCAAGCTGATAATAGAAAAATAAATAAATTAATTAAAAAAACCCTGCCCCATTGCTACTCAGGGTCTCTCCTGCTCTGCTGCTGCGTCAGATGGACAGACAGTCCCGAGTTAACTCGTAACAATACAAAGACTCTTTGCTTTTGCATTGGGAAAACCAAGAAATTACAGTTGGATGACTGTTCCTTCTCCGCGGAGGCTGGGGTTAGACTCTTCCTTCTTGCACTCAGTGGTCTGTTTGCTCAGACATGATTTACACACTCAACTTCTCCAAACTCACTTCCTGTGGTGGCCTATGCTTCTCTTGTCTCTTCACACAGCCCTCGTGGTTGCTTTTCCACTCGCTGGCTGCCTCCTGTTTCTGAGAACTGGTACCTGCTCCTCCCTCTATCTAGAATAGTCAAATGGCAGAATCCAATCTCCCTCATCACTAACCAAAACCACATTCAACCTACAGAAAATATTTAGAAGCCATGCATCAGGTGAGGACTAAGAGCCAGAGTAGATAAAGAATACCTATAATTCCTCAACAACAAACAACCCAACCAGAGAAATAGACAAAGACCTGGAACAGACATTTCTCCAGAAAGACGGGAAAGAGATACTATTATTATTAGAAAAATGCACATTTAAACCACAAAGAAATACCACCTCACATTCATTAGGATATGCACTATTAAATTAATACAAAAGAAAACAGAAAATAGCCAGTATTGATGAACACGTGGAGAAATGTAAAATGGTTAAACCACCATGGAAAACAGTATGACAAATTCTCAAAAAATGAAAAGTAGAACTATATGACCCAACAATGCAGGTATATGTCTAAAATAATTGAAAATACAATCTTGATCTTTCACATTTATGAATGTTCACATCACAATAGCAAACAGGTAGAAGAAACTCAGAAGTTGGCTAAAGAAACTGTGGTACATACACAGACAGTGAAATACTACCAACTTTCTAGAACAGCAAGGAATCTTGTAGTATGCTACAACATGATGGATCCTAAGTACATGTATTAAATGAAAAAAAACAGTCACAAAATGACAAATATGGTGTGGTCCTACATAGGAGGTATCTGCAAAAGTCAAATTCACAGAGACGGGGGTGAGGAGGAGGAGGAGGAGGAGGAGGAGGAGGAGGAGGAGGGAAGAGTGGCGGATGCCAGGGGCTTGGGGAGGAAAGCCTAGGGAGGCAGTCGGAGCTGTTGCTCAGTATATAGTTTTAGTTTTTCAAGATGAAAAAGTCCTAGGCATCTGCAACACAACTGTGTATGTGAAAAGGGCAAAAACGGTGAATTTTGTGTTACATGGCGTTATCAAAATCTAGAGCACAGATGATAGACAGACAGACAGATGATAGATGGACAGATAAATAGGCAGATAGATGATAGACAGATAAATAAATAGATGATAATAGATGGATAGGTAGATAGATAGATAGATGAGAGATAGTAAACAAACTAACCACATAGCCTATCTTCCCAGCACTTCCTAGTTTTTGTACCTTCATTTTCCTACAATAAATGTCTCTATCTTTTACATCATGCTCATATATTGGTCTTTGTTGTTTGTTTGAGTGGTTTGATAACTGCCTGTCTAGAATAAAACACGACTGAGCCCACGGTTCTCTAAGTATCTTCAAAGATGGGTCCCTGGCACCTGGTCTGCTGGCTTCCTTGTAAGCACTCCATATTTCACAAATGGATGGAAGGATGGACCTGGGGCAATGGCTCAGTGGTAAAGTGCTTGCTGCAGAAACGTGAGAGCCAGAGTTTGGATCCCCAGAATGACATAAATGCCAAGTGGGTGTGGTGACCCACCTGTAATTCTGACTTTAGAAGGCAGAGGTAGGGGCTCCCTACAGCAAGCTGGCTAGTGAGACTAGCCATGTCAGCCACCTCTGGGTTTGACTGAGTGGCACTGACTCAATGATAGGGTGGAAGAGCCAGTGAGGATGGTTCTTTACATCAGCCTCAAGCCTCCACTTGCATGTACACCTACATGCATGCACATTCCTACAAACACACACACACACAAATGGAAAAAGACAAAACAAGGATACATGGAACTCTGCTACTTAAAGCCCTCCCAGAGGCACTCAGAACTTCCTGGAGGCTGACCACAGAGAAGATTCCAAGGATGGAGCATGGGGCGGGGGCAGTATTCACCAAATCTAGGAAAAGCTCAAAGGAGCATCAAGGCTGGGAGATGGCTCAGTCAGTAAAGACCTTGCTGCACAAGCCTGAAGACCTGAGTTCGATCCCCCAAACCCATTATAAAAGGTCAGGGATGGTCTGCAGGCATAAGATCCAGAGCTCGGAGGCAGAGACAGGAGGATCGCTGGGGTCCCTGCCAGCCAGTTTAGCCTAATCTGCAAGCCCCAGGCCTCATGGGAGAGCCTGCCTCCCTAAAAATGACTCTTGAGGAGCTACACTTAAAGTTGACCTTTGAACCTCACCCCCCCCCCCCCCCACACACACACTCTCAATGACTGATACTTCGGCAACATCTTAAAATTTGCATCTGAGGCAAGCTTCCCATCTTGCCATGCAGGGCTGAAGAGTTTGGACTTTTACGTTCTAAATCAGCCCTTGTGTCAAATCCAGCCTATTGTTTATTTTTACAAATAAAGCTTTATTAGCACAAGGCATGCTCATCAGTTGCATATGGCCTATGGTGTTTTTCCTGTTACAGCAGCAAAGCTGAGGAGCTACAGAGTCAGACCCCCCTTCATAAGAACTTTGGGAGATGTTACTATATAAAATGGGGTCAGGGAGCAGAAATCCAAATACAGAGGAAGTGGATAAAACTGATAACTTGCTCCTGGTAGCAGGTAAGGGAAGCCAAGGGTCAGGGAAGAGGGAGGAGGAAGAGGAAGAGGGACACACTGGGACTGAGAGACAGAGAGAGACACTGAGATACACAGAGAGAGTAAGAGTTAGAAGATGAAAGAGAGAGGAAGACAGCAGGAGAGAGAGGGGAGAGGAGGAGAGAGACACAGTGAGGAGAGAGAGGACATGGAAAGGGAGGAAAGGAGAGAAAGAGAGAAGAGGAAGAGAGACCCAGAGAGAGACAGAAAGAAGGAGAAAGGGAGGGGGAGGAGAGACCCAGAGAAAGTCAGAGAGACAGAGGGAGACAGGGGAGGGAAGGATAGAGGGAGGGGAGGGAGGAAAGAGAGGAAGAGAGAGAAAATGAGAGAGAGACAGAGACAGGGGTAGAGAAAGAAGCCAAGGGAGGGGCAGAGATAAAGGAGGAGAAAGAGAGAGAGAGACAGACAGACAGGTTCTCTCTCCCTCTCTCTCTCTCTCTCTCTCTCTCTCTCTCTCTCTCTCTCTCTCTCTCTCTGTGTGTGTGTGTGTGTGTGTGTGTGTGTGTGTGTGTGTCTGTCTGTCTGTCTGTCTGTCTGTCTGTCTGTCTCAGTCATGGCAGGGGCCAAAAGACAGAGAGCGTCCTGCACCTTGGTGTCCTGATGAGGGAGACCAGATGAGAACCTATGAACTTGAGGTAGAACAGAAGAAAAAGAGAAAGATAAGCTGAGTCCTCCTCTCTGCCCAGCCAGAGAGCAAGCAGTGTGGAGGACACGGTCTGCAATTATCAAACTGGGGAACAGACTAGAGAGGTCTGCATGCAGGACATCAACTTGAACCACACTCAGCAGAACAATCTGGGATCCATCTCAGGGATGGTGTCCAGGCAGGAGGATGCTGGGTTTAAACACATGCACACGGGTCACTCACCTGAGAAACAGAGCCCTTGAGGGCATCTGGATCCGGAGCTGCTGAAGCTGGCCTGGCTGGTCTCCTATACGATCTTACCCTGGATGCAAGGACACCAGGGGCCTCTCAGTGTGGGCAGGTGGAGGTGCAGCTGGCATTCTCCCCCCACCCTCTACTTGCAATTAAGCCTCTGAAGGGTGGTCAGGTTGGCCGGTAGTCCTGTCCCAGAGGCTCCTGTGTTGAAAGGTGGTTTCCACCATCTGGGACAGTGGGGCCTGAGGGTTGCAACACTCCAGAGTCCCACACACCAACCATACGCCTAAACCACAGCTCCCCCTGACTTCAGGCTCGCTCTTCCAGGCCTGGGCTCAGGGTCAGGCACCAGGCTTGTCCCTCATCACCCCAGGTTGTCCGTCCCCACCGACACTGATACTCACACCAGGAGAAGGATGCAGCAAAACAGGAAGAGGAGGGCCGTGGCTCCTGCACCCACAAAGGCCCCCACAGTCATTTCTGATAACGCTGCACTGCCTGCAGATAGAGAACTCTAAGAAAACTCCCCTCCTCTCCCCTCCTTCCCTCCCCACCCCAGCCTTGCAGGAGGCTGGACCTCCTGCTTTTCTCACCCCTAGCTCAGGGACCTACGTGGAAGGGGCAGTGGAAGGACCCGAGATGGCAGAGGGGACATCAAAGAGCTAGGCGGCAGTTTGACTTGATTTAGTTCGGTATCTTGTCCAGGATAGGATTATTTTGCACTTTTAATTGGATCATTAAATGTATCTCAGTATATGTTAGGACCTGGGTTCCAACCCCAGATTCACAAACAGGCAAAGGAATGTTTCATCACAGCCAGATGTAAGGAAGAATACATGTCGTTCCAGCTAACTCCGAGGCTAAGGCAGGAGGGATCTCAAGTTCAAGGGGGGTCTGGGCTATAGACTGAGTTCAGTGACTGCCAGGGCAACTTGGAGAAACTGTCTCAGAATAAAAACTAAAAAGAGGGCTGGGGATATAGGTCAGCTGTTGAATGCCTGCCTACCATCCCCCAGTGAGAGGCTGGCAGTGCTGCTCAGTGGTAGCACCCTGTCTAGAATCCCCCAGTGAGGGGCTGGCAGTGCTGCTCAGTGGTAGCACCCTGTCTCAAATCCCCCAGTGAGGGGCTGGCAGTGCTGCTCAGTGGTAGCACCCTGTCTCAAATCCCCCAGTGAGGGGGCTGGGGCATGGACCACTACACAGGCTTGACTACTGGGTTGTCCATTTGTTTGTATGCTGTTTTGCTTTGGTTCAGTTTCCTCTTGAATTTTGTGTTCTTAGCAAATGCCCCTTCCTCCTGGCCTGCAGAAGCAAGGAGCTTGTGTGCAAAGCTCACCCGTCTAAGTCCCAGTCGCTCTCCTCAGGATGTGCTGCTTCCTGAGGTGACTCCCGCCCCCAACCCCGACCCATACACCCTCCTTGCAGCAGGAATAAGACAGAGAGGCTCTGGATATTTACAGGCCGAGCTCACAGCTCAGCACAAGCTGGAGCTATGCTCCCCTGTGAAGCTGCGGGGGCTGCTGGGAACACTGCACGGATGGGACAGGAGCTGACCTCCTCCTGCTGCCCGCCTCTGGCCCATAGGTCACTCACGCTGTGGATGCAGGCTCAGGGAAATGTGCTGGGAGCCCAGGGCATGCTGAGCTTGGCAGGTGTACACTCCTCCATGCTTAAGATGCACTGGAAACAGCTCCAGGAGCCCAGGTTTGGACAGCTTCGAGGGGCACAGACTCAGATTACCCCAGGTCCAGCTCAGGTTCGCAGGGGGATAGCTGTCAGTGCTACAGAAGAGGCGTAGAGACTGGCCCTCAGAGACGGAAAGAGATGAGCCGTTCTTCAGGATTATGGATTCTATAGAGAAAGCGACAGTCATTGTGACGAGATTGAGAGAAGAGACTCTGGAATCCAGAGAGGTGGACTGACACCAACGGGGAGAAAGGAAAAAGGGAGACACAGACTTTCACCTACCACCACAGCAAGAATCTAAACTTACTGTATTTCAGTGTGAGCTACTTGACTCTAAGCCTCAAAATTAGAGAGAACAAGTGATCCAGGCATATATTTGGAGTTGATGATGAGAGTGAGTCAGACAAACGGGTGGAGGGATGAGAGAGAGAAAACTGAAGGCAATGTCTTGAGCAGCTCAGGCTGGCCTCAAACTCATGATGTAGCAAGAATGACCTTGAACATCTGATCCTCCTGCCTCCACCTCCCAAGTGCAGGTCTGCACCACTATGTCCAGCTTATGGGGTCCTGGGGATGGAACCCAGCTAAGGCTTTGGGCATGCTTGGCAAGGTTTTGTTTTTGTTTTTATTTTTATTCCATCAGTTGAGCCACATTCCCTGCATTTAGTTTATTACTCAGGAACACACACTTGTGGTCATAGATACAAGACCTAGTCACTGTTCACTCACTGCTGGTGGTAGAATGGACCTGCCTTTGCTGGGTATTAGAAACCCACAGAATTGGATCCATCCGTGCTGGGTACTGCAGTCATGGAGAACAAAGATCATCTCTGCTGCTGACGTCTTGTTCCTCTCAGAACCTCAGGGGGACAAGGCCAGGCTCAGCCAGCCTATGTGGACAGGACACTGGTCCCTTACAGTTTGGAGACGGAGATTCTGAGAACAGTACCATGTGTTCTAAGTGTCTAACCATGCAGCTGTGTCTCTTTGCACAAGAACCCAGAGCACAACTATTGGGGGCATGCAGGCAGATCCATAAATGGAGAGAAGGTCCTGGACGGTGTGGTTCTGCTGTGTGCATGTCACCATGTGCCTGTGGTGGGCAAGGGGCGTGTGCAGACCTGGGGGAGTGAGGGGTGGGTACTGACTGGTGCAAACACCTAGGAGCTTCAGAGGGGATGGTCCAGTGGCTCCCCAACAAGCAGCCCCCGTCTCCAGGTGAGCCCTATGTGAGGAAGAATAAGCCCCGCCCCAGCTGAAGAGGTGCAGATCTCCTACCCAGGACAGCTCCTACCTGGGTCAGCTCCTTGATAGATGGTCACAGTCAGATTCTTTGGAGCATCTAAGAGAGAACGACACAGTGGATTCATCAGTCACCCTCTGTCCCCAGCAGCTGTCTAGGTGGGTATGGCGGGGGCCAGCATCCTGACAAGTCCCCTTATCAGGATTTTAGAACCCAGTGTCCAGACCCTGACACCACCCTGGGGACCACTCTGCCTTAGCAAAACAGGCAACTCAGCCTAGCCTCACATGACACATTGAGATGGATGGTCGTCCTTGTGGTCACACCAGTTCCAGGCAGGGTCACCTGACAAGTGAGGTTGGTGCCATGGTCCCAGGGCTGGGGGATGATGGTCAGCACTGAGGCATTGGTGCTCAAGAGTGACACAGAGGTTCCAGTCCAGGAGAAGGTGGGGGGCTCACAGGCCCAAGGCGCAGAGCAGGTCAGGTTGCTGGGACGTCCAGCCTCCAGGGTCTCCGGGATAAGGATGTGGGGGGTGTTAGTGAGGGCTGGTAAGGAGAGGGGAGAAATGGAGGATCAGGAGGGGTGAGGTTCAGCTTCAGGGGAAGCCCTGGCTCTGATTCAGCTCCTCCCCTGAGCCCTGATGCTCAGACCCAGCTGCTCCCAGGATGGAGTCCTATCCCAGGCCTGCCCTGTGGCACCCATGGCTTTCCCTGGTGGCTTCTCTGCAAGCCATGTCTGACCTGTCACATGCAGAGTCATCGTGTTCAAAATATAATTATACTTCGCATCTCCCCTTTCCAGGCGAAAGAAGTACGAGCCTGTGTCCTCCTTCCTGGTCTTTCTGATGTCCAGGGAGCAGTCGTTCTTCTGTGGGTCTCCCAGCAGGAAGAATCGGCCCTGGGTCTCCTTCAGTACTGGCCTTTGTGTGTTATTTGTGGCCACTGGGAAATCACTCCCTGTTTTGGCTCCACCACGGAACCAGTAGCCATGAATCGGGTCTGAGTCAGTCCATTTCCCCTCGGGGTAGGTGAACCTACAAGGTACAAGGATACACAGGCCCTCTTGTACCACCACCTCCCTTTCCACACTCAGGGTGTAACCCTCCATGGCCTCAGGCCCACCCTCTACCCCTTTCATTCCCCAGAGCAGCAGCAGCAACAGCAGCATGTCGAGCTGAAGCTGCAGGGCCACCAGAAGTCTGACTCTCTGGGCTCTTCTCTGAGGAACTAAGAGGTGCAAGGCCTGGAGGAAGTCCCACCGGAAGCAGGGGAGGCCAGGACAGTGGCTGCCTTGGGAGGAGGAGCTTGGACCTTGAAGATCAGCCACGCAGATCTCCTCCTGAGGCCAAAGAAGGCAACTGCCTCCCCCAAATTCACCCGTGTGGGTTCTGATCCCATCTTCTCCCTCTCTGCACTGACCTTGGCCTTTGAATGACATGTCCTGCCCAGTGAAAATGGGTTTGCTTCATCCAGAGCCCCCAGAGCCTCCCTGAGGCTGATGATATTGGTGGAGTTGGGGACGGATGTAGGGCATAGGGGAGAAGAGGGACTGGGAGATGCAGGCTGGGGGTAACCAGGCTCTCTTCCCTCCTTCGCAGTTTGTCATGGTCACACCCTCTCTGAACACACCTGGGCTGTGTTCCCAAAGCACCATGTCCAGTGGGAGATGGATCTCAGACCCCTGGAGCGTCTCACAGCCAGAGCCTCAGTGGAGGAGGCACAGATTGGGTGGACAGCTGCTCTGAAGGGGTGGATGTGAACATTCTTCCATTTAAATCCCTCCAAGGGATCTGGAGACGTAGCTAGCTTGATAGAGTGTTTGTTTCACATGCACAAAGCTCTGGGCTCCATCTCCAGCACCACCTAATTTGTGTACGGTAGAATGTGCTGCAATCTCAGCACTTAGGGGTAGGAGGCAAGAGGATCAGGACTCCAAGGTCAACCTCAGCTACAGAGTGAGTTTCAGCCCAGCCTTGGCTTCAGCAGACCCTGTCTCAAAACATACAAACCAAACCCTCAAACCAAACCAAAACAAACACAACAAAAGCAAAAATACACCGAGGCCACAGAGGGGAGTCTCACTCCCAGGAGTCCTGGGGAAATGGAGGCTGAGGTACTACACAGTGGGACTTGCTAGAGATGTAACCTATCTCGCAGGAGAGGAGATATTTTAGAGAGAGGTGCTTGTGACCTCCATTGGGCTATCAGACTTTTGGGGACAAAGGGCCTCCAAAGAATTAAAATTTCCACAGGGCTCCCATGTTGGGGAAACAGAAAAGCTAAAGTCCAAATAACACCTACAGGATGAACTCACCACCCAGGTAGAATCCACACAGTTTTGACAACACATTGGAACACCTTGTGGGCCAAACAAGGATGTGTCACTGATGGGCACTACCACACCTTGACCAGGACTGCTTGATCATGCACACTTCTTGCCCTCTAATAAAACCTAAACTTCACATCAGGACCCTGAGGATGGACTTGAGGGTCACTGAACCTCTATTTGTTTCTCTTCCCGGTGTAACCAAGTCACATTAAATCTCCCTCTTTCTTATGTCTTTAGTTGGTGTATGGAGGGTGAGTGTGGCCAAGCCTGCTCTGTTGGGGCTACTAGTGCTCAAGCATTGACCTTGAAAACTACAATAACACAGATTATAGGAAAAAGTAAAATGTCCTTCCTTGTTCCAGGATGGATTTCTTGTTGGCGTTGGAATTCAGGGTCCCTCATATTAGTATAGGGGCTCTGCTGCTGAGCCATGTCCCTTGCCCTTCACTGGGGGATTCTAGGCAGGAGCTCTACCCCTGAGTCCCACCCCATCCTCTCACTGAGTATTCCAGACAGGCTCTCTACTGCTGAGTCATGGCCACAGCCCATCCTTACCTATTTCTCCCTTGCTGTTGTCTCTTACTGTCCCCTTGCTCCAGAGGACAACTTGTTTACTCAGGGTCGCCCACTCACCAGGGGTTCCTGTGAACAGATGAAGTAATGTGAGGAACACTGACCTTGCGTTGTCTACCCTCGGATGGTCAGCATTTCCTAGAAGAAGACTGTGTTTAACTTGTGGTGGGAGGTAGGAGGAAGTGGAAATATTCCTAAGAGGTTGTGTCTCCTTTGACGTATGTCAGTTTTCCTTGAAACATCTGAGATACATACAGAAAAGTGACCCAGAGATATACCAGAAGATGAGTGCCTGAAAGAAACCATTCATTGTGAGCCCTCCAGGGCTGTCCACATATTCCCTTCTCCTGATTCTACGTTTGCTCCCTGTGGTGCCTATTCTTGGTTGTTAACTTGACTGCATCTGGAATTAACTAAAACCCAAGTGATGGGCACACCTGTGAGGGTTTTTTTTTTTTCATCATTTCAAGTGGGAAGACCCACTTTTAATCTGGATCTCTTTAGGTGAGAAGATTCACCTTTAATCCAGATCTTTTGAGGCAGGAAGAGCCACCTTTAATCTGGGCCACACCTGCTGCTGCTGCATTGGAGCCTACTTCTTCTGGATTCCAGCATACACTGAAAACCAGCTGAGACATTGAGCCTCATGGACTGAACAACGACTGGATTCTTGGACCTTCCATTCGATAGCAGTCATTGTTGGACCAGCTGGACCACAGCCTGCAGATCATTCTAGCAAATCGTATATGTGTATATAATGGTATATATCATATATATAGTATATATTTATTCTATAAATCCTGTTCCTTGAGAGAACCCTAATACATGTGGGTTTAGGCATGTCTAGCCACCATCCTCAACTAGCATTCTCAGTCTCTCTCTCTCTCTGTCTTTCTCTCTCTCTTATCTATCTATCTATCTGTCTGTCTGTCTGTCTGTCTGTCTATCTCTATCTCTCGTATGAGAGTGCACACACACCACTTTCTGCATTTTCAAGTGGCAACTAATCTTTACCCCCATCTTTGCCTAACACTCTCTCTCTTAGCAGAAATTGCAGCAACTCAGTGGTCAGAAGGGCTGGGCCATTGCCCATCTGGTTCTCTGTTGTCCTCAGTTTGTAAAGGAAGCAGGACGGGAAGAGAAGACTCCGATAACCTACATCCAAGAGAGGAACTTATGACTCACACAGCCCATGAGAACTGAGAAGACCTAGAGTGTCACTTCGCCATTTTCAGAAGACCATGAGTTACAGAATGGAAGTGCTAAGGTGGCATCTGATCCCTCCCAAACACACGTGTTGAGATCCTTATCCCCAAGGCTATGGTGATAACATGTTGTAGATGGAGGGAGGTCAGTGTGTAGAGGGGTGCACTTGCCTGCACACGCGCATATCCAGAGCTCTGCTTTGGGTATCTTCTTCTGTCACTCTCCACCTTACTTTCTGAGCAGGATCTGTGGTGGTTAGTTTCAATGGTCAATTTGGCAAGACCTAAGATCACGTAGGAGCTGGGTCTCTGGCCATGCTTGTGGGGCATTATCTTGATTAGAGCAGTTGAGATGGGAAGGCCTACTCACTGTGGGTGACTCCATTCCCTGGGTTGGGATCCTGGATCGTATGAAAAGGAGAAAGTGGGCTGAGCACCATCATGCATTGCTCTCTGCTTCCTGACTGTGGTGCAACGTGATCAGCTGCTTCAAGCTCCTGCTGCCCTGATTCTCTGCCATGGTGGACTGTATCTTGAACTGTAAGCATAAATAAATGTTTGCCCTTTAAGTTGCTTTGTCAGGGTATTTTATTCAAAAGGAAACAAAAAACACTAAGACAGGCTCTCCTGGCTGGCCAGTGAGCCCCTGGGATCTGCCGTCTCTGCCTCCACACTCCAGTACTGTCATTACAGATGCACACCACCTCTCCTGGTTCTTATGTGGGAGCTGGGGATCCGAACTCAGATCCCCACACTTGTGTAACAAGCACTCTACTGTAGATGTAACCAACGGTCTTATAAAATAAGAAACACAGAGCCAATTCAGAGAAGAAAGCCAAGAGGTCAGAGCTAAGAGCCTCACCCTTCCTGATTCAGGGATCCTCTCCAGCCAAGAGAGCTCTCCGAAAAGGACCTACTTCCTGTGTGTCTGTCTTTAAAGTCTTCCTGTTCTGCCTTCTCATTGGTTGTAAACCCAAACATGTGACTGCCTCGTCACTGACTGAATGTACCGCCCTCCAGGTCCTTAAAGGCGTGCGCCACCGCCGCCACACACTTGCTATGGCTCTAATAGCTCTGACCCCCAGACAACTTTATTTATTAACATACAATTAAAATCACATTTCAGTACAAGTAAAATACCACCACATTTCCTATTTTCTATTTTAATAAAAAGGAAAAAAAAGAAAAAGGTTATAACTAACAAAAGAAAAACTATATACAAAAGTACAATGACTATATACAATATATACAAGTAATAAATGTCTAAACAATGTCTAGTCCATTTGTATTTGACAAATTCAGAGAAAATAATTTCATTATCTATCCTATTTTGTTAAGTCTAAAATGTATCTAATTCACTTTCTATCCTAATTAATCTTCAACTATAACTAACTAACCTTCAACTATAACTACCTAATCTTCAACTCCCTCAGAGACCCAAGAAGGAAATAATATTAGCTAACAAAAATAAAAACAAAGTGCATGCAAGCAACTTCCAAAAAATTTGTGAGTTGACAGAAACAGCCACCTGACTGCCTGGACAGTCACCTGAGGTTTCTCCGCAATGCTGGGGCATCATCTTCAGCCTATAGGCTTAGCATATCTGACAGACTCATTTGTGAAGTAGGATGTACACAAGGTCAACAGTTCAACCTCACATTGGGTGAGAGCAGTCCATGTACCAGAAACACCTGAATTCCACTAGTGTCATGTCATGAGTCAGGATTTTAAATTCTGGAAATTGTTGTTGATTTTTTTTTTTTTTTTTTTTTTTTTTTTTGGTTTTTTGAGACAGGGTTTCTCTGTGTAGCTTTGCGCCTTTCCTGGAACTCACTTGGTAGCCCAGGCTGGCCTCGAACCCACAGAGATCCGCCTGGCTCTGCCTCCCGAGTGCTGGGATTAAAGGCGTGCGCCACCACCGCCCGGCCTGTTGTTGATTTTTTAATTCAGCTGTCCATTCTTCTTGGCTGTGTATATATGGCTTCATCTCAGTATCCCGTTCTTCTCCACATCCCTCTGTCAAACGCCAGTTTACTATTGCGAGGTGTGAGCTTAGTTACTCTTCAAGAATAACTGTTTCAGCTGCTGTTCCATTGCACATCAGAAGCCATCGGCCCACTGCCTATTCAGCTGCCTTCGAAGAAAAGGGCACTGTACCTTTTCCGAAATGTGAAGGCCATTTCAGGGATGGTGCCATATTGTCCTGGCCTCAGAAGATGCCTTTTGATAAAGCCATAACCACACTTGTTTTGGCAAGAATCAGTAGTTTTTTTTTTTTTTTTTTTTTTTTTTTTGTCAGCAGTTGATTCGAGGATACTTTCTTGTCCAGTGGCTAACTTTTGCCACAATGAAAGTTAACTCCATATGCAGTTTCTTCAATGCCCATATTTTCTCTGAAGTAGATTGGTACTGCCAGGAGCCGACATGTCTCATAATCATAACAAAAAAGAAAAATTTTCTAAGTTATTAAAACATTTTAAATGCCATATTCTGTAGATCTCTGAAGGGTTTGAAGATGACCTGTCTAAAATATATCTGCTCAATTTTTAAAACATATCTAATATGACTACAAGTTCTATTGTAATGTCTAACTACTAACTTTCATTTCTTTATATCCTAATAGTTGGTAATAATAACATTCAAGGATCAGAAAATTGCATTGTTAAATGAACGGTATAAGTACAATTAGAAATATACATATAGCATTTTCTAACAATATCAATTTCAATACTCTCCTGAGTCATCTTTCCAGTCCCACGGAGGTGAGTTGTTTAGTGTCTTAGTTAGGCTTACTATTGCTGTGATAAGACACCATGATCAGAGCAACTTGGGAAGGAAAGGGCTTATTTCACTCACAGTTCCATCATTAAAATTAGTAAGGGCAGGAACTCAGGCAGGGCAAGAACCTGGAGGCAGGAGCTGATGCAGAGCCCATAGAGGGGTGCTGCTTAATGACTTACTCCCTGAGGCTTGCTCACCCTGATTTCTTAGATTTGCTTACTCAGGCTGGCACCACCCACAATGGGCTGGCCCTCCCTCATCAATCACTAATTAAGAAAATGCCCTACAGGCTTGCCGACAGCCCCATCTTATAGAGGCATTTTATTAGTTAAAACTCCCTCCTCTCTGGGGACTCTATCTTGTGTCAAGTTGACATAAAACTAGCCAGCACATTTAGGAATGGCTTAGGTCATGGGGGTGGGGCCTTCACAAATTGGAGTAATGCCCCTCATACAAGACACCCAAGGAAGGTGGTAAGGTGGTTTGCTTGTTCTCCCACATGAGGAAGTGTCATTTGTGAAGACATAATCATTCAGACATTGAATCTGCCACTGCACTGATTAACCTCCTGTTTTATAAGGAATAAATCTCTGATGTTTGTAAGCTGCACAGTTTGTGGTACTTGTATGGCAATACAAATCTTGCTAGTGTGAGGAGTGAACTGTCCAGTTGCGTGCATTCTCCACCTCGTGCTCCATTCTCTCCTTTATCAACTTTTGTCCACTGGTATCAATTTAATGCTTATGAACTATCACCTGTATCCCATGATATGATGGATGGAATTTCATTCACTCATTCCATTCATTATTCCTTCATTCAGTTGATATAGCACACTCATGTTGTGTCTCTAGTCTCCAGCAAAGTAGGACAGATCCAGTGGGCAGCCACATCTTGGTGGAAAATAGATATGCCCATGGGGGGTGGGGGATGGTGGTTTGAAAACAATGGCCCCTAAAGGAAGTGGCACTGTTAGGAGATGTGGCCTTGTGGGAGGAAGTGCGTCACTGTGGAGGTGGGCTTTGAGGTCTCATATGTGCTCAAGCCACGCCTTTAAGTGTGTCAGTTCACTTGCTGTTGTCTGCCTGCCCATCAATATGTATTAACTCTGAGCTCCAGCACCATGTCTGCCTGCACGCCACCATGTCACACCTTGATGATAATGGACTGGACCTCTAAAACTGTAAGCTGCCCCACCAAATAGTTTCCTTTATAAGAGTTGTTTTTAACAAAATCTCAGTCATTTGATTTTACTGATAAAGACTTGGGAGCCGATGCTGGGGTGAAAGCCTGCTAGCTCAGAGAGGCAGAGAAAGCACCCAGCTAACCATCCTCCTCAGCAGACATCCCAGAAGCCTTTCTTCTTTTACTCCATCTCCAAACAACCTCCTCAAACTCAATGACCCCCCCCCCCACTTCCTGTGCGTCTCTCTGTCCGTCCTCCTGACTCCCTGTTACCCTCTATGGTTTTTTCCCCTATGTTCACTTCCTGTCAACTAGTTGCTTGCTCTGCCTCTTGAGTTTATTTAATCCTGTTTACAATATTTAAGCAGAAAAAGATGCGTGCTAGGGCTGAGCCACAACTAGAAACAGGTTTTTCCAGTAAATAATGCAATCTCGGGGTTCACAGAGTGAGCAAATACCCTGCAACAGCCATTGTCATAGTGTGTCTTCACAGCAGTAGAAACCCTAACTAAGACAGTGGGTGACCACTTGAGGTCACACATCCAAACCCAGCCAAGTTCCCCATCTCAAGTTTAACTTCTTGAAAAAGCCAAGAGCAGAACTGGAAGTGGAGTGATCCAGATGCAGCCTTGCTGGTTTAAATCAATTAGGAAATGAATAAGTTTTGATGCTCAGAAAAAGGTGAAGAAAGCCACAGTAACCATGAATAATAGAGAAAAGTAAGATGAGAATTTACTTTTCCCAGTAACTTTTCTACATACTGTAGTGAACGGATTACATTTAAATTTTACTTACTGGTTAAGAGAAGGCCCCACATAAGCAAGGCAGACCTCAAACTCACTATGTGGCCACAGGCGACTTTGAACTCCACATCCTCTTCTTGCTTCCACATCCCAAGGGCTCAGATTACAGTTATGTACCACCACATGTGGTCTGTGCAGTGCTGGGACTTGAACCTGTGGCTAAACACTCTATCGATTGAGGTATATCCCCAGCTCCCATGTGTGGTATTTTCCTGAAAGGTAATGGTGCCACAGGGAATGCAGTATCTGGGGCAGAAATGTGATAGCTTCTCCTTAGCTGACACTGGTGAGCAAATGTCGGCTGTCCCTCCCTCGGTGGGATGGTTAAGCTAGGTTATCAACTTGTAACACAGAGGCAAAAGGAACCTCAACTGAGAAATTGCCTCAGTCAGATCAGCCCATGTGATATCTTATTGTTGACTGATGTGGGAGGACTCAGCTCCCTGTGGATGGCACCACTCCTGGGAAGATGGTCCTCCCAGTGTAAGAAAGGCAGTTAAATGGGAGCCTGGAAGTAAGTCAATAAATAGAGTTCCTCCATGGTTTCTGCTCCAGCTCCTGACTTCAGCTCCTGCCACGCCTTCCCTTGATGATGGACTGGGGTCTGTAGGCTAAAATAAATGCAAGTTCATTTTGGTCAGTGTTTTATCACAGCAACTAGGAAGCAAATTAGGGCATTGAGACATAAACACACCAAATAAAGCTTGCCTGAAGATCAGAGTACAGAGCTAAGCCACTAGTTAGCCATAGAGGCCAGGCAGTGGTAGCACAAAGCTTTAATCCCAGCACTCAAGAGGTAGAGGCAGACAGATCTCTGTGAGTTCAAGGCCACCCTGGGCTACACAAGATTGATCCAGTCTAAAAGAGAGCCAGGTAGTGGCGGCACACACCTTTAATCCCAGCCCTTGGGATCTCACGCCTTTAATCCCAGCACTAGGGAGGTGGAGACAGGAAGGGATGTGGCTGGACAGAGAAGGAATATAAGGTGGGAGGAGACAGGAGCTCACTCTCTTTCAGGCTTCGGAGTTGGTGAGGTAAGATGTGGTGGCTGTGGCTTGCTCTTTTGTCTCTCTGATCTTTCAGCATTTACCCCGCTATCTGGCTATGGGTTTTTATTATCAAGACCAATTAGAATTCATGCTACACACAAGGACCACAGGACAGAGTGGACTGGCCAGACAACTGAGCTGGCTCTGTCTATGGTATTGAAACATCATCCCCATGGTCTAGGTCAGCATTTCTCAACCTGTAGGTCGGGACTCCTGTGGGTCGAATGACCCTTTCACAGGGGCCACCTAAGACCATCAGATAACACAGATATTTACATTATGATTCATAATAGTAACAAAATTACAGACACAAAGTAGTAAAGAAAATAACTTTATGATTGGGGGGTCACCATAACATACGGAACTGTATTAACGGGTCACAGCATCAGGAAGGTTGAGAACCACTGGTCTAGGTCTATCTACCACGCAGCTGAACCCAGCCTTGTAGCTCAAAGGTGTAATTCTAGCTACTTGGAGGACAAAGGCAGAAGGATTGTAAATATGAAGTCTGCATGGGCCACATAGTGAGACTCTGTTTAAAAATAAAAAGCATAGGAAGGGGCACATGTTAAGGCTATAGCTCAGAAGAGTGCTTGCCTAGTATCCACCAGTGTGGAGCTTGGGCATGGCTCAGTGTTAAAACATTTGGCTAGAATCTCCCCAGGAAGGTGCTGGGAGCATAGCTCCATGGTAGAGCACTGGGTTAGCATTCCCCAGTGGGAGGCTGGGATGTGGCTCAATGATAGAGTTCCTGCCTAGAATCCTTTAGTGAGGAGCTGGAGTGCGGTTCAGTGTGTAGGGAGAGCTGTCTCAAACTGGGGAATGATCCACGATAGCAGTGCTTCTCATTTCAAGTTCACGAACAGCAGACTGCAGAGAGATAATGGGGCACCAGATCAGACATGTAACAAACATCCAGCAGAAACAGACCGGGGAAGCCGGGGAACCATACAGTCAGCAGAAGCATCTGGCTGAAGACGAGGGTCCCAGGCAGACTGTCTCTGAAACAACCATTCCCACAACAGGTATTTTTAGTTTATATCACACGGGATGAGCAGCAGCAGAGGTATCTGAGAATGGTTCACATCCCATCTGTGTTCAAGGATGCGCTATCCTTCTTTGAGAATTTACTCTCCTTCTGTTCTCAAGGACACAGCATTTCCATCTCTGGCTATTTGGCTGTTCTTCCTCTCTTTCTCCCAGGGCCAGGAGGCCAGCTGGCAGCAGAACAAATGCTTGGGTCTAAAGGATGGGGCAGGTAATCCCACCTCCAGAGCTAGATTCTGGGCAACCTTAAAACAGCACACAATGACAGTTTACTGATGTATATTACAATAGCTTGTGTAGCTGTGAGTCATCTGGATTCCTTTCACCTTTCTGAAGAAAAAAGAAAAGAAAGAAAATAGAAAGGGGCAAGATGGCATACGCCTTTAATCTTAGCATTCTGGAGGCAGTAGCAGGTGGGGTTCTGAGTTCAAGGCCATCCTGGTCTATATAGTGAGGTCTATATTCATTTAAAAAAAAAAAAGGAAGCAGCGGTAGCATATAATCGCAAAACTAAGAAGTTAAAGCATCTCGCCTGGTGACCTCGTGTTGCCAGGGCAACAGCAGTACCCTGAGCTCGGTCTCCACGCCAGCGTGTGCACCTTAAGAAGTCCTGCGTTTTGGGAGCCATAGATGAAGGAAAGCCGTGCCCTCAAGTATTGCTGGGAATTGTAGTCCAAGCTGCTGTAGAGTTACAGGTGTTCCGCTGGAGCTGTTGCATTCTGGTAGTCGTAGGCAAGGCAGTCCAAGGGCTTGTGGGAGTTGTAGTCTCAGGGCAGCTTCCGCTCCAGGCTTCCGCGTGGCGGGCAGAGTGCAGAGCCCATTCCATCCAGGTTAGTGTTCTTCTTGCTCCGGGTCGAGCGAGCTCGGGATCGTGGTGCCACCGGAGAGTTGAAGGTCTCTCAAGGGATTTAGCACTCGCCTTTATGATTGCCAACTCGTATTCTGACTAGGATCCCCCTCTAATCCGGTCTTTTGCCAGGCCTCTCTGTTCACCTGGTGGTGGCAGACCATCTGCCTTCTATTGTTCCCAGTTAAATAGTTCTGGAGACCTCTCCTCTGCCCTTTATGGAAAGTCGGCCACTCGGAGGCACCCCTCGGTTTTTTTGTTTGTTGTGTTTTTGTTTTTAGACGAGATTTCACCATGTTGTCCTGAATGGCCTGGAACTCACTCTGTAGACCAGGCTAGCCTGGAATTTGCAGAAATTCACCTGTCTGTACCTCCTGAGTGCTAGGATTAAAGGTGTGCGCCACAATGCCTGGTATTACTTCTGGGGTTTGCAGCCTGTCTGTACACAATTTCCTCCCTCCTCCCAGATATTTACTTAGCTCAGCCTGGTTCACTCCATCAGTTCAGGACTGTCGATGTGGTCTCCTGGCTTCCGTTTCTGCCTGTGCCCATAAGCTACTCCTCATAACAGCAACCCCCTACAGGATTAGAGTGACTTTGTACCCCATTCTGAATAAATGCCAGGCCGAAGGTGGTGGCCACTCTCAGGAGACAGAGATGCCAGGCAGAAGGGACAGATTTCAGGGGCAATTGAGGTCTGAAAGTTGCCCAGCAAGAATCTTGACTGGGTCATTTGGAGGTTGATCCTGGAGGCACCTTCTGAGCTTGATGATTCTCAGGCTTGCTGGGCAGGGCTTGGGGGAATGAAGTGGTGAGACACTGAAGGGAGCATAATCCAGGCGAGAGGGAGGATAGGATCAAAAGCTAGGAAGGAAATATGTCAAGGAGCAATGCTCAGTCATGAGGGATGAGTGAGTTGAGAGCTACTTGCTGGGCTCAGCAATGGGAAAGAACTCTTTGGGCCAAAGGGGGTGTGTTCCTAGGATACTTGAGAGTAAAGGGGAGGAGCCACAGGGCCTCCCAGGCTGTGAGTCGTCAAGTGCTAACCTCAGTCACAGAAGAATGTAGAAAAGATAACTGGGCTAGATCTGCTGATTGTTAATATGCAAAACAGCGAATGTAAAGGAGAGGAGATCAAGGCAGAGACCAACGACCCAGACAAGCATCCTGGCCATGGAGTAGGTGGGAAGTATCTGGCTTCTCCCTCTCTTTTGAAGCCACAAACAAGATTGGCTGTACTCTTTTAGGGGATCTGAACATGAGTTCTGAGGATGAATTAGGAACTTTGGAAAGCAAGTCAAGACTGGACTTTGCATTTTGAGCCCCCAACAGGGTGAGTGATCAGGGTGGTCCTAGACCCCAGAGCATCTAGTCTGAGTGCCTGGAAGGGCAGAGCTTCACTTCCCTGTAGAACATCATTTGGTGAAAGGAATCGGGGATGTGGGGGTTGAGGGCTGAGTGGCACTGGTCCTGCCCTCGTGAGAGTTAGTGACAGTAAGTCGGCAGTTGCCAGATAATCCTGATCATTGTGGTGAATCCCAGGGCAGCTGTGCCTGCTCGGAATGACAAGAGGCTACTGAATAGTCCAAGCTGGAGATGCGGTGCTGGGGGGGGGGGGGGGGGGGACTGAGCCTGGAAAGTTTTTACTGGTTCACACAAAAACTGGTAACCTAGAGGTGGTGCAGGAGGCTGCTGTGTGCCTAGAGGAGGAGGGCACCATGCCTTTCAGGGGTGCCGTCTGGTATCCTACCTCCTCTACTAAAATCCAAACATCTGTAGCCCTCTGTCTACAAATAGCAGGCTCTTCTGGGTTCTGGTCAGCACTGGAAGTCAAAGTCAGTGTCTCCATGGTCAAGACTGTAACAATAGTGACCTCAAAACTGTGCAACGCGTTCTTAAAGGCACCCCACTTCTTGCATGTCTTCCTCCCTGCCCCCCTGAAATCACATCGTCAGGTCTTTGTATTCTTGATGCAGAAAGAAGCTGCCCTTCCCTTCGTCTCCCCTGTGCAAGGGCCACTCTGGGTAGGACATCATTTCCGCAGCCTCCACACAACATAGACTATCCATGTGACCCGCTTCTCTCTCCCTTCAGCTCTGGAGTGCAGACATCCTGGGTGACCAGCTTCCCTTCTTTTTCCATTAGCCCAGCAGTGTGGGTATCTCTTATGACCCCTCTTCTCTCCCATCAGCCCTGCAGTGTAGACGCCCCAAATGATCTCCTACTCTTTCCTTCACAGTGTAGACATCACAAGCTTCCCGCGATGCCGGCCCCAACGTGCTCCTCCTGCCACGCGGCCCGCGCTGCCCTCCGCCGCCCGCGCTCGGGGCAGGCGCTGTGCGGCTCCTGCTTCTGTGCGGCCTTTGAGGCCGAGGTGCTGCACACGGTGCTCGCAGGGCGCCTGCTGCCCCCGGGTGCCGTGGTGGCCGTGGGCGCCTCGGGCGGCAAGGACTCCACGGTACTGGCACACGTGCTGCGCGAGCTCACGCCGCGCCTGGGCATCACGCTGCACCTGGTGGCGGTGGACGAAGGCATCGGCGGCTACCGGGACGCAGCGCTGGAGGCCGTGAGCAGCCAGGCAGCGCGCTGGGAGCTGCCGCTCACCATTGTGGCCTATGCAGACCTGTTTGGGGGCTGGACGATGGACGCCGTGGCCCGCAGCACGGCCGGCTCGGGCCGCAGCCGTTCCTGCTGCACCTTCTGCGGGGTGCTGCGGAGGAGGGCGCTGGAGGAGGGCGCTCGCCTAGTGGGAGCTACACATATCGTGACAGGTGAGCACAGGAAGGGTGTGGAGGGGTAGGGTATCATGCGAGGCAGTGGGGTGGCATGGTGTCTCCACCGCCCCCTCTTCTCTCTGGGTTCTCTGTGTCCCCACTTTATGGTCCCTTCTCCATTATCACATTACTGAGGTTCTATCTACAGGATCCTCTCCTCAGTGTCCTGGTCCAGGGGTTCCCGACAGCCTCCTCCACTTTCCATTTCCAGGGGTTCTTGGCGCCCCCTCCCGGCCCCTCTTGTCTGTCCCCATCCTTCACCCAAGCTCTCTTCCACAGGCCACAATGCAGACGATATGGCGGAGACAGTGCTCATGAACTTCCTGCGGGGTGATACGGGGCGGCTGGCACGGGGCGGAGTGCTGGGCTCTGGGGGCGAGGGGTGCGCACTCCCGCGGTGCCGGCCGCTGCAGTTCGCTTCGCAGAAGGAGGTGGTGCTGTATGCACACTTCCGCCGCCTGCGCTACTTCTCCGAGGAGTGCGTGTACGCGCCCGAGGCCTTCCGCGGCCACGCTCGCGACCTGCTCAAGCAGCTGGAGGCGGCGCGGCCATCCACAGTGCTGGACCTCGTGCACTCGGCGGAGCGCCTCGCTCTTGCCCCGGCGGCTCGGCCGCCTCCTCCAGGCACCTGCTCCCGCTGCGGGGCGCTGGCCAGTCACACGCTCTGCCAGGCCTGTGCGCTCCTGGATGGCCTCAACCGAGGCCTGCCACGCCTGGCCATTGGCAAGGGCCGCCGCGTACTGCAAGCCCAGCCACCACTGCCCGGGAACCGGAGCCAGGCCACCAGTGACCCTGTGGCCCCACGGGGACCCTGCACCTGTGAGCAATCCAGAGATGGAGCCACCCTGTGCCGGGATGGAGGGGGCCAGGCAGGAGCCACCTGTGTCCTGCAGAGTGACCTGAACCCCACTGAGTGACCTAAGCCCTGTACTCTACATTGCCCTGTGCCCTAGGAAGTGACTGTACCCTGTAGTGCCCTGTGCCTGTGAAGCAATCTGTGCACTGTGAAGTGACTGCCCTGCAGTGTCCTGCCCTTCTAGAGCTACCTGTGTCTTATGGGACCTGAGCCCTGTGAAGTAACTGTGTCTCATGGGAGGACCGTGCCGTGTGCAGCAACCTGAACCTTGGAGAAGTTGAGGGAGAAGAGACCTACAACTGTGCATTTCTGCGCACTTCTGTGGGCTCAGGAAAGCCCTGGCTCTCAATTTGTTTGCCCAAGTCAGGTAAACAAAGCGAAACGAGTACTAGAAACATATTCACAATCATCACTATGCCCCTTTCATCGGGGTAAGACACAGCTCTTGCTTCTAAAGGAATCAGAGAAAGCCTATTCTGAACCAGATGAGGGTTTCCATGGCCGGGTGCATGGATTCAGGTTGCCCCCGGAACGCTGCTGTGGGAGCAGTTACACAAACATTTACAGCCCTAGATCAACAGAAGGTCATTAATCAAGCCGACTGACCAAACACACTGGTGTAGGCAGGTTATAGCAAGGCTTGGGAAATACCTGCTGTGGGTCTCAGCTGCTATCTGAAGACATTCTTAGCCTGTGAGTCCTTGGAAGACAGTGGTCTGCTGAGTTGATACATTCCAAACCAAGTTTGCATGGTTTTCGTATGACTGTTGGGTCAGTATCCTGGTTGGTTCTTTTTGGTTTTATTTTGCCAACTTGACCCAGGCTGGGATCACCTGACAAAATGCCTCCATAAGATCAGCTTCTAGGCAAGCCCATAGGGCATTTTCTTGATTGATGATTGATCTGGAAGGGCCCAGCCCACTGTGAGTGGTGCAGTCCCTAGGCAGGTGATTCTGGGTACTATAAGGAAGCAGGCTGAGCAAGTCAGTGAGCAGTGTTCCTCCATGGCCTCTGCCTCAGTTCCTGCTCTGACTTCCCTTGCTAATGGAGTGTGACCTGAGAGATGAGAGAAATAAAACCTTTCCTCCCTAAGATGCTTTGGTCATGATGTTTTGGAATGGAAACCTAACAGGGTGAGCATGCATATCTTCAACATACACATGCTTTCTAGGGGCTTCATTTTAAGCTTGGCTTTGTCGTGCTTATAGGTACCTTCTTGTTTCTTCCCTCTGGCAATCTCATGGTTGTACATGGCTATTGGTCACTCAGCTGGAAGGCCACGGGGGCTGTCACCAGCCCTTGCCTACTCCTGGTGTCTCTTGTGGGAGGGTGGCTGCCTTGTGGGTGAGGAAGGCACGCCAAGCCTGGACTCTGGAGACAGAACTTGTGCCACGTCCCTGCCTTAACCTCTCTAATCTACCGTTTCCTCCTGTGAGAATAGAACTGGCTTGCCTTCACCCCATCAGATCTCTGGAGAGATGAGAGTTCGTTGGTCAAAGGAGTTGGCCAACCATGTCCAGCTTGGGTCTGCATTTTAGGATTGGCCACCAGGGGGCTCCAGGCTTCTGGGTGCTGCCCTGCCATATAGCAAATTGAGAGGCTGAGGAAACTTCCTCAAGAGACGTGGTGGTGCCAGTCTCCCCTCCAGGTGTGACCTGGCTTCTCAAGAGCTAACTGTCTCCTGCACTAGAGTACTAGAAGCCTTCCCCGATCCTCCCCGAACCTTGGACAGAGGGTGCTCCTTAGTCTTTGTGGTCCTGTCCTCATGGAAGTGACCTGTTGACTTCTTGAACTCAGTAGGTACCCAGTTTGCTAATGAAGATAGGCCTGAAAGGCAGAAATGGATGCCTTGCCGCTTTCAGTTCCCCTGGGCTTATTAAGCACCATGTCAGTTATTCATTCAGCAAATATTGGACATTCCTTTGTCTGGTCCTCTAGGTGCTAGGAAGCTGCAGTGGGCAGAGATAGGAACCCCTCCCTCCAGGTATTTACAGCCTGGGAGAAAAGGACAATATACAAATAAATACTGGGCCATTGTGACGGTCACTTTTTCAATGCTGGAGATTGAATGAAGCTGAGCCACACCCCCAGCCCCTCACTGGAGACCTAGGCAGGGGCTCTACCACTGAGCCTCACTTCCTGGGGATTTTAGACAGTCTTATCTTCAAGCTACATCTCCAGCACAAAGGTTTGTTTGTTTTAAGTAGAATAGAGGAAGGGAGGAAGAAGCAGGACCCACCCACATAAAGTAAGGGGATGAATCTCAAAGATTTCTTGGGGAAGAGCTCCCTCTGGAGGAGGGAACTGCCAATTCAGCAGCTAGGGTTTGGGAATAACCTTGATCCCTTCCAGGGATCCAGCAGGGGGTTCCATTGGCCACATTGGAGCTGGACCAGGTGTGTGCAGTCGAATGCTTGGGTTTTATTCTAACAGTGAAGGCCAGTCTTCCAAGGGCTTCTATTCCGGGAAAATCGCTTGACTGCTATAAAGAGAAGCAGCTGTGGATAAGAACTGGGGTAGGCGGAGCTGAATATTCTCCAGGTAGATTGTACAGCTCCAAGCTTGTGTGTTTGTGGGGCTGGCCTAGTGCCAAGAAGGCGTTCCTCCCTTGTTAGTGCAGGAATATGAGAGTAATGTATGTTTAATACTTTATGGTAGATGAACGTGCAACCCAGCCAAGTAACTTTCCCAGAGTCACATAGCAGTGACTCGGGGAGGGGGCAGGGGCTCTTGATCCTTATGCTGGGAACTGGAGGACCTGCTTCCTGATGCATACACAGCAGGGCGCCTCTCATTTTTGGGAGCGTCCCTGGGACTTTGCCCTCCTCCTGGGCTTCTAGTGTTGGGAAGGTGCTGTATTCAGATTTGACCACAAGAGGGCGCTGTGACCACATCTGCTCACCAGGTGGCCTTGACCCCAAAGCTGGGTTTCCAGCCCGAGCCCAGACAGCACCGGCCTCCAAATCTAGAAAGCCCTGGAACTGGAGAAGTTCACGCAAAGATGCTTGTGTCCATGCCTTGCTCAGACTCAGTATGAGACCTGTGATGCAGCTAACTGCAGAAGCTGCTCAGGACAAAGGCCAGAGAAGAGAGCTGGGAAGAAATGAAGAGGGAGAAGAGAGGGGTACATGGCACAATATTCTACAGCAGTCAGGTGCTGAGAGGTGTCAGTGGGGACTGTGTCCTGTCCATTTAAGCAGAAAAGGGGTGGCCTCGGGGAGAGAGCCCTGCCCCAGCACAGAACCATGTAAAGTGGGCCAGAGTGCTTTGCTGACTGCAGGAAAGTGTTCCTGGCAGAGGGAATGTCTAGCCTGAAATCTGAGACTGGAGGACAGGCCAGAGGTGAGAGAGGAGAGAGGTGAGAGGCAGGCAGGAGATGCAGAAGCAAGCCCTGCAGCTCTCCCAGCAGGGGAAAGATAAGGATCGGGATTGCAGACATTTCCTGACAGCTCCCAGTCTGCCCAGCCCAGGGTGGTGGGGAAATAACTGAGTCAGCTCTGGCCCCTGCCCTCAGTGGGCTCTCCCTCCAGTGGGGAAGCAGGTACAGGCACTGGCAGGTTGGGACCAGAGGGTTACACGCCACTGGTGCCATTGTGAGGGTTCAGAAGGACACGGACAGCCGAGAGGTGGGGCACCCAGCCCAGTGTGGTGTGTCATAGATCCAGGAGCTGAGTAAGACTGAGGCCAGGAAGGGGACAAGAGAGGAAACTGCCTGGTAGAATGGTGGTGGACCTGAGTCCACAACTCAGGAGATGCCTGTCCCTGTGGGGAAGCATTGTTCCAGGTACGGGAGGTAGGATGCTGCCCTAGAAAGGGACAGGGCTTCCCAGAGAAGGCTCCCAGCAGACAGGGCTGGGCTGGGGGTGTGGCTCAGTGGGTAGATTGCTTGCTTAGCGTGTATGGAGCCCTGGTCTCCATCCCCAGCACTGCATAACCTGGGTGTAGTGGTCCACACAGCTGTAATCCCAGCTCTGGGGAAGCAGAAGCAGAGGATCATGAGTTTAAGGGCATCCTCGGCTACGTGGTAAGGTAGAGGCCAGCCTGGCTATACGAGACCCTGTCCCGAGATAAAATGTTTCCCGGGGAGAGGCCAGGGAACTGGAGCTGGGGCTCCACGTAGGCTGAGGATCTGAGCTCGAGAGAGTGGAGGGCTTGGTGATGTTGAGAACAGGGACAAGGGCATAAAGAACCTCTCACCAGGAGTTGAGAATCCTTCCGAGACTAGGTGTGTTTTAAAACTTTAAAAACTCCTGTGTGAATTCAAAGACTGTAAATAAGGGCTTGAGAGATGGCACATCCACTGGGGGCATCTACTGCCCTTGCAGAGGACCTGAGTTTTGTTCTAAACGTCTACATTGGGCGGTTGACAACATCCTGTAACTCCAGCTCCAGGAGATCTGACACCCTCTTCTGGCCTCTGAAGGCACCTGTACTCACATGCATACACACACACACACACACACACACACACACACACTTTAAATAAATCCTTTAAAAGACAGTATAAACACAAGAGACACCCCTCCTAATAGGAAGACCAAACAGATTTCCCACTCAGGGGGACTTACTGGGGGGTCTTTGAGAGGACAGCGGCTTGCTGAGGCAGGAAGGCAGGAGGAGAGTCAGGTATCCCTGAGGAAGCCTATGGCTTTGGAAGGGGACTTACTGGGGGGTCTTTGAGAGGACAGTGGCTTGCTGAGGCAGGAAGGCAGGAGGAGAGTCAGGTATCCCTGAGGAAGCCTATGGCTTTGGAAAACAACCTCTGTTGAAACATAAAGTACCCTGTATTCATTTTTAATGTGGTGGCAGGTCTTCCTAATTCT
This sequence comes from Peromyscus californicus insignis, assembly GCF_007827085.1. Classification (NCBI taxonomy): domain Eukaryota; kingdom Metazoa; phylum Chordata; class Mammalia; order Rodentia; family Cricetidae; genus Peromyscus; species Peromyscus californicus. The sequence goes on along the minus strand of NW_026294562.1, from coordinate 176,950,538 downwards.
AGTATTCTGTGCCCTGAGTTCAGAAGCATTATCTCCTAGCAGGGACTTGACCAGCAAGAAGTGGGCTTTCCCAGCGATTACTCCACAGCCTTTTCCAGCTGTGCCCTGTCTCAGAGCTGAATAATGAGACAAACTTCAGGTCTAAAGAGAAAGGAATTATGGGTGCAGAAGTCCTAGAATTAGGTTTGAAGATAATGTCACTCATTCAGCGTGATCCATATAATCCTGTCACATACACCAAGCACCAGATTAGGTACTGAAGATTCAGCAATGGATGAGGTAGGCAAGGTACCTGCCCTCATGAATCCTCTGGGAGACACATCCCTTCCCTTCATGAGGTTTCTCATGGAGGCTGCACAGGTTAAGTGGGTGAATATTTTCCTCATCAGAGTTGACACTCAAGTTGTTGAAGACAGATTTGTATTCTGAATAAGAATTAATTAAATTAAATTAAATTCATAAAACATGAAGGATATTAAACAGTGATGAATACTCGCACACACACACACACATGCACGTGTGTGTGTGTGTGTGTGTGTGTGTGTGTGTGAGAGAGAGAGAGAGAGAGAGAGAGAGCACAAGGAAATAAACACATAAAACAGATTAAAACAAGACACAGGAAGGAGAACAATAAAGACAGAGACAGGAAGAGAACGCTCAGTTCAGAGAAGGGGAGATGGCATGGGCAGGGTGGTGGCGAGTATGTCCAGGGAGAGGGAACAGCAATGACAAGGTCCCTGAGGTAGGAAGACACCAACCATGTTAAGAACATCAAAGAAGCATAGGGGTCTGAGGCAGAGGACATGGTGAAAGGTGAGTTTGGAAGGATGCTGATTGCCTAGGGACACTTGGAATTTATTATAATTCCATTATGGACTTAGATGGGTCTTGACAATGTGCTGTTCTGGGTTTTAAGACCATAGCTGCTATGTGGAGAATGGGCTTGACATGCGTGGTAGGGGGTTGAGTGAGCATGGAAAGCGGAGACCAGCTTGCATGCTATGCAGCCTGTGCTGGTGAGAGAGAACGGAGGTTGGATGGAAGGGGCTGAGAGGAGCCAAGTGGGTGGATTCTCTGCTCTCTATTCTGGAGCTAACATGAAGGGACTTGCCAGTGTGGCAGGTGGGGATGTGGGTGGGAGGCAGGGAGTGTGGGCAGGAGTTGGGGGCCACTCCCAGCTTTTGACCTGAGCAACTGGTTGGTTTCTGATGGACCACAGAGCTTCAACCGAAATAAATGGGAGATAGCGTAGATGGAGGGATTAGAGGAGGTCCACTGCCATCAAGGATGCCTGGTGTTAGCAGGCACCAGTGGGTATGGATGCTGACTTAGAAACATCTACAGATGGGGCTGGAGAGATGGCTCAGTGATTAAGAGCACGTGCTGCTCTTCCAGAGGACCGGAGTTGGGTTCCTGGCACTGACCTCAAGCGCCTTACAACCACCTATAACTCCAGTTCCAGGAAATCTAATGCCCTCTTTTGGACTCCATAGATTCTTCCTTTGCCAGAGGGAGCCTGGGTAACTAGAGTCACATGAGTTCTAAAGCCAGAGAGGGACATTGAGTCAGGAGGGCTGGTATTCAAATCTGTCTCCTCACCTGTAAAATATGTGTCAGTATGTGTAAGGAAGAAGCCTACCCCTGAAAAAAAAAGGGGGGGGGGGAGAATCACATCTGTGATCCCGGCAATGGGACGGGGAAGCAGGAAGCCAGAGTCCAAGCTGTGCAGAGAGTTCAAACCCAGTCTTGGGACCCTGTCACCAACAAACAAGCAGGAACCTTGGGAAGCTGGGGGTGTCAAGATGTGTCCTTCAGAGACCGCCTAGCCCAGCACTGTGCAACATGAGGTCAGAAGCCCAGAGAGAGAGGTCCTACCAGCTTTTGAGGTCCATAGTCTTCCCATGGCCACAGACTGCCTCCCCTGACACCCTTTTCCAAAGCCCAGCTGAGCCACAGGAAGTCCTACTTCAGGAAGGACTCCACCTCTGAAGGACACTTCCAGTGGGTGCTGTGGATGGCTTAACCATAGCTGTTCTTCCACCCCCAAGAGACCTGACCCTCCCAAGGCAGGTCTCGCCACCAAGATCTGTCTTCAGTTCTTCCTCTCCCCTAGCCTCTGACCACCTTTAGCTCTCCTGCCTCAGCATCCGTGCCTCAGCATCCATGCCTCAGCATCCGTGCCTCAGCATCTGTGCCTCAACATCCATCCTGCAGGTGCCTTCTTGGCCTCCTTGTTCTAGCCACTTACCAAAACAGTGCCCCATGCAGTAACATGGGCACCAATTCCCAGTCATTTCCCGTACTTTCCACCTCACCTGACTTTGTGTGGCCCTGAAGATGAGGTCTTTCAGAAAAGAAAGAAAGAAAGGAAGGAAGGAAGGAAGGAAGGAAGGAAGGAAGGAAGGAAGGAAGGAAGAAAGAAAGAAAGAAAGAAAGAAAGAAAGAAAGAAAGAAAGAAAGAAAGAAAGAAAGAAAGAAAGAAAGAAAAAGAAAAACCAAGCCACTAGACAGGCATAGCCTCCACTTCCTGCCGCCTGACCCGCAACCCACACATAACCTCACCCTTCCCTCTTCCTCTCTGGACAATAGAAGAGGCGTACTTCCTCTTGTCTGGGACTAAGCTCACCACTTAGCCAGCTGTACCATCCACTTGAATATTTCCCAACTACAGCGGGGAAGAGCCTTCATCTAGGTTCGGATCACCATGTGGCTACACAGCTTTGTGCAACCCTGGACAAGGGCGCTGACTTCATCGTGACTTCCTTGTCTAGTACAACAAAAGGTCAGAGCCACACTGGGATGTTTCAGTTCTCACGCAGGAAGGGAAGGAGCCAGTGAGTTAATTTGCTCAACATGGCGTGAAATCCTATTGGTCACATAAGCAGATGTGCTGATGAAGTCCGCAGTTGCCCCAAGGGACAGAAGAAAGATTCAGTACAGTTGTGGGTTTTGCACACTGCCTCCTTCTCTCCTCAGATAGGTAAACATGCCATTTCCTCTCAATCAGCCTCAGTTTCCCAATCTGTAATCCCAACATGAGGTAATGTCTACAGACTTTCCGGGACATACACACCCTTTGATTTCCAGACATACTGACTGGCCTCTCTGGTCTCACATCTGCCAGACCCTTCTACCCCAGAGCTTCCATTTAAAAAGGATTTGCTTTTATTATGTGTAGATAGGTGTTTCTGTTTGTGTATGTGCACATGAGTAAAGTGCCCTAAAAGGCCAGAAGGGGGTGTTGGAGCTGGAGCTGTGAGCAACCTGAAGTGGGTACTGGGAATCAAACTTCAGTCCTCTGCAAGAGAAGTACTCACTCTTAACTCTGAGCCATCTCTCCAGCCCCTGCTTCTTTCCATATAGTCTCTTAATATATGACACATAATTGTAATTATACACTGCATTTATTTTTGTTACCTTTCAGAATCCAAGATAGGGATTTTTTTCTAATTGGCCAATTTTGTTCATTGCTATGCCCCTGGTACCTGGAATCATGCTGGATAGATACACAGTAGGTGCTTAAGTTAAGGTGTTAGTTGAAAGCATTGAGGCAGAGCAAAGGTAGGTAGGTTGGAGAATAGAAAGAGCTGGAAGGAAGATGCTAGTCTGCATAAAGAATGGAGCTAGAGGGCTGAGGATATGGCTCAGTGGGTAGCGTGCTTGTCTAGCATGCGCCCATCTAGCATGCGCCCGTCTAGCATGCGCCCGTCTAGCATGCGCCCGTCTAGCAGGCGTGAAGCCCTGGGTTCCATCCCCAGCACCAGATAAACCAGGCATGGTGGCATATGCCTGAAATCCCAGAATTCAGGAGGTGGAGGCCAAAAGATCAGAATGTTCAAGGTCATCCTCTGCTGCCTAGCAAATTTGAGGCCAGCCTGGGCCACGTGACACCCTATCTCAAGATGAAGATAAGAAGACCATAGCTGGGGAAGCTGGGCACCGTGGAGCACATCTGTAGCTCCAGCACTTGCACAGCTGAAGCAGGAAGACAAACCCATCTTTAAAAAGCAGGGCAGAGCCGGGGAGGTGGCGCAGTGGATGAAGGCACTTGCTGCCAAAGCTGACGACCTGAGTTCCATCTCCAGATCCCCACATGGTGGAAGAAGAGAACTAAATCCTACAAGTTGTCCTCTGAGTTCCACACATGCACACACACACACACACACACACACACACACACACAAATAAACATACTTTTTAAAAGAGTAAGTTGGAGAGTAAACAAGGAAGACACCCAACATCACAGCTTACACATCAGCTTACAACCTCTAGCTTACACACATACGTACATCACTCACACAGGAAGGAAGGGACAGAGGGAAGGAGGAGGGAGGGAGGGAGGGAGGGAGAGAGAGAAGCAAAGCCCGTGGACACACAGTCCCACTGACATGTCCTGAAAAGCAGCGAGAGGAAAAGGCACAGGGCAGTACTGCTCTCTCTGTCCTCCAGGGCAGGAGTTGTTCCTTCCTCTTCTCCCCTCACAGCTTCCCTCAACTCTTCCCCACCCCACACACCTTTCAAACCCTTTATTCCCAAAGATGTCTCTTGGTTGTCCTTGTCCTCCAAGGCCACTACCCCATTTAACAGTGTTTCAGAGCTGGGCTGGAGAGACGGCTCAGCAGTTAAGAACACTTGCTGCTCTTGCAGAAGACCCAGGTTCAGTTCCTGGGACCTACATAGTGGCACCACAACTATCTGAAATTCCAGTTCCTGGGATCCAACGCCCTCTTCTGACCTCTGTGGTCACCAGGAACACGTGTGGTATGTACACACACATGCAGGTAAAACGCTCGGGTGGTGGTGAGGAGATGGTTCCGTGCTGATGGCTGGCCGCTCAGGCATGAGCATCTGAGTTCAGACTTCCAATATCCACATGAAAACCCCAGGTTTGGCCGCATGCAAGCCCGTAACCCCAAAGATTTGGTGGTGAAGACAAGAGGCCCTCGGGGACTTGATGGCCACGAGCCTAGCACCAGGCTCAGTGAGAAGCCCTCCCTGAAAGGAATAGAAAGAGAGCAGTAGAGGACACCAGACATCCTCCTCCGGCCTCCCCCTGCACACAGCCATGTGCACCCACATGTGTACACACTCCACACATGAACCACACCGACTGTACAACAGATGACTAAACAACGCGTCTCAGCTCCCAGGACACTTCTCTCTTCCTCATCATCCTCCTGGCTCCCTCACTGCTCCTTCTGAGCGCCCAGGTTGCTCCCCCTTGCCCTCTAAGCTGTGGGCTTCCATGGGTCTCCATGATGCCCCTTCTTCCTGTTGGACTGACTGCGTGTGCTCTGGTATCCTTGACACAACACTGGTTCTAGCCAGACACCTTCCCAGAGTCCTTTGTGAACATGCTGAAGTGCCCTATGCTTCTGTCTAAGAACCCCACTGCAGTGCAGCATCTGATCCCCTGCAGCATCGACCCCTTGTCTGTCTTTCTTCTCTCTTTCAGCCTCTGTGCACACCATCCTCCTGTTGACAATCTCCACTACGCTTCCTCACATCACTCACCATCCTGGGAAATTCTTCTTTGTCTGCAGAACCCTGGAACTTGCCTGGGGCTCTAAAAGGATTGAGTTTCTTGTTGACCTGCCCCACCAGACAGTGAGCTTGGAACTTGTTCATTAATGCATTCATTAATGCATTCATTCATTCATTCATTCATTCATTCATCACAAATTGTTAAGTAACCATGCTGTGGAAATCAAAATGATGCTGAGCAAGCTGAGTGAGAACCTTGGGAGTTCAGAGTCTGGTGGGAAGAGGAAGAGGACGCTTCTGTGACGAGGCTCTGATGGGTTGGCGGGTCATGGAGGCTTTTCTCCTTCATGGCTTTGTCTCCAGCCTTTTGCCAGCATCCTTTTCCTCTTCTTTCTCCTCTTCTTCCTAGTCTCCCTCCTCCTCTTCTTCTTCTGGCATGAAACTGTATCACCCAGGGTGGCCTCAAACTCCTGCCTTAGCCTCTTAAGTGCTGGGATTACAGGTGTGAGTCACCATACCCACCACTCAGGGCATTCTTCTGGTGAAAAGGAATCCTATTGTGTTTTAAACTTTTCACGGAGATGACTACACACTCAGCCTTAGTTTCACAGGCAGGAAGGAGAAACCCATGTGCTGGTCCCCCAGTTCCCCCAACAGTAACATCTGCCTACCTAGATCCCAGTACAAGGCCTGGAGACAGACTTGCTAAGCTTACTTACAGCTCCTTCAAGGGCATCCATCTGAATGTGTGTACACGTGTATGTGGGTTTCTCCCACATTTTCCCTTGTGTAGAATCCAGCATGAATTGTCACAGTGGGGCTGCCCCCCTGTGCCTATGATCTTGTATCATCAGAGATTCTTTCTCTCAGCATGAGTGTGTCTCCACACTCATCTCGTTGCTGGGCCTTCAGATCAACTAGTAAATGAAGCCCCCGGTTAGTGGAAATAGTTCAGAGAAAGCCAGGCATGCAGATTTCCACAGGTGTGTAGATGGGCCCAGGACAAGCACCATCCCAGAGAGACAGGCTTCTCCAGGAAGAAAGTCACTGGGAAGCAAGGTGGGGTGAGGAGAGAGATGAGGTGGGGTGAGGAGAAAGATGAGGTAGGGTGAGGAGAGAGATGAGGTGGGGTGAGGAGAGAGACTGTAGGCTGTGAGTCACCGCGTGGTCTAGGCATGGGACTGCCAAGGCCCAGGGAAAAATTATAATCATTAGGTACTTTAAGAGGCTGGGGGGAGGGACCAAGAGGGGCAGATTGCAATGAGACCCCCCAGCTCCAAGGCCCACTACAGTCTCACCTCAACTCACCTTCCATCTCTCCTGCCTTCTCTGGGTCTGTGCCCCTCTCTCTCTGAGTTACACACACACACACACACACACACACACACACACACACACACACACTGAGCCCCTGTCTCTGGGTCTGTTTCCTTCCCTTTCTGGGTCTCTGTTTCTTTTCTATCTATCTATCTATCTATCTATCTATCTATCTATCTATCTATCTATCTATCCATCCATCTATCTATTCATCCACCCATCCATCTACCCATCCATCCATCTTCCTCTCTGCCCTTCCCAGTATCATCTTTGGAACCCCCACCCAGGTTTTACCCATCCACTGCACCCTCTTTGGCTGGGCTGGCCACCTCTCCCACCCTCCTTGCCCAGGATCAGTCCTCCCCCCATTCTTTCCAGATTATAGCATCTTTCACTGGGCGGGCTCCCATTAATAACTGTGTCTGCTTCTCTGGCCAGAGATGGGAGGGAAGGGAGCAAAGAATCTTGGAATGGAAACTAGGTAATAAAAAAAAAAAAAGTCAGAAGGGCGGTGGGGGGCAGGGCCAGCTGCCCAGACCAGGGATAAAAGGCTTTGCTGGCGTGTCCAGGAAGAGACACCACCCTGCTTCTTTTACACTTGCAAGGAGCCAGAGTGACTGGAGCCGGGTAGGCATCTTTTCTTCACAGCTGGAGGAGCCTGTGACCCCCATCCTTTCCAACTCTGGCCTCTACCACTCAGCTCTGTCCCCATGTCACGGAGGTTCTGGGCCTCAGTGTGAGCGGTACTCACTGCCCCAAGTCTGTTTCTGGTTTTCTCTTCCACTTGCTCTCTGCGTTTGTTAGACCTGGACCTTCAGCTCCAGAATGTTCCTTCTACTGACCTTACTCCAAGCCTTGGCTCTAGGTAAGAGCAACGGGGTCCCCTGGAGACTCTGGGATGAGCTAGGGATGGGTTCTGGGGTGTAAATCCGCTCTTGGAGACAGCCTGGTTAGAAAGGGTCCAGAGGGGCTGGAAGATGGCTCAGCCTTGTAAACCAATGGCCTGAGTTTCATCCCCATAGAACTCACTCTTTTAAAAAATGTAGTGGACTATTGTAATTCCAACACTGGGGAGACAGAAGACAGGAGCCCCCTGGGGCCTGCTGGCCAGCCAGCCTAGCCTAACCAGCAAGTTCTAGGCCACTGAGAGACCCTGTCTCAAAAGAAACAAAAAAAGATGGATGGTGCCTGATAGATGACACCTGAGGTCCATCTTTGGGTTCTACATACACAGAGAGCAGAGAGTAGTGTAGCTGAGGACCTCACTTAACTAGAAGTTCATGCCCTCTTTCTAAGTTTGGAGATACCAGGGAATAGGGTTGGAGAGGAAGGCAGCCCCAGGAAGTGGAGGAAACCAGGAATTAGAGAAGGTTCTGACACCTCAAGAGGCTTCCATCTGAAGAGGCCCATGGGGCTGTCTGTGGTCATGTCTGGGAAGATGAAAGTGGACAGTGAAAGGGTGGAGGGAGTCTGGGGAAGAGTAAGGTCCCAGAGACGGTACTGAGTGGGAAGGTTTGGAAGGACACAGGAACTCATGTGTTGAGGAAGGACTGAGTGGGGTACTCTGTGGGGAGCACTGAGAGCTCAGCAGTTAAAGTACTTGCCACTCAACCATGAGTAGAGTTCAGATTCCCAGAACCCACATAGTAGCGTCTGTTTGTGACGGGCATCCTTGAATTCCAGCTTTGGAAGGCAGAGATGGGATCCCCAAAGGAAGCTGGCTAGTGAGACCACCCCAAAGAATGAGTTTTGGATTGGACTGAGAGACTCTGCCTCAATGGATAAGATGGAAAAATGATCAAGGAAAATTCCCAACATACCTTCAGGCCTCAATACATACATGTGCATACATAAATACATGTGCATACATAAATACACATGCATCCATGCATACATGTGCCTATATACATGCAAATACACACACATATGCATACTATATGAAAATGGAAAAACAAAAATATTCATTGGAACCATGGACCACTATAGCAAGGCCCTGGATGAGTTGGACAGGAATACAATAGCAGAAACCATGGGGGTCAGTTGAGGGAGGGTCAGAGAAGTCCCCGTTTGTGTTGGGGGTAATGATGCATGCATTTCACACTTGGTGGAGCAGAAAGAGATGGATGGTTTAGGTGTTGGACCACAAGGAAGTGTCTCTGTCTGCTGGGCATGGTACAGAGTTGGGGATTAGAGGACATTTGTCCATCTTCTCTCCCCATCTGCCCCTAGCCATGGTCCAGAGTCAAGGAGATCATAAAATTGTTGGTGGCTACACATGTATCCAGAACTCCCAGCCGTGGCAAGTGGCCCTGCAAGCGGGTCCTGGGCGTAGATTCCTGTGTGGAGGGGTTCTACTGTCGGACGAGTGGGTCATCACTGCTGCCCATTGTGCCCGCCCGTGAGTGATCTCTCTTGTTCTTGTGTCAATAACTTATAGAATTCCAGGGTCCCAGAGTATAGCTGTGAACCCAGATCCATGTACGGAACATAACACAGAAGCTAGGCTGTGATTTGGAGTCTAGAAAAGAATCGCGACTGGGAGGCATAGTTCAGAGTGTGGAGCCCTGCCATCAAGGACCTAGCTTCACTCACGGGCCTATTTAGAACTCAAAACCCAGAAACCTGCATGGCCACAGGAACTGAGGGAAGAACTCCAAGGTGCACTTGAGTATAGCACACAAGAAGAAGAAATGTCAAATGAGGTTGGGCAAAGAGAGAATGCCCAGGCCACGAGAAGGGAAGGCCACAAGGTGCTCAGCCCACAGTTAGAGGGACACAGGTTAGACTCTGAATGAAATTCATCACCGCAGAAGAAAATGGGGCTGGAGCATGCTCCGTGGTCAGACTTTAACCAGCACTTACTCTTGGGGTTTGTGGGACAGGATTCTTCACGTGGCCCTGGGCAAGCACAACCTACGGAGGTGGGAAGCGACTCAGCAGGTAGTGCGTGTGGTTCGTCAGGTACCCCATCCCCAGTACCAACCCCGGGCCCATAACAATGACCTGATGCTGCTGCAGCTGCAGAAGAAGGTGCGGATGGGGCGAGCAGTGAGGGCCATTGCTGTGGCCACGTCCTGTGCCAGCCCAGGGACTCCCTGCCGGGTGTCAGGCTGGGGGACCACAGCCAGCCCCGTTGGTAAGGAGCCCTCACCCTGGAGATACAAAGCTGGGTCCGAGGGAGGAGGCTGACCCTGGATCCCCGGGTTTGTAGTTCTCTAATTGTGACCCTTCCGTGCCCCACCGCAGCCAGGTACCCCAATGCTCTACAGTGTGTGAATGTCAACATTATGTCAGAGGAGGTGTGCCGTCGGGCCTACCCGGGAACCATCACATCCGGCATGGTCTGTGCCGGGGTTCCCCAAGGCGGAAAGGACTCCTGTCAGGTGAGGCCCAGTATCTCAATAACAGAAGAGTCAGAGGATGTGGTTGGAAGGGACTTCAGGGGTACAGACATGCAGGAATCACCCAGCTTCCTTGCCTTGTGGTCACATATTCCTTTGGATTTAACTCTATTATGCCTCAGTTTCCTGTTTTGTCTAATAAACTACTTAGGTCTGTGGAAGCAGCATAAAGTGATGTGTGTACATAGGGGAGTTTGGGGGAACTTCTAGAAATCCAAAGCTAACAGTGAAAGAGGCAAAGACAGGGGGTGGGAAGAGACACAGAGTCATCTGGAGATACGGTGGGGGGTGGGGGGTGGGCATAGATCCCTGGAGGGAGCCTGGAATGGGGGCAGTGCAGACAGAAGCAACTACCCTGGTCTGAGGGCTGGAGTCAGAGGTGAGGAGGGCTGTTGTCTGTTTGCTTCCTGTGGCTGATTCTATTCCCATTCCCCCTCCTCACAGGGTGATTCTGGGGGACCCCTGGTGTGTGGAGGACAGCTCCAGGGCCTTGTGTCCTGGGGAATGGAGCGTTGTGCCATGCCTGGCTTCCCGGGGGTCTACGCAAACCTGTGCAATTACCAAAACTGGATCCAGAGAACAATGCAGGGCAACTGATTATCCATCACCATCCTGTCATTACCAGCTGTCCCTGTGCTTTCACTGCCTCCTCCATCAGACACTGAAGTCCTCCTCAGCCTTCCTCCCACACACTTAAGACTCTAGTCTCCAGCCTCCTCTCTCAGACCCAGGACCCCAGGCCCAGCCTCCTTCCTCAGACCCAGGGATCCAGGCCCAGCCTCCTCCCTCAGACCCAGGGATCCAGGCCCAGCCTCCTCCCTCAGACCCAGGAGTCCAGGCCCAGTCTCCTTCCCTCAGACCCAGAAGTCCAGGCCCAGCCTCCTTCCTCAGACCCAGGACCCCAGGCCCAGCCTCCTCCCTCAGACCCAGGACCCCAGGCCCAGCCTCCTCCTCAGACTCAGGACTCCAGGCCTAGCTTCTTTCCTCAGAGTCAGGGATCCAGACCCAGCCTCCTCCCTCAGACCCAGTACCCTAGGCCCAGCCTCCTCCTCAGAATCAGGAGTCCAGGCCCAGCCCTCCTCCCTCAGACTCAGGACCCCAGGACCAGTCCTCCTCCCTCAGACCCAGAAGTTCAGGCCCAGCCTCCTCCCTCAGACCCAGGACCCCAGGTCTAGCCTCTTTCCTCAGAGCCAGGGATCCAGGCCCAGCCTCCTCCCTCAGACCCAGTATCCTTGCCCTTACTCCAGGCTCCCCCTTCCTTCCCAGGGTCTTGGCTCTGGAGTCTCTCATAGCTGGTGGTCACAGTTTGAGACTCACTGGGTCCAGAAGCTGGAGTACAAATGCTCTGGACCAGCAACCTCATCCAAAGAAGGATGCTTCAAAAACTCTTACTATCTCTAAAACCAAATAAATAAAAACAAAAATGGAACAATCCCAACTTTCCTCTATGCTTTCCATTAGTCCATTCCCACGAACACTGTGTGCTGTGAGAGGGGGCTGCCTCCGGCACTGAACTCGTCCTGGAGCCTGCCCGTCACTGTCCATCCACCTGTGCTTGGGTTCCCCATCTCTGAGCTGCCTCGTTTCCTGGCTACTGCACACACAGAGAGTAGTCAGGGTAGGGGAGGACATCTGAGGTCAAGTTCCAGCAAAGCCTGTCTCATTCTGCCTGTTCATCTCTAGCCTTCATCCCTGGCTCCAATCCCCCACAGAGGCAGGACACAAGTGACCTTGAATTCCAGGGTCCAGGCCCAGCCCCCCTCCCTCAGACCCAGGGATCCAGGTCCCACCCTCCTCCCTCAGACCCAGGGGTCCAGGCCCAACCTCCTCCCTTAGACCCAGGGGTCCAGGCCCAGCCCTCCTCCCTTAGACCCAGGGTCCAGGTCCCACCCTCCTCCCTCAGACCCAGGGTCCAGGTCCCACCCTCCTCCCTCAGACCCAGGGTCCAGGTCCCACCCTCCTCCCTCAGACATGGAACCATGAGCATGATACAGAGATAGCAGATTTTGCCAGCTTCAGGCAAGCCATCCCTAACTTCCCAAGACTGTTATGTCATTGGGAAGCTCCTCTTTCTTTCAAGCAGTAGTTATTGAACACCTGCTATCATAGTCATTTGTCTATTTTGGATACCTACTGTGCAGCAGTCCTCAACCTAGTTGCTGGAGAAGGTACGGTCAAGATTCTATCCCCAAACCCTGCTTGCACAACCTACATTCTGGCCGTGGGCAGCCCACAGGAAATAGTAAACATCAAAAGAGTCAAGTGGCGTCGCTGGGAATTAAAATGGCCGTTCAGTTAGGCTGAGCGGCGGTGCCCACTCATACTTATGGAAACAACTGGAGAAGATTCAGACATTTAAGAGTTGCTTGATAAACACAACCATTGTTGAAATTCAAGTGACATAAATTCATAATGAAATAATTTGGAAAATAAAATCAAAGGGCTGGAGAGCTGGCTCGGCAGTTCAGAGCACGGGCTGCTCTTGCAGAGGACCTGGGTCCGTTCCCAGCACCCACCTGGTGGCTCACAGCTGTCTGTAACTCCAGCTCAGGAGGTCTGGTGCTGCCTTCTAGTTGCTGCAGGGACTGCATGCACGTGGTGCACAAACACACATACACAACACACACAAACCTAAGAGTAAACACACTTTAATAGATCAATCCATACAACAGCATTCCTACACTTCAAGCTGTCGTTTGAGGCCATTTGTGTATATTGTGTCCTGTCTGTCCGTTTTCTGTTTGCTGTGACAGAATGGGTGGCAAAAGCCACTCAGGGATTAGTTTGCTTTATCTCACAGTTTAGGGGATGGGGACCATCGTGGTGAGGAAGGCATGGAGGGAGAAGTGCTGCCTGGAGGGAGGGAGGGAGGGAGGGAGGGAGGGAGGGAGGGAGGGAGGGAGGGAGGGAGGGAGGAGGAAACCAAGGACAGACCAACAACAATTACACCACAGTGCAGCTTGCTAGCCCAGTGAATGTTTGGAGGTTCCTACATGAGCAGGGACAACATGAAGGCAGTGGCATCATGGCGAAGCTCCCTGGAGCACAGCTGGGGACTCACCGAACACTGAAGCCCTGGCGCTCTGCCTGTGGCTTCCAGGCAGTTGGGCAAGTGGGAAAATTCCCCCTCCAGCCCTTGTTGCTGTTTTTATAACCTTTAAGATGGCCCTTGTGAATCTTGGAAACTTTAGCTTTCTCAGACACGTGACATTTGTTTACTTTTAGAGTTTCATGAGTACCCTGAACCTCCTTCCTGGAAAGAATGTACATGCAATTTAAAAATATTAATTTCATTTTAGACAGGATCTAGTATGTATTCCTGCCTGGGCTAGAACTGGCTATGTAGACCAGGCTGGCCTTGAACTCACAGAGATCTGCCAGCCTCTGCCTCCTGAGTGCTGGGATTAAATAGGTGTGCCACCACATCTGACTGGCTTATTTTTAATTATGTGTATGTATATGGGGTCAGGGTGCATGAATTCATGCAGATGCCCACAGACACCATAGGTGTTGAGTTCCTAGAGCTGGAGTTACATACAGGCAGTTGCAAGCAGCCCTGTGTGGGTGCTGAGAACCAAGCTTGGGTCCTTAGCAAGAGCAACGTGAGCTCTTAACCACCGAGTCATCTCTTCAGCCTCCATGGAGGGTGACCCCTTATCACCTCAATGCATCACTATTAAACCCTAAAGCTTCCTTTCTTGTTTGTCCCCAAGAGCTCATATTAATACCACTAAAACAATCTAAAACATTCCAACTTATAAAAGCTCTAGTCTTTAAAAATTCAACCACTTTAAAAGTTCAGTCTTTTTGAAATATTCAGTTTCTCTCTCTTCTACTAAAACTCTAAAACTGTGGCCTTCTGTTTTGAAAAAAAAAAAAAAAAAAAAGTGAAATCCTTTCTTACTCCAGGAGGGAAGAGCCAGGGCACAGTCACAGTCAACTCAGGTCAAAACCAAAGTCCAACTGTGTCCAGCTCAGTGCTGTTAGGTCTCAAACTTGGGACAAATGGCTGAGGTGCCTATTTAACACATCAAGTGGAAGCTGGCCACCAGGTTCTCCCAGCATCCCTCAGTCCCTACCTGTTACAGCCCTCCTGGCTGGCATACCCCACCCCCTACCCTGAACTCTCCAGTGCAGGGGGCTGGGCTGCTCTTCCCTGTATAATCCAGCCATTTTAGTTACCTGTTCTCTTTGTACCTTTGGGCATCCTGGCTGCTGCACCTGGTTCCTCTCTTTCCTCTCCTCCTCACATGGCCCAGCTCAGTCTGATCATGTCCACTCTGGACTCTCCCAGATGTCTCTGCCTCTGATTATACTCTCCCTTTTATCTACAATAAACCTTCTCCTCCACCATACCTAGAAGCAGTCCTGTTTCCTTTCTTTTTTTTTTTTTTTTTAATTCAAGTGTCAGTCATCTGGGACTCACTTCTGGACTCCAAGGGGCTTGAACAGCTCTACCTCTCTGGCTCTGCCATCCACAGCCTCAAAGCTTGTATCCTAGCCTCAGAGCAGCTCCACTCCACACCTGCTGGTGTCCTTGGTGATCGTCCCACGGTATTGGCATCTCCAAAATGCTCAGGTCTCTACTGCCACTGGCTCCCCTTCACCAACAGCCTCCTCTGGGCTCTCTTCAGTGACTCTGATCCTGCCACATGGTGCCAAACCTCAGCTTCTCCAGGACCCCTCAAATACTGGAGTTTCTACTGAAAACCAGAGTTGCACTTCACCAGCGTCCTCTTTTCAGGGACTCCAGTCTTGCCACACAGTGCAAAGCCTTATCTGCTCTCTATGACCCCTTCATGCGTTCAAGACCAGTACCACCTGGGAAACTCCCCACATTACCAAGTTTAGATACAGCCTTGACCCTCTCTCTGAACCACAGCCTCTGTGTGCTGACCCTGAAGAAACACTTCCCAGAAGACTTCACCTCAGTGATGCTGCTCTCTTCTTAGTCACAGCTCCAACTGGCCAGCACTCATGGTCCCAGCCAAGAAAATATTTGACTTTAGTGTTTCTGGTCTCTTGTTAATGACAGCTTCACCCACCTGACCAGAACCACAGAGTCTCAATATCAAACAGTCCCAACAGAGTCTTTAAAGGACTCTCAAACTTCCCTCAGAAGTTTCACAAGCCAGGCCTCCGGTGTGCACTGCTCTCAGATTATCTTCTAAGTCCCTACAGTAGCTCATTAAGCTTTGAATACTAAGTTCCAAGGTCCTTCCACAGTCCTTCCCAGAACATGGTCTCATGTCACAGCAGCACCCACTAGTACCAGCTTTTGCCCTTGTCAGGGTTCCTATTGTTCTGATAAGGATCACGACAAAAAGCAACATGGAAAGGAAAGGGTTTATTTGACTTACACTTTCACATCACAGTTCATCACCAAAGGAAGTCAGGACAGGAGCTCAAGGCAGAAACTGAAGCAGAAGTCGTGGAGGAGTGCTGCTTACAAGCTTGCTCCCCTTGGCTTGCTCACTTGTCTTTCTTATACACCCTAGGACCACTGCCCATAGGCTGGGCTCTCCCACAGCAATCAAGAAAACACACTACAGGCTTGCCTACAGGCAATCAGATGGAGGTGTTTTCTCAGTTAAGTTCCTCTTCCCAGATTACTCTAACTTATGTCAAAAGCCAAGCAGGACAGAGGGAATGTTTTAATTCAAAACTTCCTGGCCCTTAAGGAGCCTTCTTCCAGGGTGGGATGTTTCAACCCAGGAGCATGCACATGCACGTGTGTGTGTGTGTGTGTGTGTGTGTGTGTGTGTGTGTGTGTGTGTTTAGGTCGGAGGTCAACCCCAGGTGTCATTCATCAAGAGCTGTTCACCTTGTTATCTGAGACAGTCTTTCACTGCTCAGGAGCCTGTTGATCAAGGAAGGCTGGCTAGAAAGCAAGTCCCAGATTGGGATTGCAAGTGCATGCCACCACGCCTGCTTTTTTTTTTTTAATGTAAGTTCTGGGGATCAAAATCAGGTCATACCAACTGAACTATAATATCACCAGCTCTCCTAGGAATTTCTTCTTTTTTTCTTTAATTTTTTTTCATTTCAAAAATGTTATATGCATGACTATTCTGCCTGCATACATGCATGTGAACCATGTGCATGCCTGGTGCCTGTAGAGGCCAAAAGAGGGCATCAGATCCCCTAGAACTCAAGTTACAGATGATTGTGAGCCAGTGTATGGATGCTGGGAATTTAACCTGTGTCCCCTGGAAGAGCAGCCAGTACTTTTAACCACTTAGCCATCTCTCCAGACCCTCTAGGTATATCTTAATTCAAACAACTTGACAATCAAAATTAATCATCACAATGAACTACATATCTCATCCCAACTGCATATCCAGTGAGTTAACATTTTTTTCCTGGTTAGCGTTTGTCAACTTGACATAGCCTAGCATCACCTGCTGTGGAATAATCCTCTGTACACTGTAAAGATTTGTCATTTGAATTGTTTTAATAAAATGCTAATTGGCCAGTAGGCAGGCAGGAAGTATAGGTGGGGCAATTAAACTAAGGATGATGGGAAGGAGAAGGGCAGAGTCAGGAGTCATCAGCCAGACACAGAGGGAGCAGGAGATGAACATGCCATTCTAATAAAGGTACCACCATGTGGCAAAGCATAAATAGAAATAGGGGTTAACTTAAAATGTAAGAGCTAGTTAGTAATAAGCCTGAGCTATTGGCCAAGCATTTATAATTTATATTCAGCCTCTGAGTCGGTTATTTGGGACCAGGCGGTTGAAACACAGAATGTTCCTTTACAGTCACCTAAGAAGGGGGTCTTAATTGAGGAATTGTGTAGGCTAAATTTGCCTGTGGATATCTCTGTGAGGGATGTCTTGATTATTAATTGGTGTAGATAGAGGGCCCAGGGCATTGTGTGAGGCACTCCCTAGACAGGTGGTCCCAAGCTGACCATGAGCCTGTGCAAGGAAGCAAACAGTATTCCTCCATGGCTTCTCCTTCAAACTCCTCTTTGAGTTCCTGCTTTGACTTCCTTCAATGAAGGACTTATAACCTGTGAGCTGAAATAAACTTTTTCCTCCTCTAATTTGCTTTTGTTATGGTATTTTTCACAGCAACAATGTGAAACTAGAACACACCAGTAACCTGACATCAGACGAAGCAGGACTATTTACATCACGGCAATTGGCAAATAGGACAGCTTTGTTTTCAGAGAGTCAACATCAAACCTCTAGCAGCGCAGCCATAGAAATGTCTGCCTGGGAATGACCTCATGATCTTTGTGTACGTCTTGGATATGGTGTGGTTAAGAAAGCTGTTAGGCTGGCCTCGTGTAGGAGACAACATGGGGTTTGGCAGTTTTGGGGTGGCAAGCCTTAGACCTGTATTATTAAAGCAACACGTAAGATTGCTAGGGAGTGGAACTGGAGAGGTGGCTCAGTGGTTAAGAGTGTTTGCTGTTCATGTGGGGGACCTGAGTTCAGTTGCTCGTACTCACATTGGAGGGCTCATAACCACCACCTCCAGGGGATCCAGTGCCCTATTCTGACCTCTGTAGGCACTGTATTTGCATAGTATAGCACACACACACACACACACACACACACACACACACACACACACACACACACACACAATAAATAACCAGAGGTTAACAAGGGTCTACTGTTGGTCTGTATGTTGGAAGCAGGACCTGAGCTGATTTCATTCACCATTATCTCTTACATTGTACAAAGCTCATCCTGTAATTCTCAGCTTGCATTCTTCTACAAAGCTAAGCAGAAAATAATTTATATTAAAGATGGCTTCAATCTGATTTTCCAACCCACCAACCCACCTATAATAGTTGAATACCTTATTTTATTGATTCTAATAGGTGCATCCTTTTTACTTTATCTTTCCTAGTGCTGGGAACTGAACCAGGGCTTTCTGCACGCCAAGCAAGTGCTGTACCACTAACCTATATCCCCAACCCTCCTCTTACATCACTTCCTTCTTTCCTTCCTTCCTTCTCCCCTCCTCTCCTTTTCTCCTTTTCTCCTCCTCCTCCTCCTTCCTCTCTCTCTCTCTCTCTCTCTCTCTCTCTCTCTCTCTCTCTCTCTCTCTCTCTCAGACAGGTGAGACTATGTAGCTCTGGCTGTTCTGGAACTCACTATGTAAAACAAGCTAGCCTCGAACTCACAGAGATCCTGCTTTGTCTCCTATGTGCTGAGATTAGAGGCATGTGCCAGCATGCTCAACTCCAGCCCGTTTTATCCATAGAAGAAAATATTAACACATTTTAAAATCAAAACAGGAATAGAGTGAATTCACTAACTTGGGGAATGTTAGGTTGCACAGGAATAAGAAACTCCATCTCCAACAACTGTAAACATTTCTGTCTCTACCTCTTTTTTGAGGGGGGGGTGGAGCACAGACAGCATAATCTGTTTGTGAAGACAAACTGTCTTAACTAGAATCTGATCCTTAGCTCTTGTAAAACTTGCTTAGCTCCAGAGAAAAATCTCTTTGGGGATGGGGATGAAAAGATCAGCTTAGGATGGCCACACAGACAAGACTATGCCGTGCCTGGCTCTAGATAAGCTATGGGCTATTTCTGGTCACTATGGGATCTCCCGCAGCAGAAGCTGGAGGCTTTGGTAGCCCACCCACTAAAGTTTCTCCTTTGATGTCCGGGTGCTGTTAGATATCTCACTGGGAGTGGGTGATTCGCAGAACACTCCCCTTTTATACTTCAATATCCCTCAAACTGGACAGCACCTCACAATTAACTGAGCATCATGTCTTACTATTATTCCATAATTCAGATGGCAGATCCTCTGTCTTTCTTAGTGGCTTAGAAAATAATAAGTCAAATATAACCAATACCGTGTATTTAATAAACTAAGGCACAAAGGAAGTCACTGAAGCTGGGGCTGTCAGTCTGCAGCTTTTTTTTTTTTTTTTTTTTTTTTTGGTTTTTTCAAGACAGGGTTTCTCTGTGTAGCTTTGCGCCTTTCCTGGAACTCACTTGGTAGCCCAGGCTGGCCTCGAACTCACAGAGATCCACCTGGCTCTGCCTCCCGAGTGCTGGGATTAAAGGCGTGCGCCACCACCGCCCGGCATCTGCAGCTTTAAATGGGGGGCCGGATTGCTTTGACTCTTTTCTTTAAAAAAAAAAAAGATTTATTTTATTTTATGCCTATGGGCATTTTACCTGAATGTATATCTGGGCACCATGTTTGTACAATGCCCTCAAAGACCAGAAGAGTGTGTTGGACCCCCTGGGACTGTAGTTCCAGACAGTTGTGAGATGCCATGTGGATGCTGGGAATCGAACCTGTGTCTAGCCAGTGTTCTTAACCACTCAGCCATTTCTCCAGCTGACCTTTCTCTTTTAAATATCCTCTCTCTCTCTCTCTCTCTCTCTCTCTCTCTCTCTCTCTCTCTCTCTCTCTTTCCCCTCTGTCTCTGGATGTGTGTGTGTGTGTGTGTGTGTGTGTGTGTGTGTGTGTGTGTGTGTGCATTCACAGGTGCATATTGAAAATGCATTCATCTGCTGGGCATGGTGCCACACACCTTTAATCCTAGGTAGGCAGAGGCAGACAGATCTCTGTGAGTTTGAAGCCAGCCTGGTCTACAGAGAGAGTTCCAGGACAGCCAGAGCTACAAAGAGAAACCCTGTCTCAAACCCCATCCCCCCTCAAAAAAAAAGAAAAGGAAAGGAGGGAAGGAAGGAAGGAAGGAAGGAAGGAAGGGGAAGGGAAGGGAAGGGAAGGGAAGAAAGAGAGAGGGAGAGGGAGAGGAAATGCGTTCATGCAGTGAACATGTGTTCAGTGCCTACAGAAGCCAACAGAGGGCATCAGATCTCCTTTGAGCTGGAATTGCAGGTGGTTGTGAGGCACCTAGGGTGGGTGCTGGGAACCAAACTTTGGTCCTCTGCAAGAGTGGTATGTACTCGTAACCACTGAGCCATCTCTCCAGCTCCATTCTTTCTTTTTACTTAAAAAACAAACAAGTATTTGTGTGTGTTCATGTGCATATGTGGTATGTGTAGGTAAATGTGTGGGGTCCAGAACAACTCTGGTGTCATCCTTAGGGAGGTCATCCACCTCTTAGGGAAAAGATCTCTCGTTAGTCTAAAGTTCACCAATAATGATAGGCCCGCTGGTGAGTGAGTCCAGTGGACCCTCTTGTCTCTGTTTCCCCAGCCCTGTGATTACAATCATATGCCACCATGCTCAAACGTTTACAGCAATTCTGAGGACTTAACCAATCCCTCAGCCCGCTTTGTCTTCTTAACCTTCCACCTTGATGTTTAATATTCTGGTTTCTTGCTTATAAACCAGCCACAGACTCTTGCTGACATATGCTCCCCAACATGATAGGCATTAGGTTTATCATGTGAATTCATTTATTTTTAATTTTTTTTTTAAATTTTATATGGATCTGTGGGGGTGCAATGTCCACTGAGGCCAGAAAAGGTCATCAGATCCCCTGAGCTAAAACTACATCAGATGCCAGTACTGGGAACTGAACTCAGGTCCTCTGCAAACTTGCTCTTAACTGATGGGCCGCCACTCCAGCCCCATGAGTTCATTTAGTATTTTATTAAAATTAGCTAAAATTGGATGCCCACTGAAATTTTATGACTTAATCACACTCTATTTCGGGTACCTGGCTAGTGATGTTACATCGGACAACAAACCTACGGAGTTCTGCTGGAAAACACTGCTCCAGCTTTTACTCTTTCTTCTCAGGTTGATGTCTAGGAAATTGTGGAAACTTCCTGAATTTGTTGGAAATGCAGGACCTTGGTGTTGTTTCAGATCAACTGACAGCATGTCTGAACTCTATAAATTCCCAAAACTGAATCAAATCAAGATCCCCAGAAGCCTCCAAGAACATTAAAGTTTGAGAAGCACTGCTCAGTAGTGTGTGTCCACCATGTTTAGGAATCCATCCACCAGCGATGAACAATTAGGTTATGCTGCATACACCATTTAAGCAACAGTTCAGCCATATGATGGGTCATCTTGATGGTCTATTTGATGGGATTTAGAATCACCATGGAAACAAAAGATGGCTAAAACAAAAGGCATACCGTTAATCAATTTTACCGAATATCAGGAGTTGTCCCCCAGAAAATAAAAGTTCCCATCTTCAACAATGTGTTTTATTCATTCATCCAGTGAATATTCATTAAATCCTACTGTGTGATAGGTACCAGTCAAGGAATAAAACAGTTAAACATTTCTGCATTTCAAAAGTTCACCTCACATTCTAGAAGGGAAGCTGAAGAGAATCAAATGAATAAACAAAACATGAAGCATGAGAGATGAGAGTAAGTAAGTCCCATAGAGAGAAGAAGTAAAGCTGGGAAAAGAGAATGCCTGTGGAGAGTTGAGATTTTTATGTTGAATAGTTATGGAACTTGAAAGGCCCGGGTTGTCCCAGCACTGCACATCACAGAGAAGATATCTGAGGCTGGGTAGATAACTCAGTTGTTTAAGGACTTGCCTTGCAAGCATGAGGACCTGAGCAAGGCTGTATGACAATTTTCTTCAAATTGAAAAAATTCAATCCTGGAAAGTGATTCTTTTAAAACTTATGAAGTAACCAACTCACAAGTTTCAGAGAGTCCCTAAAACCAACAAGACCCACAAAGCCCTTCCCAAGAAAAGACTGCTGAGGAGAAGAGACTCTCTAACTTGTGGAGCTGCTCGCAAGTTCTGAAGAGAGTTCCAGGGATGCATCTTTCACAAGTTGTTACCCATGCTAGAGTGGGCTCTTTGGTGATGCAATTACTTTTGAGTCATCCATGCTCCTGGAAGTAACCCTAATAAACTCATTGGGTCACTATTTTTAGACATCAGGGGAGTGATTTCTTTGGTCTGTAGTTGGTGCCCTATCTAGGATGAGTAAATATTTGTTCACAACTCCCCAGGAAAAGTACTCACATAAAAAGCTGAGTGTGATGGTGTGTGCTTTTAATCCCATTCATTACTGGACAGGTAGGGACAGGCAGATCCTTGAGACTTGCTGGCCAGCCAGAACAGCCTGCTAGGTTAACTCCAGGCCAGTAGGAGATGCTGTCTTAAATTTTTTAAAGGTGGACAGCACCTGAGGAACAGCACTTGAGGCTGTTCTCTGGCCTCCACATGCACAGTGTACCCACACCCAAACACACTCTCACTATCACCACCACCACCACCACCACCATCATCATCATCGTCAAAGAAGACTTTTGACTCTCACCCCGTTTTTGTAAGTCTTTGGAACATTCTGACTGATGATAGTTCCTTTGTTTACCTTGGAGAATTTGGCTACATCATATCATCTATACCAGTGGCTCTCAACCTGTGGGTTGCAAGGGTCAAATGACCCTTTCAAGGGGTCGCCTAAGACCATCAGAAAACACAGATATTTACATTACAATTCATAACAGTAGCAATATTACAGTTATGAAGAAGCAATGAAAATAATTTTGTGGCTGGTGGTCACCACAGCATGAGGAACTAACTGTATTAAAGGGTCACAGCATTAGGAAGGCTGAGGACCACTGTTCTATACTAATGCTGTGTAGGAAATGTGGAGACAGGTATCAGTTTGACCTCAGTGTAAACAGAGACTGAAAGCCCCCACACTGGTGGGAAGCCATGTGGGTGTGACCAACTTCCCCAGTACAAACTTCTGTGAGTGCCCCTGGCTGGCAACACTCCATACATGTCCTGCATCATGGTTGAGAAAGTGAAGAACTCTCCACAGGACTACACAGGGAGAGGATAGATGGGAGTTCATGTTGGGACCTTCTGGACTCTACCCAACACAGCTTTTCTATGATTTTTTTAAAAAGATTTATTTATTTTATTTTATGTGTGTGGGTGTTTCACTGGCAAGTATGGCTGTGCACCATGTGAGTGCAGTGACTGTGGAGGCCAGAAGAGGGCATCAGATCCTTGGGAACAGGAGTTGTAGACAGTTGCTGACCGGCTTATGGGTGCTGGGTGCTAAACCTGGGTCCTCTGGAAGAGCAACAAGTGCTCCTAACCAGTGAACCATCTCTGCAGCCTCCTCTTTGATGCTTCTTAATTGATTTCTTTTCTCTTTTATGTGTGCAGCTGTACATGTGGGGAGGTATGCATGCACATGTTGCCTGCAAATGGGTCTGTGCACATGAGTGCAGTGTCTGCAGAGGCCAGAAGAGGGAACTGAGGTTACAAGTGGTTATGAGCTGCTGGACATGAGTGCTGGGAACAGAACTGTCCTCTGCAAGAACAGTGTGTTCTTAACCACTGAGCCATCTCTTCAGACTCCCTTGGTTTTTGTTTGTTTTCTTTATTCCATTTTATGTGTATGAGTGTTTTGCCTGCATGTATATATGTGCACCTATGTGTGCCTGGTGCACAAAGAGGTCAGAAGAGGGGGTCTAAAGTCTTGGAACAGGAGTTACAGACAATTGTAAGCCATCACATGGGTGCTGGGTTTGAACTCCGGCCCTCTACAAGAGCAATGAGTACCTTAAACCGCTGAACCATATCTCCAGCCCATCCCCTTTGTTTTTTGACATAGGTTTCTTTCACTGATCTGAAGCTCACCATAGCAGGTTAGATTGTCTGGCCAGTGAGCCCCAGAGATCTACCTGTCTCTGCCTACCCAACAAGGGAGCTGCAAGTGTGTGCCATCACATCTGACTTTTTCATGGGTTCTGGGGAGTGGAACTCAGGTCTGGTGCTTGTAAGGAAAGCACTTCTCTCCAGACTGGATTTTGTTTTGTTTTGTTTCTTGTGGGAGTGGGGAGCATTTGAGGTTTTCTGTAGCCAAGTCTGGGCTTGAATTCACTATATCTCAAGACAACTCTGAACCTCCACCTCCTGAGTACTGGGGTTACTAGTGCACACCACCTTGCCCAGCTCCAGATTTTCATCTGTATCATTTTAATTTAAAAAGCTTTGACTTTATTTAGGTGGAGGGTATCGGTGAGGGTGGGTTGGGATGGATGTGGGTGCACGTGTGTCATTGTGTGGATGCCACAGCACACAGGTCGGTCAGAGGACAGCCTGTGGGACTCAGTTCTTTGTTTCTACCATATGGATCCCAGGGATCAAACTCGGGTTGTCCAGTTTGACAGCACGCCCGCACCTCTGCTCTCTGAGCCATCTCGCTGGTCCTCATGGTAGCTTTCCACGGTGACCAACAAAAACCATGAGCCTAACACTTTTCTGAGTTTACGATTCCTTCTAGTAACTCACTGGATCTGTTCTGAGGAGCCCCAACTTTACCAGTCAAAGACATCTTCATGGAGATGACAAGGACTGATGAAACCATAGAGACACAGCTGAGAAAAGATGGTTCCAGGCAGTGAGAAAAGCAAACAAAATGTCCTGAAATGAAAATGTGCCTGGCAGGAGAAGCAGGAGAGAGAAGAGGGCATCAGATCCTATCAAGAGCATTGGTTGCAGGTGGTCTAAACCTGGTTTACCTGCCATAAGAAGGCATTCATTCTGAGTGAAGTCTCAGGGTTTTGAGAACCCTCTTACTCTGTAAGAGGTCCCTCTGGGGAGTAGGGGGCTGGAGAGGCTGCTCAGTGGTTAAGAGCACTGGCTGCTCTTCTAGACACCACTGGTTTGATTCTCAGTTCCCACAAGGTGGCTCACAACCCGCTGTGGCTCCAGTTCCTGGGGATATGACGCCATCTTCAGGCCTCTGTGGCCACTGCACGTACATGGTGTGGAGGCAAAACACTCATACACATAAAATAAAAATAAATCTCAAAAAGAAAAGAAAATAGAGAGAGGTCCCTCTGCATAGCTGTGAAGCCTGGCAGGTCTGGGTTCTTCGAACTCTGCACTTCACAAGGGGAAAATATGGTTCTTTCCTGGGAGATAATCTCCAAGTCCTTGGAACATTCTGCCTGCTAACACCATCTCGTTCATCTGGGTTCGTATGGCTAAGCGACATCTGTATATGTTGAAAACAGGCTATGGATAGGAGATGTCAAGATGGTGCAGTGGGGTAAGTGCTTGTCATGCAAGCACGAGGACCCGAGTTCAGATCCCCAGAACCCACATAAAGCTGGAAGCTATAGCATTCATCTGTAACCCCGATGTTCCTGCAGAGAGGTGAGAGGCGAAGACAGGAGAGTTCTTGGAAGCTCCCAAGGGAGCTACCCTAGTGCACACAGCAGTGAACAATGAGAGATCTCATCTCGAGGTGGACAGCAGTGACCATCAACCAAGATTGCTATCCAACCTTCACAAGTGCACCCTGGTCCATTCCTTCCCTCAATTATAAACACAACGTGTGCGCACACACACACACACACACACACACACACACACACACACACACACACTTAAAATGTAGAGTTCAGACAGAGGCAGAAGCAAAGAGACCACACAGGGAACTCAAAGTAGCCCAGCTGAGAAGGGGGAGTCCAGGAAGACGTCAGGGGAGCAAGAAAGAAGATGGTGAGAAGTGGTCAGGTTCTGGATCTGTTCGGAAGGTAGAGCTGGGAGGGTTCATAGAAGAATGATCTATGATGTGAGAAAAGGAACCCAAAGTCAAGGCCAAGTTCTGGCTGAGTAAGGAAAGGATGGTGTGGCCACTGACGATCGAGAAGATCGAGAGGAGCAGAACACGGCGATGCGGAGTGGGCAGGCAGATGTTAAACTTGAAAGCCCCGGAGCAAGAGTCCAGAGACATTAAATTGGGAAGTAGTTGTCAACCTGTAGATAATATTTAAAGCCACGTGACTGGATGAGGCCACAGGTGCCCTTGATGGGGGTACCGGGAGAATGCACTCATGGAATAGGCTCAGGGGAACTACATGCCAGAAGTGTAGCCGATATTTTAGAGACAGAACTGAATCAAATGGGAGCAGAGATGGGCCAGCAGTGGAAGGGGGATGCCAAGGTTGGAGGAAGAAGGTGTGCCCCATTGCTATTTTCTTATGATAGACGGGGGAAATTCTACCAGTTTATGCTAATGGGACATTTTCTGGGGAAGAAAAACTATTGATTGTCCTGTCAAAAAGGGTGTTGGAACAGCACCCTTGAGTTGTCAGGAGGGACAGGCTCCTGAGGGGTCTGTCTTAGCCACAGGGACAGAGGGATAGAGACAGAGGGTGTGGTGCAGAAGCAGGTAGCTGGTAAGACAGACTTTTGAACTCTCTCTATTCTGGTGGCAGAGAATGAGGGTGGTGGGGATTAAACTCAGTGTTCCTAATGACAGGACCCAGCTGAGACATCCAGTCTCCAAGAGTCTGCTGTCTTCTTGGGGATTTCAGCCTTTCTCCCATGTCTCTGCCCTCCTCCTCCCTTGGCTTCCCATGTCTGTGTATTTACATCACCTCTACTCAGACCCAAGATAGGAACCACTAGGAATGTCAACTCTTCTTCTGGTCCTTTCTTCCTCTGTGTCCTCTGTCAATTCATGTTTACATTAGACTCTGGGTGTGGGGCAGATTTTCTTGTCCCAGCCAACACTTCCAACCAGAACTTCCAGTTTATGCTTGACAAAGAATCCTATTTTGAAGCCAAGCTAGGGTGGGGCCTCCTCTGGAAAGCTTGGGGCTGCCTCCATCTCCAGTTTTGGTTCTTTAATAAGTACACGGAGACCCACGATCCCCGCCAAGCGTTCTTCTAAACACCTTCAAATATTAGTTCACTTAACTCTTTTCTATGAGGTGAGTGCTGTGGATGGGGGCCATGTTGCAAATGAGGACACTGAGGCACAGAGCAACTACCTCGCCTGAACTCAGGCTATCTATGAGTAGGTGTCAAGTTGTGAGCCACTAGGAACATTGACTCTTCTCTTCTTTTCCTTCTCCAGCTAGGCTGCCCATACATGGAAAGACCATGAGCTGTGAGACGGTACCCCTGGACTTGGTCCAGTGTGAGTATCAGCCATGGGCTGCTTGCTGCCTTATTAATGAAGTGAGGGGGTGGAAGGTGCGCAGCCCTTGGTGGGTCCGTGACCTCACTTCAACACAGGTAGGTTACCTGAGTCCTGGCCAATCATAACCTTGAACATCAACATTGACCTGGCGATCACCCCTCAACAAATGCCAACACCAGCCACCCCCACTCCTGGCTTCAGCCCCTCCCAAGTGAGAAAGCTTTACTGGAAGCTTGAGCCTGGGCCACAAGAGGGCACAGGTACCCTGACTTCCCACACAAGCTGTCACCTCATTTCACCTAGCATCCTCCCTCCTGCCACCCCACCTGAACCCGACTCTACCGGAAAGGAATGGGCTCAGCACCCACTCCAAACCCTGCCCGGGGAGGTGGAGGAAGTCTCTAGGGTGGGGAAGGACAATGGCCTTTCAGTCACCTTAACAGGAACTCACAGATGTGACCCTGCCCCCTACCAGGACCTACCCCAACACAAATGCTCAGCCTGTGTCTAGTTCCCATCGCTGGTATTCACCCACAATCCCAACCATCTCAACGTCCTTCCATCCTCCATCCTGCCCTCCAACCCACCCCAACCCAACAGGACCCTATCAGCATCCTTATCTCCATGTCCCTCCCATCTGCAACCCAACCCTATCCCCAAACATAACCTAGTATCACAGTACCCTTCTTCCCAACCCCACTGCATTTCCAGTGAGCTCATTAGAATCACCAGAACCCTAACAACAATTCACTTCAGTTCTTACATTAAAACTAAACTTCTCTTCCTAGTGAAGGACTGAGATAATAGACCCAATAGGTTCTTCAATGGAAAATCAGATAAATTATCTGATTTTAAAACATCTCTGCATCTGTGTTATTGTCTTTGAGATGCTTCTTTACCCCATTGAGAAGTACTAGGGCTTGAACATGGAGCCCTACCATGGTAGACAGGCGCTCTACCACCGAGCTATGCCTCCAACCTTCACTGGGGGATTCTAAGTAGGGCTCTACCCCTGAGCCATGCCTCTGTTCCCTTCATACTTTGCATACTCTTGCACAGGCTGGCCCTGAACTCAGTCTGCAATGCAGGCTGATCTTGAAGTTTCCATCCTCCTGCCTCAGCCTCTCCAGGTATTTAGAATGACAGAACTGTGCAGTAAGGCCCTGTGATATTCAGTGCTACTTTATAACTTTAAATTGCAGGTATCTGAGAACGATGCAAATATTCTTCTCTAAACCCATGAAATTTGCCAGGTGGAAGTATTGCTAAGGACTAATGTGCTGAGCAAAGCATTGATTTGTTAAGTTCATATTAGCATTCCTTATTGCCTATATGCTGTGGGCTTTTTCCTCTCCTTTTAAAAGTCCATACTGACCTTACACTCATCTTGTAGCAAAGGATGACCTTGAACTCCTGATCCTCCTGTCTCTCCCTCTCTAATGCTGGGCTTACAGGTGTGTGCCCCTGTACAGGGATGGAACCTCCAGCCTTCATGCATGCCAGACAAACACTTTACCAACTGAACTACAATTAGTAAAACCCTGCAACACCTTATTCTAAAAAGGAACCTTTGAACTAGGTTTGGTCTCTACATCCAAACCTTAACTACCTTGGTCTGGACTACACTATTCTCAAATCCTGTACCCAACCACAGCCCCACCTCCCATCCTGTGAACCTTCACCCTACCAGCCTGTATCTTAATGATGTCATCTCTACTAGCTCCCTCTTTCCAAACTTCACTGGATCCCCATCCTTGGCTTGTTTTCAAATTCTGACCCCACCTCTGTCCTTCTTAATCCCTAATCCTGCCCCATCCACCCCCTGGGATTAACTCATGGGGCCCCACCCAGCCGAAGTTCCAGAAGCCACCTACTCATTCCCCAAACACCATCCCTTCCTCCTTCCTCTTCCTCCACCCCATCCCATCTCAGCTTGCCCCCCCACACCCTAGCCCTATCCCTCTCCACCCACCCTGCCATGCACTCCGTCACCTCATCAACTGCTTCTGAAAGGCAGCCTAGTTCAAACTACTTTCCCAGGCTCAGTCTCTGCCCCACACAAGCCCAGGGGCACTAGACAGTCTTTTGGCCAGTCACCTATGGTGATGTGTGTCTTGGGAAGGGGGTGATGAACATAAGTAGTCATCACCTTGAATTTCAGAAGAAACAAGGCTGGAGGTGAGACTCCCACTGGCTGTGCTGGCTTTGATGTTGAGAGATAAGCTTGGGTTGCCTCTGGTGGAGGGACTGGCCTTGAGGGACAGACGGGGGTGGGAGGTGGGGGGTGAGGAAGGTGGGGGGGAGGTAGGGGGTGGGGAAGTGAGGGGTGGGGAGTGGAAGATGGGGGGTGATCCCTATGGTAAAGGTGGGATTTCAGGACTGCTCAGGGATGACTATCCGGGAACGGGGGCAGACTAAGAGTATGCACAACGTGATAGCAGAGGTTGGGAAAGGAGTGAGGTGCGCACGGCAAGGGGTATGGAGGCGGGAGGAGTTTGAGAAGGAAAGTGGGCTTTCCCCTTTTCTGTGGTCCTGCCACAGGAAGGTTCACAGTGGGTTCAACTCGGGCTTGGGCGGGGCCAGATCTGGGTCCCAGCTTGTCCCAGAAGCTCCGCCTCCAAGTCGAGGGCAGAGCCCAGGCTGGGGGGTGCCTGTCAACAGCAAGCTGAGCCATTGGGGGTGGAGAGGGGGAGCCAGCACCGGGAAATGGTGCGCGCGCTGGGGGAGGGAGCTCAGGGGTTAAAAGCCATGGGTCGGAGCTGAAGTTTCTAGGCAGTTGGAGGCTGAAGTTGGCCACCTGGGCCCCTCCTCAGGTAGGGTCTCTGGGTAGGAGAGGGGCAGAGGCCTGGGGGGAGGGACATTGGAGAGGGACAAGGAGGAGGAGAAAGGAGGAGGGATGGTAAAGGGGATACAGGGCGCAGGGCAGCTGAGTCAGCGTGAGGCGCAGGTGGAGACAGAAACCTGCAGAGATGCAGGGAGTCTAAGCATGCAGAAAGACTAGACTCCAGGGAGGAGACCCAGGGTCCGGGACAGGCCCAGAGAGGGGAGAATGGGGTCAGAGGCGGGGAAGGAGTGATGGGCAAGGGAATGCTGTCCGGACTCAGCCCTCAGAGTGCAGGGGAGGAAGGGGTGACCTCTTGGAAGTGATGGCAGGCACTGGAGCTCAGAGGAGTGCACGCTGTCCCTCTACCAGCTCTCGGGGTGTCCCACACACACTGCGGATGGGATTACCGGAGGGCAAGATTCAAGGGTCAAGGATTTCAGAGTGAATAGAGCCGGAAAGTTCAAGATTGGAAAGCGCAGAGAATTTCAGTCTCGGGGCTTGCTTTGCAATACCCACTTAAACTTCTCGGCCCAGGCCCCGCCCACCCTGCCCACCCCCATCCCGGAGCTATCATGTGGCCCCTAGTGGCTGCCATCGCTTGCCTGACCGTGACCTTGTCCGGAGGTGAGTACTCAGGCACAGGGGTGGAGGCAGGGAGATCACTCACGCCAATGGTGGGAAGGGTCAAGCCACTGGGAAGGGGGAACCCGTGCGCTCCGCCCCCCCCCCCCCCCCCCCCCGCCCACTCAGGGCCAGGGAGGCCACACACTTCCTGTGTGACCTGATTTCCCAGGTGAGGTCAGCCCACCAACACCAGTGCCTTCACCTCTGGCCCCAGAGATGCCCCAGCTCAGAGAAGCCCCCAGCCCTCCCCCATTCTCTTGGCTCTTTGCAGAACACCACCACCACCACCACCACCACCACCACCACCACCACCACCACCACCCACTTTCAAGACCTCCCCAAGAGCAGGAAACCCAGCAGGACATGGGTTCAAATGTTAACAGATGCTACTTGGAGCAAAACTTGAGCCTACAATTATTTTCTTCTGCAACATCAATTGCTTGGGACAAAAAAAGAAGGGGCATGCCTAGTGTGTGATAGAAAAGGCTCTGAAAGTCGTGAATTTTTATTTTATTTACTTTTTTAAAATTTATGTCTGTACGAGGGTGCCAGATCCCCTGGAGTTATAGACAGCTGTGAGCTGCAATGTAGGTGCTGGGACTTGAACCCCGGTCCTCTGGAAGAGATGACAGTGCTCTTAACCACTGGGCCATCTCTCCGGTCCCTTATTTGGTATTTTAGTGGCTTTTTGTATTTTGTTTTTTGACACAGTGTCTCCTGTAGCCCAGGCTGGTCTCACACTCACTATGTAGCTGAGGATGGCCTTGAACTCCTAATCCTCCTGCCTCTACCTTCCCAGCATTAGGAATGACAAGTATGTACCACCAGGCTCTGTTTATGGGGTGTTGGGGACGGACCTCTGGGCTGTGTGTGTGCTAGGCACACACCAGTTGAGCTACAAGCCCAGCCCATTTCTCTGCCTTCCCATACACACTCTCTAGAAACCCTATGTATGCATGCATCATTTATTCTACAAGGGACAACACCAGGCACTGCGTGCGTTCTGCCTGTGACATCCACAGCCTATCTGGGGAGCTGTGCAGATATTATTGAAACAATTATCCAAATAATTAATAATTAATTGCCACTGTGAGGTGAGCCACTATCAGGAGCCTAGATATATAATGGAGGCTTCCAGAGA
Source organism: Peromyscus californicus insignis (assembly GCF_007827085.1). Taxonomy (NCBI): domain Eukaryota; kingdom Metazoa; phylum Chordata; class Mammalia; order Rodentia; family Cricetidae; genus Peromyscus; species Peromyscus californicus. The sequence continues at coordinate 176,918,905 of NW_026294562.1, read as the reverse complement.
CCTCCCTGGGACTTTGTTCTGACTTAAAGGAGGAGGGTCCAACAGTACCTAGCACCCTGAACCAGCCTTCGCCTGGAGGTGGGGTGGCTGCTCTGCTTTGGTGCCACACCCAGGATTCACGCCCTTGCCTCTCCTGGTGCCTTGCCCTGGGCCAGGAGCCCCACATGCTGCATCTTGTGGAATCCTCCAGATCCCAATGAGGTAGGTGCACTGCAATTACTCCTAGGACTCAGGGACAGAAGGATCCTGCCCCAAAGACACTGCCACACCTGAGCCAGGACACTAATCCAGGCTGTCTACCTGGTCCACCATGCCCTGCTCTGGAAGTCCATCGGACTGTTGGCATAATTTCTGACCTAAAGGCTTTTAAAATTCAACTTTTTTGCTTCATTTTCCTGTTGTTTTCTTTCTATTTATTTTATTTATTGATTGTATGTGTGTGTGTGTGCACATGAGCACACCTATGTATACATTGAAAAGTAAACTTTACTGGCTGGATATAGCTTAGGGGTAGAGTGCTTTTCTATAGCATAATTGAGGCCTTAGGGTCAATCCCTAGGACTTCGAAAGGTTAGATCCTTAGTACACTGCAGTTTACTTGGATAGATGGATGGATGGATGGATGGATGGATGGATGGATGGATGGATGGATGGACGGATGGACGGATGGACAGACAGACAGATAGATATAGAGATATACACACATGCACGCACACACGCACGCACGCACGCACGCATCAGTCTCAGGTCCCCATGAGAACCAAGGAAGTTTCTACCACTGACCTGCAATCTCAGTCCTCTTTTTACTTTTTATTTTGAGGTAGAGTCTCACTAAGTTCCTCAGGCCAGCTTGAACTACTGTACCCTGGGTGGGTCTTCAATTTGCAGTCTCGCCGTGTTAGTCTCCCAAGGAGCTGGGCTAACAGGCCTGCACCACCAAGCTTGCCTTAATTGGCCCTTCTCGTCTTCTGTAAAATAGCTACAAAGCACAGGTTCTGGAGAAGGATTTGCTCCCTCCTGATGAGAGTAGGGACTTCAATCCAATCAGCCTCCTCAGGAGCCTTTTACACGGACACACCTAGAGTTAAAAGAGAACTGGACCACAACTCAGCTTCCGAGTTTGTCATTTGTTTACTCACTTTTTCATCTTTGAGACAGGGTCTCAAGTATCCCAGGCTGGCCTCAAACTTGCTCTGTAGCCAAGGATGACCTTGAAGTTCTCATCCTCCTGTCTCTACATCTTAATGTCACCTTTGTCTCATTTTTTGGTCCTAACTAAAATGACCCTCTGTTCCTGCCCTTAGCTCTTAGAACCATGGGGCCCATCCCAGCATATGCAGGTGGGAAAGTGGGTTGGTGGACAAGGGACCTCCCTTGTAGTTAAGCATTTGTAAGATGCTCAGGTTGGAGGTTCGATGAATCCCACAGCTTTCTAGTGTGTGACGAACCCCCAGAGCCAGTCCTCTGTATCCACATCTCCCCATCTGAAGATTCAACCAACTATACGGCAAATAGAAAAAACACACTCTTCTAGTCAGTGCTGAGCTCACATTGGCATTACTCCCAGAGAAATAAGGTGTAGTCGTTGTTTATACAGTATTTGGCTTTTATTAGCTATTATAAATCATCAGGGGTGGGTTGATGGGACGGAAAGATGTGTAGAGGTTATATGTAAACACCGTGATGCTTTATGTAAAGGGTTTGAACATTCCTGGGTTGTAATGTCTGTAGAGCCCTAGAACCAGTTCTCCACAGATACAGAGGGAGGACTGTGTTCTTCCTACTCAACAGCGAGGGAGGCTGAGGCTGGAAATTTGCAGGACACTGCATAGTAAGAAAGCAGCCCACTGGGATCTAGACGTGCCCCACCGCCCACAGCTGTGTCTCCATTGCTGTCACATATGCTAAATCCGAGGGCTGAGACTGCTGGGCAGGGTGGTTCCGACAGCTGCTGTCAGCGGAGCTTATGGTAGGGGTGAAGGGAGCGGGAAGAGAGAGGACAAAGGAGATAGGGTAACAGAGAGAAAGGGAAAGAGAAGAGGGGCAGACAGAGGATGGAAAGAAAAGGAGAAGGAGAGAGGGAGGGAGGGAGGGAAAGAGAGAGAGAGAGAGAGAGAGAGAGAGAGAGAGAGAGAGAGAGAGAGAGAGGGAGGGAGGGAGGGAGAGAAAGTGAATAGAGAAGAAAGGGTTGGGGTGGGGGAGAGGAAATCATCAACAAGCCTGAAAAGATGGATAGCTGTAACTTTGGTGAGCATCCTTACAGAAACATAACGTGCCTGAGGTCCAGGAGGGGAACCCCTTAGACCAGGGGCCCCAGAAGCCTTTGCTGAAGAAGTTATATGGACTTAAATGTCATGTGCCTCTGGAATCTCCATGCACCAGCTCAAATGTACTCTGTCTGCACCACAGGCTTATGTCTGGTCATGTGGATAAATGAATATCTGAGATGTGTCTGGCATCTCCAAGGAACTGAGATTTGAGTTTTATTTTAATTGACTTCAAGACACATATGTGGCTATGATTGGCATAATGAAACATGTGGGTCTATGATTGACATAAGGAAGAAGCACTCAGGAGGAAAGAACAGCAGTTACAAAGAGAGGCTCAAGTATGTTGGGAGAACAGGTGTATGAGGCCAGAGCAGCGTGGCCCAAGAGGAGAGACGTGGGGATTCAGACAAAGAGCTTCCAAGTGACACAACGCTCTCCCCCGCCCCCCGTGTATGTGTGTGTGTGTGTAGGCCAGAGGTTAACATCAGGTGTCTTCCTCTATCATTCTTCACCTTATTTTCTGAGACAATCTCTCCAACTAAACCTAGAGCTCTCCAGTCCAGCTGGATCGGCTAACAGCAAACCCCAGGGATCCTCCTGTCATTGCTTCCCCTGCTCTGAGATTTACAGGAAACTTGCTGTTCCCTCCAAGATGGTGGCAGAGAGTTGGTAAAACTGGTTATCAGGAGGCTGGAGAGAGGCTCAATGGTTAAGAGCATTGGCTGTTCGTGCAGAGGATCAGGTTTGGTTCCCAGCACCCACATGATGACTCACAGTAGTCTGTAACTCCATTTCCAGGAAATCTGATGCCCTCTTTTGACACCTTGAGCACCAGGCATGTACATGGTGCATATACATGCATGAAGGCAAAACATTCACACACATAAAATAAATAAATATTAAATGTTTTGAACTGGGTATGTAGGAGATAAACTACGAAGGGATGAAAGGAAGCAAGGCTTGTGCCCAGATTTGGGCTGAGTGTCAAGATGAGAAGGACTGAAAGGAACAGTTTGGGGTGAGCAAGATCAATTTCCAGACACAAACTTTAAGATGTGCATGAGGGTGTTTGGGTTGATAGCATTTGAGCTTCCAGACACAAAGGTTGGGGTTGGAAATGTGAATTTGGGCACGGCTGCTTGTAGGTGGTCTGTAGAACTGGAAAAGCACCCAGTAAATATGTGTTGAAAGGATGGATAGATGGTTGGATGAATTAGTAGTGGATGAATGGATACATGGGTGGGGTGTGGATAGATAGATGGATAGGTAAAGGAATGGATTGGTGGTTGTGAGGATGGATAGACATGTAGGTTGTTGGATGAATGGATGGATAGAGGGGTAGAAGTATGGATATATGTATATATGTATGGATGGATACATAGAATGGGTGTGTGAGTGGATAGATGAATACATAGATGGATGAGTAGATGGGTAGACATGTGAATCTATGGGCTGGTGGATAGGCAGATTAAAGGGTGGGTGGATAGATAAATGGAAAGACAGACAGACAGATAGACAGACAGACACACACACACACACACATACAACACACACACATACACGGATGGATGGATGCTATGGGCTGCAGGAATATGAAGTAAGAATTTCAGCTGACTATGACAAAGATATATCTGGAAGAATCAAGGAATTTCTCCAGAGGAACCCAAGTCTCAAGGAATATTTGGTGTTATTTGGCTTTTAATTTATCAACTGTTTTCTGCTATGAATTTCATGTGCGTTCTCATAGCTTCCCAAGGATTTCTAATAGTGTGGATTGATCATTCCTTGGGCATATATATATAAGGTACTTGGATACAGTCATGCAGGCAAGGCTCCCTGCCTCCAGGCTTTCTGCCCCCTTTTAGCATTTGAATTAGATGTCTGCCTTCTGCAATTATCTCCTTTAGCAAGCATCTAAAGTCAGGGCCAGCTCGGACAAAGCATCCAAGGGTAAGCAGCAGACTAGCTGGTCAGACCACCCAATGGTCTCCTCCGTTAAGGTAAACACCCATATGGAGACCCTGCCTAGACCAGGTGGATGTTAGGTGCAAACTAAACTCAGACCTCCCTTTCTCTCGGCCCAAGTGGCATCCTAGAGCAACTTACTTAGAACAAAAGGATTTTCTTCATACCAGGTACTTCAAGCAGTGATGCAAGTTACCTAGCCATCGAGTACTCTTCCCCTGCCCTGCCAGAAAACAGCAACATAGGAAAATAAAGGCAGTGTTATTTTAGTGACTCACAGACTCTTTTACCTACCCATCTGTAAGATTGGAGTTTGAGCACATTTGTAAAAAACTCGCAACGTTTCACCTAATCGCTTATAAGGATATATTTTGAGCACATAAATTCCCTTTCTGATTTATTCCAGCCCTTATTTGACCCCACCTCCTTTATTCACTCCCCTTTTGGGAACCTTGAAAGCCTTGCATTGTATTGTAAAGGTCGGACTGCTTGTAAGGTTTTAGACCGGTTCCCAGAGAGGAACGAGGAGGAATGGAGATGAAGAGGAATGAAGACGAAGATGAGGGTGAAGACAGGAAGCGCGTAGTTAGAACTGTGAGAGGACAGGAGGAGAAGGGACAGAGAGGACCTAAGTATGAGAGCAGAATTGGAGCTGTGTGGACAGAATTTTGTCTCAGAGGAATAAAGTGAATGGACTGAAGAGCTCGGTGTACTTAGATTCTTTTCTCTCAGATTATTCCCAGCGTTAGTAGTGTCTCTTCTGGAGACCCTGGGAGGAAGACTATTCGAGGCTGGACCCCAGTAGTCTCCATTAGATGGATGGATGGATGTAGGTAGATAGATGGATTGATGGGTGGATGAATTAATGAACAAGTGGATGGATGCTGCCTAGGGAGATTCATAAGTCAACTCTTTCACCTTAAGAAAATGGAGCTGGAGAGAAAGTGAACCTCTCTTCTCAGTGCCCATTGGACAGTTCAGCACTTCTATGGTACAGGTGAAATGTCTGCCTGACTTGTCCCCACTGGATAGAACATGGCAACTTAGAGGATAGCAAATGAATCCTCAGTCCATGGTGAGCCAAAACAATAATCTGCCCCTTTCTCCAGGTCCAGAATCACAGCACTGGCCCTTTCTCCAGGTCCAGAATCACAGCACTGGCCCTTTCTCCAGGTCCAGAATCACAGCACCGGCCCTTTCTCCAGGTCCAGAATCGCAGCACCGGCCCTTTCTCCAGGTCCAGAATCGCAGCACTGGCCCTTTCTTCTTCCTCAGCCCCAGTCCTCTAACAGTTTTCTCGTCTTTGACAGGAATCTCCCGGGACTATCCCAAGATTCTCAGTGGGACCAATGGGACCAACGGTTTTCTCCCAGGTGGCTACACCTGCCTCCCCCACTCTCAGCCTTGGCAGGCAGCTCTACTGGTCCATGGGCGGCTTCTCTGTGGAGGCGTTCTGGTTCACCCCAAATGGATACTCACAGCAGCTCACTGCAGAAAAGAGTATGTGGGGCCTTGAGTGCAGGATGGGGAAGAGGCTGGGGCTGGGGTGGGGCAGAGGTGGGCTCATCTGTCTCTTCCCTGCCACTTCCTGCACCACAGTGGGTACACAGTTCACCTAGGCAAGCATGCCCTGGGGCGTGTGGAGAACGGCGAGCAGGCAATGGAGGTGGTCCGCTCTATCCCCCATCCTGAATACCAGGTCAGCCCCACCCACCTGAACCATGACCATGACATCATGCTTTTGGAGCTGAAGTCCCCAGTCCAGCTCAGCAGCCACATCCGTACTCTGCCACTCTCCCCGGACGACTGCCTACCCACTGGCACCTGCTGTCGCGTTTCAGGCTGGGGCACCACCACCAGTCCCCAGGGTAAGTGCTTGCACTGGCTGCTGGAGTCCTTATAAACTGCTGAGGAAAATGAGGCTGCAATAAGCAGGGGAAGTCAGAGGAGAATTCTTTTTTATTATATTTGTATTGGTTTTGGGTGTATGCTGCAGAGAAGGTGCACATACCAAAGCGGTCAAAGGGGAATCAGAGGACAATTGCAGGATTCCTGTCCTCTCCTCTCACCATTTTGGTTCTGGGGATCAAATTCAGGACCTCAGGTTTGGCTGCAAGCACCTTTACCCACTGAGCCATCTTTCCAGTCCCTTTGTAAAAATAAGTCTACATAAATGAAGGCATATATCTCCTTAATATTAATATTACAAATGTATGAGTAATACACACACACACACACACACACACACACACACACACACACATATAGTGAGTGTGTGTGTTTTAAGACAAGGTCTTACTATGTAGCCCTGACTGTCCTGGAACTCACAGAGATCCACCTGCCTCTGCCTCCCAAGTACTGGGATTATATATACATTACATGTATGTATGTATATATATGAGATTTATTTTTAATTCTGTGTGTGTGTCTATGTGTGGGTTTGTGCATGTGAGTGCAGGTGCCCACAGAGGCCAGAAGAAGGCACTAGATCCCCCTAGAGCTGGAGGCACTGGCAGTTGTGAGCTGCCTGGCAGGGAAGCTGAGAATCTCCCCTGGGAGAGCAGCAAGTGCTCTTACTCACTGAGCTGTCTCTCCAGACTCAGAATAAATGATTATATAACAAGCTGAGCCTGGTGGCACAGGCCTGTAATGCCAGTCACCTGGGGGACTGAGTAGGATCACAAGTTTAGGGTCAGCCTAAGCTACAGAGAAGCCAGCCTGGGCTACTCAGAGGATTCTGTCTCAAAATTTCTTTTTAAAGAAGTAAAATAGGGCTGGCTAGAGGACTCAGTGAGTAAAGGTGCTTGCGACCACCTGGCAGCCTGGGTTAAATCCCCCGCATGATGGAAGGAGAGGACTGACTCCCAAAGTTGTTCCCTGACCTCCTCACACCTGTTTTAGCACACAGACACATGTACACAAAAGTTTTTAAAAGTAAAATAAAATTAAAAGGGCTGGGGAAGTAGAGTAGCAGTAGAGAATGAATCTTGCCTATCTGAAGCTTCAATCCCTAGCTCTGAAAAATATTGTATGATAATGTTTATTATGTAATATCTAACACATTATTATATACATTAATAAATATGTTTCTGACTTACACGTTTGTAATTTACATAATGCATTCAGTAAGTGTATTTTATGGAGGTGGATGAGCTATAAAAAGTGTATCTTTAGGTATGTTTTATACATATGACTAACATATAGCGTGGCATGTGTCAGGAGGCATCTCCACAGCAATCCCTTGCTCTCTCCATCACCTCTCTGTAGCTTTCTCTCCCTCACACTCCTCTCACTTTTTCTCACCAGTCCTTGCATCCTACCCAACTCTAGTCCTCTTTTTTTCCCCCTTTTCCATTTTCACACACATGTGGTGTGCATGTGTGTATGCACATTTACTAGTGTGGGGCACACACACGTGTGTGAGTGCAAGTGGAGTCTCAAGGTTGATGTTGGGAATCATCCTTGATCACTCTTCTACCTTATTCATTGAGGCAGGGTCTCTCTATCAAACCCCAAACCCACCATTATGACTGACCTTGCTAACCAGCTTGCTTTGGAGATCTCGTCTCTTCTGAGGTTGAAATTACAGGCAGGCCACCATGCCTGCTCCCAACATTTACATAAGTTCTAGGGATCTGAACTCTGGTCCTTGTGTTTGCGTGGAAAGTACCGGGGTACCTCCCCAGTACCCCACCTTCAGGTTTCTTATCTCTCCCCGTCCCTGTCTCCCCCTACCCTAGCTCTCCCACCCTCCCCTCCTTTTATCCTCATTTGCTTCCCATGTCTGTCTGTCCATTTTTCGTCTCTCTACTACTTTCTGCCTCACCTTTCGCTTCATCTTACTTTTCCCATCTTATTTCCTGCCCACTCTGACTCTTGAACACCCAGGACAAGCCTCCTCAGATGGTCTCTCTCCTCCCCAGTGAATTACCCTAAAACCCTGCAGTGTGCCAACATTGAACTGCGCTCAGATGAGGAGTGCCGGCAGGTGTATCCCGGGAAGATCACTGCCAACATGCTCTGTGCTGGTACCAAAGAAGGCGGGAAGGACTCTTGTGAGGTGAGATACGGAGAATGTGGGAGACATGCAGTCCATCCCTCTAATTCTCCATCTCTCTGACTCTTCATCCCCTTGACTCTCATCTCCATGACTGTCTCTCTGATTCTCCATCTCCATGACTCTCCATCCCTCTGACTCTCCATCTCTTTGACTCCCCACATCTGTCTCTCTCCATCTTTCACTCTCCTCCCCACATCTCCCCCATCTCTACCTCCTGTTCAGCCTTATCAAGAGCTCTTCTTTCTCTCCTCCAACCAGGGTGACTCTGGGGGCCCACTAGTCTGCAACGGCAAACTCTATGGCATCATTTCATGGGGAGATTTTCCATGTGGACAGCCCAACCGACCTGGTGTCTACACACGAGTCTCAAAATATCTGCGTTGGATCTGGGAGACCATCAGGAACACTCCGAAGCAGAGATGGACAAAGGACATACAATAAAACTGGGTTAATTTGCGTGCCTCCCCCCACCCACTGTGCCTAAGTCACGGTGTGCTCCTCCCTTCTCTGTCCCCTCTGCCTTAAGTGTCCCTTTGGAACCACAGAGTCACATTCACTACCAGCCACATCCCCTCTACCAGCCTTGAAACACCTCAATAACTTGAGTTCTCCAACCCAAATACCATCCAAATCCACAGCTACATCATCATGGCCACCATAAACTGGAGGTGATAGTTGGTACCTGCATATCCCAACTCTATTCATGCTATTCAGTCCTTTCATGAACTCCTCTCAGTAGCATTCTGTAGCTAGACCTTCCCCAAGAGCTTCTTGGAAACCTCAAAATATTTACCCCGACAAAACTGTATATTTTATATTCAAGAAGGTTCTAGACTCCTTGCATTCTGAAAGCCTCTCTTGTCCAGAATCTTCTGCCTTAACCACATCCTATGCACTTCAAGGTGACTCGCCACAGCTATTCTAGACCCTCTGCATAGCTCATTCCTATTCCGATATCTTGACACAAACTCCATCCCACATTCTACAGGGCCCAGCCCCTGTCAACCCTGCCCCTCTCTGAGTCACTGCTATCGCAGAGCAACAGCTCTCGAGCCAAAGGGCCTCCTTTCTAGCTCTTATCACCCCACAAGTCTCCTTTTATCTCCCCTATGAACATCCTTACCTAATCAACAGTCCTTGTTTTCATATCTTTGCCTATGACCCTGCATCTGCTTAATGCTAATCCCTGCTTTGAATAAGTCATAAAACTCACAACTTCCTTGCTTCCTTTTTTTGTTTCGTTTTGTTTCGTTTTGTTTCGTTTTGTTTTGTTTTGTTTTGCATGAGACATGGTCTTGCTCGGCAGCCTGAGCTAGCCTGGAATCCTCCTGACCATCCTCCTGCCTCACCCTGCAAAGTGTGAGTATGCCACCCACACCCAGCTCTCAGCTCTCTTCCTTTACAATGGGTTCATAATTTACCTGAGAGCTTTGTCACAAGGGTAGATTCTAAGCTAGAAAGAAAAAGCAAGCATTTCCTAAAATGGGAGGTGTTCCTGAATGTGGTGGCACACATCTGTTATGCCAGCACTTGAGAGACTGAGGCAGGAGGATGTTTGAAACCAGCCTGAGCTACAAAGAGAACCCCTGTCTCAAACAATAATAGCAGAGGCCAGTGAGAAGGCTCAGTAGTAAAGGCATTTGCTACCAAGCCTGACAGTTTGAATTTGAGTCTCCATGGTATTCATGGTGGCAAGAGAAAACCAACTCCTGCAAGTTGTCCTCAGACTTCCACACAGGTGTTCTGGTGCACATCCAGCGCGCACACACACACACACACACACACACACACACACATTTAAAAGAAGGGCTAGAGAGATGGCTCACTGGTTAAGAACAAGGAGACCCAGGTTCCAGCCCCCACATGGTAGCTCATACTGACTTTTAACCCAAGTTCTAGGGGGTCCAACAGTCATGCACATGGTATACATACATGCAAGCAGGCAAAAAATTCATACATCTAAAATAAAGCTAGTTTAATAAAAAAAAGCCAGACATAGTGGTTCATGCCTTTAATTCTAGCTCTTGGAAGTCAGAGGCAGTCAGATCTCTGTGAGTTTGAGGTCAGTCTGGTCTACATAGAGGAGAGTTCCAGGTCAGCCAGAGTTACAAAGTGAAAGTTTGTCTCAAAAAAAGTTAAAAAGATAATGAACAACAATAATAATGATGTTAAGTCAATTTTTGGAAAGTCCCTAGAAAACCTGATGTGTTTTAAGGGTTGTACCAGTTTGCAGAGGAACCAGTCACCTGCTTCATTTCAAGGCTGAAATTCTTCCCTGAAGCACAAGGAAGGCTAAAGGTTGAGTGACCAATAGTAAGTGGTGTGGCCAAACAGGAGTGGCCAGTCTGTGGGGGAGAAGATTCCAGGCTGTTGCTTTGAATACCATCCGACACCCAGCTGGAAAGCTGTCCTGCTACCCATGTGTTGCGATGATCTCTATGAGCTCATAAAGTATGTCATTCTGCAAAGGATAAAGGGCAAGGTTTTCATTCTGGAATTAGGGGAAGGCTGGTTCAAATAAGGTGAGTTGAGATCTTCTCAGGGTAGGTGACATGTGTGTAAAGATTCCAAATATAAAAGGATTTATTTATGTTTCTCTGTGTGTATGTGCACATGAGTGCAGTGACCACAAATACCAGAAGAGGGCATTGGATCCTTTAGAGCTGGAGTTTCATGCAATTTTGGTGCTGGGAACAGAACTCTGGTCTTCTGCAAGAGCACCAAGTGCTTTTAAGCATTAAGCCATCTTGCCAGCCCCAGGGAGCTGGTTTTATAAAGTCTGGGGAATATATCTCTGGGAACGTCCCAGAATTCAGGAGCTCTGAGTCCAAGAGATGATCAATACGACCACAGAACAATGATTAGAACACCGATGCAGGGGCAGGTCAGGAACACAGGGTATTGTGATGCTTTCTTTTCCTTTTGTGAAATAAGTTTTCACCACATATTCCAGAATGACCTTGGACTCACTTATGTGGCCCTTGAACTTGAAGCAATCCTCCTGCCTCAGCCTGCCAGGTGCTGGGATTATAAACATGTACCATCATGCTTGGTTTGTATTTTGTCTTATTTTGTCTATGATTCCTGCTTCATGGGACCTAAAACCATGATGTCTCCTATCTAAACATATCCATAATAGTGGTTTTCCTTAAGTGTTTATCCCATTATCCTTGGTTCCTGAAGATATCCTCTATTAGCTATAACACACAGGAGAAATATACTTACAAGTCCTTTCAAACACATGACGTAAGACAAGGCCTTATGTAACCTTAAACTCACCATGTAGCAGAGGCTGGCCTTGAACTCCTAATATTCCTGCCTTCACCTCCCAAGTGTTGGGATTACAGGTGTACTCCACCACACCTAGCTTCAGCATACTCAAACCACATTACTAAAGAGGTCCTAGAAAATCAGACAGGGTGGGGACAAGATCAGTTATCAGAAGGTGAATTGATCACCAATGGCCAATGGCTTATCATGCCAATCATACTTAATCAAGTATCCATAACCCCACCACCACCCCAAACAACCAAGTTCAGAAAGCTTACAGGTAGCCAAACACTTGGAAGGCCCCAAAAAGATGAGTGTAAGAAACTATGGGAACTCCACTGAGACAGGAGTGCTTGGGCTTGGGACCTTGCTGACCATGACTACTGATTTGTGTCTTTTAAAAATATTCATTGTTCACTTCCCGTGGGAATGGAGCAGTCACTATGGAAATCAGTATGGAGATTCCTGAAGAAACTAAAGATGTAGCTCAATAGATAGGATGATCATCTAGTATTTGTGAAGCCTTGGGTTTGAGCCTCAGCACTGCGTAAACTGGATGTGGGTGCTCACACCCGTATTCTCAGGACCTGGAAGGAACAGGCAGGAGGATCAGATGTTCAGAGTGGCCCTTAGCTACGCAGAAAGTTCAAAGACAGGCTGTGCTACATGAGACCTTGTCTCCAAAACATAGACAAGTAGAGAAAAGGAGGCAGGCAGGCAGGCAGAACAAGTAAAAATAGAACTACCATTTGATCCCACTATGCCTAACTCCTGGGCAGATTCCCAAAGGGTTCTAAGACAACATACCACAGAGACACCTGTCCCTTCACGTTTATTGAGGCACTATTCCTAACAGCCTAGATGTGGAATTTACCTTAAAGTCCATCTGGAGGAACAGATGAAGAGAATGTGATGAATGTGTTAACAGTATTTTTATTGAGCCTTAGAGAATGAAATCACCATGTTTGCCGGAAAACGAATGAAATGAGCCAGACTCAGAAAGACATTGTGACAGCCTAGAGTCACCTGGGAAGAGAGTCTCGGGAGGGATTGTTAGACTAAGTTGTCCTGTAGACATGTCTGTAGGGAAGTGTCTGGATAGCATCAGTTGACATAGGAAGATCTAGTCTGCTGTTGGCAGAACTCCTCTGGGTTTGGCCTTTAGACTGTTTAAAGAGGAGAAGGCGAGTTGAGCATAGACAGGCATGCTTTTTCTTACTGTTCTGGACTGTGGATGTGGCTGGCTTCCTCAAGTTCCTGCCCTGACTGCCCCACAGCGATCACCTATAAACCTTGAGTTGTGAAATAAACCCTCTTCCTCTGAAAGGTTCTCATTGTGTTGTTTCTCTTTCTGTGTAGACCAGGCTGGCTTGGAACTATGTAGACCAGGCTGTCCTCTGCCTCCCAAGTGCCAGGATTAAAGGCAGGCATCATCATGCCTTATTTTAAAGTTGAGTTTGTTGGGGTATTTTGTCAGATGGAACTAGGACATGAAAATTGTAGAGTATTTTGGGGTAAAGAAAACCAGGAGGGGGGATTAGAGACAAAAATGGGCCCTGAGAACAATTGAGGCACAAAAAATGTCAAAACATCATAATGAATTGCGTTGCTATTGGTATTTTTTCTCTTTTGGGGGGCTGCCACCCAGCTCCCAAATAAATTCACACACAGAGGCTTATTCTTACTTACAAATGCCAAGCGTTAGTATGGCTTAGTTTCTAGCCAGCTTTCCTTAACTTAACTTATCCCATCTACCTTGTGCCTCTGGGCTTTTCCTGTTCTCTTACTTCTGTATCTTCCTCTTCCTCTGTGGCTTGTTGATTGTGTAGCTGCGTGGCTGGCCCCTGGAGTCCTCCTTCTTCTCCGGCTGCTAGATCTCCTTTTCTTCCAGATTTCTCCCTCTATATATCCTCTCTGCCTGCCAGCCCCACCTATCCTTTCTCCTGCCTCACTATTGGCTGTACAGTTCTTTATTAGACCATCAGGTGTTTTAGACAGGCACAGTAACACAGCTTCACAGAGTTAAACAAATGCAACATAAACAAAAGTAACACACCTTAAGACATTCTACTATAGAATTTGTTGTTTTGTATAATAAATATAAGCTGATAATAAAATATCCTTTGTAATAATCCAGTAAATGTAGTGCTTCCCTGAACTTCACGAACTGTTCTAACAAGTCAGGAGTGGGTGATAAACTCAAGAAACTAAAACAGAACTCCTATATGACTCAAGTGTACCACTCTTAAAATGGACTCTTCAGTTACATGTACACAGAAGTACATGCATATAAACCCAGTGTCCCAGTTAATTTTCTTTGTCAACTTGCCACAACTTGGACTCACCTGAAAAGAGAGCCTCAGTTGAGGGATTGTCTCTCTCAGGTTGGCTTGTGGGCCTGTCCCTGGGGGATTGTCCGATGGCTGATTGATGTATGAAGGCCTATCCCACTGTGGGCAGCACCATCCCCTAAGCAAGGGTTTCTGAACTGTGTAAGACAAGAGAGAGCTAGGTTAGAGTCAGAAGCACAGGCAGGCAGTGTGGGTACACTCGTTTCTCTATGTGCTGCTTTTGGTCAGGGTATCTGTCACAGTAACAGAAATCAAACCAGAACACCCAGTTTACAGTCACTTGGTCAAAAACAATGTGGAGCTCGCGACTGGTGTGATGTTGATGGAAGATGTCCTGCGGCTTTCACGCTGCTTCCAGGTAAATGTGTATTGTCAACTTGACAGTCTAGAATCACCTTGGAGAAAAACCTCCAGGCACATCTGTGAGGTTTCTAGACTGGTTTATCTGCAGTGAGAGGACCCACCCTAAACATGGGCAGCACCCCTCCAGAGGCTGGGCTTCTCTACTGAATACAAAATGGAAGTGAGCTGAGGAAGTGTTTATCCCTTTCTGACTGCAAATGCAGTGTGACCAGGTGTCTCCACTTCCTCCTGCCATGACCTCCCTGCCGTGACAGGTAGTGCAGCAGACTGCTGGCACCCACTGCAGGACTGGCTGGGGAGAGATCGTTGTACCCTCTGAAGGTGGCAGAAGTCTTCTGTGTTGACTGCCATTGAGTGAGCACTACACGCGTGGTTTAGGGGCTGGGCTAACTGCGGTGACAGGGAGCGGAGAAACCACAGACACGTTGCAGTGGTTTGAATGAGAATGACCCCATAGACTCACACATTTGAACATTTAATCCCCACTTAGGAGAACCATTTAGGAAGGATTAGGAGGTATGGACTTGTTGGAAGGGATGTGTCCCTAGGGGTGGGCTTTAAGGTTTTAAAACCCAGGCCCAGGCCCACTCTCTCTCCCTCTCTCTTCCCCTCCCCCACCTCTCTGCCTCTTGCTTGCCATCAGGATGGAAGCTCTCTGCTACTGCTTGCCTGCCCAGGCTTGCCACCATGATGGTCACAAGCTCACCCTCGGAAACTGTAAGCAAGCCCCCGGTTAAACGCTTTCCTATAAAAGTTTCCTTGGTCATAGTGTCTCTTCACAGCAATAGAACAGTAATTAAGACACACCCACACAGAAAAGCTGGGGTTAGGTGGGCCATGGTGCGCTCTGAAGGAGACTCAATAACAACAGCAACCCAGATAACTCTGCGAGTTTGTTTTGTAAGTCTGAATTAAGGAAGTGGGCTTACCATATACAGCTGAACCAGGAGGCAAGTTCAGCTAATCTCAGTAGGGAGGTCTCTGTAGTCTCAGGCTATAAAAACCGAGGGAGAAAGAGGCCATTGACGTTTATAGACACTGTCAGCATCTGCACAAGGACCAAGGGGAAGCACTGTCCCTTCTCTGAGCCTGATCTGGGGAAGGTTTTGTCATTCCATGGGTCTGAGGCATCAGGGTCCTTGACATGGCTGTGCTCATGTCACCAGCCCACATTCCCTCGGGACTTCATCCACTCCCCACACAGGTGTAAGATGGATAGAGTCTGCTTTTGCCTGTACTCAACAGAAGATTGGAGGATTCCAAATATGCAAAATGTTTTTAAGCACTAAGAAGACTGGGGAGACCCTGAGGTCTTCTCTGAGGTCCAGCACCATTCTGGATGCTGAGAGAGGGGCAAAGGCTGTGGGAGACACAAATGAGTGACAGTTCTGCAGTGTCAGGCTGGGCCAGGGGACAGTTTTGGGAGCTGAAGAGGATTAGGAGCCATGGTGGGGCACACCTGCAATGCTTTCAACACAGGATGTTGATGCAGGAGGAGCTGAAGAAAAACTTTGAAAACCTCTTAAAAGAGAAAGTTTTGCAGCGGGTACAGTGGTTAATAACACTCTTGCAGAGGACCCAGATTCAGTTCCCAGCATCTTTATTGGGTGGCTCCCAGTTGTCTGTAACTCCAGTTCCAAGGGATCTTATACACTCTTCTGGCCTCTGAGGGCACACACATGACTTGCAGGCAAACATGCACACACACAGAATAAAAATAAACCTAAGTGGGGGAAGCTCTGCAGAAAAAGCTTTTTCGCCCTCCTCCATGGCAAAGTGTTTGCTGTACAAACACAAGGATCTGAGATGAGAATCCATGTAAAAGTGCCAAGCATGATGGCGAGCACCTGGAGTCCCAGAGCTGGGGAGGTAGCAACAGGAGAAACCCTGGCTGGGGCTTGTTGGCCAGAAAGCCTAATGGAATTGGTGAACTTCAGGCTCAGCAAGAGACCCTGTCACAAAGAATAAGGTGAAGAGTGATGAGGAGGACACCCAATGCGGACCTCTGGCTTCCGCCCCCCTACACACACATGCACCCCCACACACGTGCACCCCCCCCCCCACACACACACGCACACACGCACAGGACATACACTCCACAACACATACAAAAAGCTTTGCAGCAATAGCAAAGAAACTGGGCGATACAGTCAGGTGTGTTCCTCATAGTGGTTTTGTTGTATAGAACCTCCCTGAACACAAATGAGCGAACACTGAGCCTTGCCCAAGCAGGAAATTAGGGCTAGGCTTCTGAAAGCCACAATGTTTTTGTCTACTGACCAAATACTTGCTTCCACATGTCTCTGTTGAAAGACAATTTAATATATTTGTCATTTGTTCTCTGAGGACCAGAGCTGAGTCTCTCTGACTCAGCTCACCTGATAGGTGTGCTTCTCTCTGATGCACACCCGAGGCTTCTCACTCTGTGGGCATTAGACAGCACTTCGCAGTGTGTCTGTGAAGCATTCTGAACAGTGGCATCACATGTACACACGCATAAGCACGGAAACGCAGGAACTCAGTGGTGCGTGTCTGCAGTCCTGATGCTTGGGAGATTTAGACAGTGGGAGAATGGCTTTGAGCCAGACCTCAGTAAAACAGTGAGACCCTCTCTCAAGACAAACAAACCAGGGGACAGAGAGACAGCTTAGTGTATAAAGTCACCCCGCCTCCAAGCCTGATGGCCTGAATTTGATCCCCAGGACAGACACAGGGGGAAGAGAGAACCAACTGATGGGTGATATCATTCTGTATGCTGTGAACATGTGTTGCAGTGATTGGTTGATAAATAAAGCTGTTTGGCCAATGGTGAGACAGAATAGGGTTAGGTGGGACATTCTAACTAGAGAGGAGGAAGGAGAAAGGCAGAACAGAGGAGACCCTGCCAGACGCTGCCATGAGAAGTAAGATGTAAAGATACCGGTAAGCCACGAGCCACATGGCAAAGTATAGATTTACAGAAATGGGTTAATTTAAGATGTAAGATCTAGCTAGGAGAAGCCTGAGCCAATAGGCCATACAGTTCATAATTAACATAAACCTCTGTGTGTTCATTTGGGTCTGAGTGACTGCGGGACCATGAGGATGCAGGAGCCAGGTGGGCACAGGAAAACTTTCAGTTACAACCAACTCTCTTGAGGTGTGCTCTGATTTCTGCATTCATGTTCCACACACATACACACACTAAATAATCAGTTAAGTATCTCTTTAAAACCAGGGCTAGAGAGATGGCTAGATGGGTGAAGGGCTTGCCATGTAAGCACAAGAGCCTAAGTTCTGTTCTCCAGTATTCACGTAAAAAGCCAGAGGAAGTAGAACATACCTGCAACTCCAGTGGAGACAGGAGGACCCCAGGAGATCGCTGGCCAGTCACTCTAGTGACTCATCAGACTTCAGGTTTAGTGAGAGGCCCTGTCTCAGAAAATATGGTGGACAGTCCCAAAGAATGATTCCAGAGGGTGTCCTCTGGCCCAAACATGCATACACACAGGCAAGTGCTCCCACACACTGCAACACACACACACATATTTGCACACATACATGCAAACACACATATACACACATGCAACACAAATACACACACACATGAATACACATAAACATACATACACACAGAGAAATCAGCATACTATTGTGATATTTTGTTTGTGATCTAACAAAGCTTGTTTGAAGATCAGAGTGCAGAGCTAAGTCACTAGTTAGCCATAGAGGCCAGGCGGTGGTGGCACACACCTTTAATCCTAGCACTGGGGAGGCAGAGGCAGAGATCCATCTGGATTTCTGTGAGTTTAAGGCCACCCTGGGCTACACAAGATTGATCCAGTCTAAAAGAGAAACAGAGCCAGGCAGTGGTGGCTCATATCTTTAATCCCAGCACTAGGGAGGTGGAGACAGGAAGTGATATGGCTGGGCAGAGAGAGGAATATAAGGCAGGAGGAGACAGGAGCTCACTCTCTTTCAGGCTGAGGAGTTGGTGAGGTAAGAAGTAGTGGCTGTGGCTTGCTCTTTTGTCTCTCTGATCTTTCAGCATTTACCCTGCTATCTGACTCTGGGTTTTTATTAAGACCAATTAGGATTCGTGCTACATACTATCCAACGCAGAGCACATCCTTGTATTACATGCAATGAGTCATCTGAATACTACTTAAATCCTAAAAGCTATCGGGAGCTGTCTGTAGATTCTGTGCAAATACTGCACTATATTACGTAAGTGACTTCCATGTGCACAGATCTTAGAACATGTCGCTCTTGGACACTGAGGGATGGTGTGATGTCTAGTTTTGTCACCTTGACATAATCTAGAATGATCCCTACAGAGAGTCTCAGTGAGGACTGTCTAGATCACAGACGCACATGACAAAGTAGCCCAGGGTCCCAGGGTCTGAGGTAGGGTAGCCTAGCTCCAATCCCCGCTGTGCAGGGAGGTGGGGGATGGGGTAGAGGTGGTTTGGTTTGGTTTTGTGTAATTCACATTTATTTATTGTGTGTATGTGTGCCATGGCAAGTGTTTATGGGTGTGTAGGTCAAGGAATATTTTAGGAAATAAAATAGGAATGGAGGCTGGACAGAGGGCTCAGTGATTAAGAGCACCAACTGCTGTTTCAGAGGACCTGGGTGTGATTTCTAGCATCCGCGTGGTGGCCCACAACCATCTGTAATTCTAGTTTCAGAGGATCTGATGCCCTCTTCTGGCTCAACAGGAATGCAAGTGGTGGATAGGCATGCATGTAGGCAAGACACTCATAAAGAAAAATAAATAATAAATAAAAAGATTTAAAACAACATTTTTTTTTTTGTATTTGTTGTTGGGAATAAGGCCTTGCCATGTAGCCCAGATGCCCTCAGATTCCTGGTCTTTCCACCACCTCAGTTTCCTGGAGTGCTGGGATGACAGCCATGTTCTACCGTACCTGGGTTTCATGAATTACATCTTAATGGCCCAGCGTTACCAACAACAGGTGTAGAAGATAAGACTAGAAGTGCCAAGGGTTGGAGAATGTGAAACAGTGGGGACACTTAAAATGTTCCTGCTGGTGACACAGAATATGGGAGGACTCCTTGGGAAAGCATGTGGCAATCTCCTAAAATAGCTAAGACACACACATGTCATGTGACCCAGACATTTCGCTGCCTTGTGTCTCTCCAAGGGAAATGAACACAATGATCTCCACCCGAACACTCATGGCAGTATTATTTCTAATAATCAGGAACTGGAAAGCTACTCAAAATATCCAACAACTGGCACGTGAGCACACACACTAAACTGGAAGGCTGTGCAGTGGAATAACGTCCCGGAGCAGGAAAGAGCGAGCATGCCGTAGAAGACGCTTGCAGACCCGTGGGCAGACCAGAGATGCACGGAGCTAGAGAAGGAAGCCCAGCCCATGTGACGTGCAAAACATGACAAAATAGAAGTAGAAAGTAAATCACTGGCTGCCTAGGGCCATGTGAGGAGGGGAGCTTCGCAACAGAGGTTCAGGGCTGTTTTAAAACGTGGTTGGGGTGGATGGGGGCTGTCATAAGTTTTGATAAGGGCATGGTCCAAAATGGATCAGAGCAATATTTTATGTAAAGACAAACTTATTAAAATGAAAAACACAGATCTGGGTGAAAAGAAATATAGAAAGTATGTGCCCTACTATTATTGATATAAATTTTAAAATATACACACGTTGGACAATATGCAATTTATAAGCATACTCTTAAAAAACAAGGTACATTGGACTACAGCAAAACACCCATACACATAAAATAAAAATAAACAAGTAAATCTTAAAACAAAACAAAACAATACAACCTGGACTAGGAGACGGCTCAGTGGCACTGCTCTTGGAGAGGACCTGGGTTCTGTTCCCAGTTAACTCATAATAGCCTGTAACTCCAGCTCCAGGAATCTCTGGCCTCCTTGTTCACTGTTTGTGCACACACACATACACATAAATAAAAATAAAAAATAATTTTTTTAAAAGGACCTAGAGTTTTGATCACCGTCTAGGTGAAAGTAATCTAAATTGTTATTTTTTGAGACAGGGTCTCCTTGTCCTCATTAGATTTATCTATTGCTGTGATAAAATGCCACAACCAAAAGCAGTTTGGGGAGGAAAGGGTTTATTTGGCTTACTCATCCGGATCACAGTCCATCACGGAAGAAAGCAGGGCAGGAACTCAAGCGGGAACCTGGAGGCAGCAAATGAAGCAGAGGCCATGGAGGATGCTGCTCAGCTTGCTTTCTTATTTACAAGGGACCACCTGAGCAGGGGTGGCACCGCCCACAGTGGGCTGGGCCTCACACATCAATCACTAGTCAAGAAAATGCTCCACAGACTTGCCTACGGGTCAATCTGAGGGAAGTGTTTTTTTCAACTGAGGTTCCTCTTCCCAAATAACTCTAGCTTGGGTCAAGTTGACAAAAAAAGTAACCAGGACTCTCATGTAGCCCAGGCTGACCTCAGACTTGCTATGATGTTAAGGATAATTGAACTTCTGATCCTCCTACCTTCACTTTCCAAGTTCTGGGATCACAGGCCCACACCAGCACACAGGGTTCATATAGCTCTGGGGATTGAACCCAGGGATTTTGGATGATAGGCAAACCCGCTACCAACTAAGGTACATCCCCAGCCCACATCTTAATTAAAGAAAAAATAAAACAAAACAGACATAATAGGTAAAGACACACAGTAATGAAGATAAGTAGTCAGGGCTAATAAAAACAATACTGACGGAGATACACTAATAAAAGTAATTGCTAAAGACACAAAATGATAAAGACAGTATCGAATGAAGATAAAATACAACAATATAAATGAAGAAAAACAAGATTTTAGCACTATCACTAATGAAAAAAAAATGCCACCAGCTAACCCTGAACAAAACAGACGCATAAATCATCTTTGTTGTTCTTGTTTGGAGATGGAGTCTCGTTGCTAGTTTTTCCAGGCCGGCCTCCAGTTTCTGAGCTCTGGTTATCCACCTGCTTTGTGCTCCAGCGTAGCCAGGACTACAGGTGCACACCACCACACCCAGCTGCAGATATTTTTTTAATTGGAAAAAATAATAACACAGATTTCAGAGTGTTGCTGGGAGGATTAGTCGAACTATTACTGTGTGGAAAGCGCAGAGAACGCCTTGCACAGAGTGCATGTTTAGTAAGTGGTAGCTGTCATCATTATTGTTACTGTAGCAGTTGCCCTTATGGATTTAATTGCCATGATGCTAATGTCTCCAAGGTTCCAGGGCCAGAGCCAGCGGCCTTGAGTGACAGCTCGGGATTTGAGCAAGTAGGAGGCAGCCGCCCAAATCCTTCCTGTGGAACAGAAAATAAGGACACAGTTGAGTCGGAGAGACAGCCAGGTGGCAGGCTTCCTCCTCCTACCTCCTTCTCATGAGTTTCACAGACACCTAACCTCCTCTGCCTGTTTTTGCCCAAGGGAGTTTTAATAACAAAGGAAGCCTGTGCAGGGGAGGATGGAATCTAGAGAGAGTTGCTAAGAAGAGGCTGAGGAAAAGAAACTTGGAAGGACTTCCTCCCGGACCGGATGGCCTTGTCAAAGGGTAGCCGCACTTCCTGGCACGCATCCAGCTCCTGCAGCATGAGAAGGCCTTCTAGTTTTCTCTCCCAAGGGTGAGATGTCATGTTCCTATTTTATGGAAGGATAGGTCTAGAGTAAGGAAGGTCAGCCCGGGTCCATCCAGGCTAATGGGGTCACATTCTAGAACATTTTTTAACCTGAAGGGTCAGGAGAGGGGACCATGCGGAGAGGTGAAAGAGTGGGTTCCTGTCTCCATTTTAAGAGGTTAAGAGAAGATGAGAAAAACATCCAATGTGTAGGAGACTTGAGGAAGCCGGGAGGGCTGTTATGGTAGAGCCTAGGTCCTAGGAGTCCCAACTATCTAGGCGTGACCACCTCCTCTCAAAATAAACAAGTTATGGGAAAAGAAGAAAGAGGATCCACTCTGGGGAGAGGGACAAAGAATTCCGTGACAGTCGTCCCCTCCCGGTCATGATGTGAGGTTTATGCTTAAATAGAGGACAAGAGGTACTCACAGCTGAGCAGTCGCGACCAAGCTGTAGTCCCCTGAGTCTTTGCCGTAGTCAGGCAGAGTCCTGACACTTTGTCAGAACTGTGAAATCAGTGTTTGGGGAGATGGATGACTCAGTCAGCAAAGCGCATGCCGTGAGGACCACAATTCCATCCCCAGAACCCATACAAAAAGCCTGGGTGGTAGTGCATGTGTGATGCCAAGGCTGGAGAGGTAGAGACCGCGCCCCCCCACCTCCCCACCCCCGCCCCGGGGCGCACTATCCCCAAGCCACTGAGAGCTCTGTCTCAAAAACAAACAAAAAGTCAAGGAGAATGCTATTCAAGGCTATCCTCTAACTTCATATGAACACCTGCACACACACACAAACTCACTTGTATGCACACACACACACACACACACACACACACACACACACACACACTTAAAAATTTAAAAGTCTTTTGGGACTTGAGAGATGGTTCTTCAGTAGTTAAGAGCACTGGTTGCTTTTGCTGAGGACCAGGGCTCGGTTCCCAGCCCAGACACAGTGGCTTTACAGCTGCCTGTAGCGCCAGTTCTAGGGCATCTGAAACGCTTTCCTGTGTGGTTTGTTTGCTTGTTTTTGGAGACAGGGTTTCTCTGTGTATCCCTGACTGTCCTGGAACTGGCTCTGTAGACCAAGCTGGACTTGAACTCAGAAATCCACCTGCCTCTGCCTCCCAAGTGCTGGGATTAAAGGTGTGCACCACCACCACCCCCCAACTCTTTTCCGACCTCTGAGGGCACCAGGCACTCAAGTGGTACACATACATACACAGACAACACCCATACAAATAAAATAACCTGGGTTCCCCCTATTTCTTCTCCCAGCATAAGACTCTTGAGAATATCAAGTTTCTTGGGGTCCATTGTCTCAGTAGTCTGATAGTCAGAGAGAGGAGCACAGTGTCTCTTTAGAATATCTTCATTCCTGCCCAGCTGTTTACAAAATTGCCTCATAGGTGGTCTGGAGATGTCCAGAGCCCAACAACGCTACACACTGAATAGATGGTCTCTGGCTCCTGTGGGGTCCGTGAGCAGGTAGGTCATCACGGGTCCCTGTGTTGTGTAGTGATGCTCTGAGGAGCTTTGTGAAGTTTGCTCTAGAACAGATTGAATCAACGGAAGTCAGAAGATGTAGGACGGGGACTCTCCTTCAAGTGGCCCTGGTTTGTGGGTCTGGCTTGGCTAGACAAGGTTTCTCTGTGTAGACTTGGCTGACCTGGAACTCGATCTGTAGACCAGCTGGCCTTGAACTCAGAGATCCGTCTGTCTCTGCCGTTGTACTGGGTGGGATCAAAGGTGTGTGCTAGTGACCCACCACCACCTGGCTAGTTTGATTTTTTTCTTTTTTTTTTTTTTTGGTTTTTTGAGACAGGGTTTCTCTGTGTAGCTTTGCGCCTTTCCTGGAACTCGCTTTGGATACCAGGCTGGGCTCGAACTCACAGAGATCCGCCTGGCTCTGCCTCCCGAGTGCTGGGATTAAAGGCGTGCGCCACCACCGCCTGGCTAGATTTTTTTCTTTTTTTGAGTTAGGATCTTGCTCCCTAGGCTCTCTTTCCTTCTGCCTCAACCTCCTGAGTGCTGGGATTCCAGGCATGTATCACCACACTTGGTTTTGTTCATGTTTGTGTGTGTGTGTATGTGTGTGTGTACATGTTTGTGCATGTGGAGGCCAGAGGACATCCTTAGGTTTGGTTGGAACCTCCGGTTCACTTCTGCATGGTCTGAGAAGCCCCATCTCTCTCTCCAAACTCTGTCTTCTCAGAGAATCTCCAAGAAAGAAAAGGCAACAAAAAGCCCAGTTCCTCATTCTTGAGGCTGCAGCAGCTCCTTCCCTGAATTTGCCCACATCGGGACCCCCAAGCAAGACCACCACAGAGCCGATATCCAATGCAAAACACACAGGGGTTTATTAGTAGCAAACAAGCCCAGGGTTGGTCCGTGTCCAGCACTGGACACAGCGGGTGGAGGAGGCCAGCCCTGAGCTCTCAGAATGAGGGCATTTTTAAAGGGAAAAACCACAAGCAGGGTGGTACAAGCCTTTGCGTCATATGATTGGGTGAGGGTGTGCAACCTCATTGCACTTCCTCTTCTTCAAAGTAGAGAGGGGTGTCGTGTTCACTGGGGAGGGTCTGAATGTACAGTTGCCAGAAAGAGTTGGGGCTTGCTCGCTCACACAGCAGATGAAAGGCCAGTGCAGTGTTTCCTATGGCTTGGAGAATTCCATCTGGAGAACACAGGGGCCCCAATACTAAGTCCTTAGCAGATCCAACAGTCATTAGTAACTTTCGTGGAACTCATAAGAACAATTTTTTTGCCTTGATGTCTCTTGTTGCTGTCAAACCAAAGGCCTCTTCTTTGGAGTTAACCATTTCAAAACCCTCGACAGAAGTTCCCTTTTCAGAGGCCCATTTCATTAGATCAGGGAAGTAATCTTTTCTTTTCCCATCAAAAGTAACAGACAGACCTTTTCTGGGTTCAATTCAGGGTTACAGCAGACCTGTAACCCATGCTAGGTGGGCTTTTTGGTGAGGCAGCTGTCTTTAGGTCGTGCCTGCTCCTTCCTGTAAGTGACCCAGTATTCATTCACCAAGTTGGGCTTTGGTGAAATCTTACTTTTGTCTGTTGTGGGTTTCCTATCTGGGCCAGGCAGGTGTGTGTGTGTGTGTGTGTGTGTGTGTGTGTGTGTGTGTGTGTGTGTGTGTGCGTGTGTGTGTGCTCACGGGCGTGCAAGCGCGGTGTCTCCCTAGGAAAAGCCGCTTAGCATGGCCCTGTTGAAGGGCAGTTACTGCGTCACAGACAGAGGTCAAACTCCGCAGAGGGTGGATGGTTTACTGAGACCCTACAAAACGTTTCTGCTGCCTCCTCCCACTGTATTCCCCCTACATCACACAGCATTGGGCCGGGAAATTTAAACCTAACTGAACCCTGGCATCCACAAATTCAATACATCCTCCACAGCTGTGAGAGGTGACAATCGGGACAATAACTGACTTAGGGTTAACTAGAGGAAAATAAGGAAATGTCAGTATGAGCACATCAGAGGGGAGCCGCCACACCCCAATACGTATCCAGTCACCAAACACTTTAGAAATAAATTACAATACCTTTAAATGAATTTTTAAATGTTAGAGGGAGGAAGAAATCCAAGAAATCCATTGTGCAACATGCTGGCTTTAGCTACTACCCAGGTGGTGTGTTCTGAGGAAAGCTGGGAGATTTTAGGTGGTCTCATCATCAAACTATGGCAACTATGTACAGCAGTGTGTGTGTGTGTGTGTGTGTGTGAACCAGCTGAAGTCATCCGCCCTACAGTGAATACAGATGTCTTTGTGTTATGTTTGTTTTGTTTTGTTTTGTTTGTTTTTACCTGGGTACTGGGTATGGAACTCAGAGCTTCATGAAAGCTAAGTAAATACTCTACCACTGAGCCACACCCAGCCCCTCACTAGGAGATTCTAGGCAGGGGCTTCTATCACTGAACCCCACCCCAGCCCCTCACTGGGGGATTCTAGGCAGAGGCTCTACCACTGAGCCACACCTCAGCCCCTCACTGGGGGATTAGAGTCAGGGGCTCTACCACTGAGCCACACCCCCAACCCCTCACTGGGGGATTCTAGGCAGGGGCTCTACCACTGAGCCACACCCCTACCCCCTCACTGGGGGATTCTAGGCAGAGACTCTACCACTGAGCCACACCTCAGCCCCTCACTAGGGGATTCTAGGCAGGACCTCTACCACTGAGCCACACCCCCAGCTTCCAGTCTCAGCTGTCCAACATTTACTTCATCTCTTTTTCTATCAAAGACCATGGCACATGATTAACCTAGACCATGGCTTGTGAAAGTGTGTTTGAGACAAGTAGAGACTGTGCTAAGGGGGAATCAAACAATCCAGTTTTGGAAAAGCTTCCCATGGGAATCCTCCCTCTTTCTATACAAAGACATCTATGGGAGCTCAGGGCTCACATACAGCTCCAGAGTTAAAAACACAAATAGTCCTGTTCACCCTGACGTGGAGCAGGGCAGCCCTAGGTCCTGGTGGGCAAAGTTGATCAATATGCTGCCTGCAGCTGAACTCAGACGTTCAGCAGTCAGGCTTGGATTCCAGTGAGATAGTCTGTCTCAAAAAGAATGAAGTGGAGAACAACTGAGGAAAATACCTAAGGCTGACCTCTGGTTTCCACACGTATGTGCATATATGTGTACATGCACCTGCTCACAAACACACATGCACTTTAGACATACCCTGTCTTAGAGTTACTATTGCTATGATGAAACACCATGACCAAAAGCCAGTTGGGGAGGAAAGGGTTTATTTTGGCTCACACTTCCACTGAAGGAAGTCAGGACAGGAACTCAAACAGAGCAGAAACCTGGAGGCCATGGAGGAATGCTGCTTACTGGCTCGCTCATCATGGCCTGGTCAGCTTGCCTTCTTATAGAACTCTAAACCCCTCACCCCAGGGATGGCACCATCCATAATGAGCTGGACCCTCTCCCATCAATTATTAATTGAGAAAATGCGCTGCAGCCTTGCCTTACAGCCAGATCTTCTGGAGGAATTTCTCTGTTGATGTTCCCTCCTCTCAGATAACTCTAGCTGTGTCAGATTGACACAAAAATTAGCCAGTACATACCCTAATAGGGTGGGCTCTTTCATGAAAAGGGAAATAGAATATAATGCCCTAAAGGGGGAAAGGGAAAAAATGATCAAGAAGGGTTAAATGCAGTAGGGGATGAAAGGCGGAGTAGAGGGGAGAATGTGGGAAGGAATAACTTGGACTAAGAACATTTGAAGAAACCGTATATACTTATATTAAAGGAGGTTTAATGGTGTTACTCTGAAATGGGAAGATAATACCCCAACTGAACACCTCATGCCAACAAGTAACAATGCAAGTACCAAGAATGGGTTACCTCCTTTTGAGTTGTTTGCCAATAGGGTTCCATAGATGCTTCCAAACATTATAGACTCTTGCCAATGGTTATCTCTGAACTTGATTGACAGTAAGATGCTCTAGTTAAAGACACCACATGCTTGAATCATACAGCATGAAGGAATCAAGCTGGTGCTGCCCTGGAAGCTTCAACCCTACCAGCTAGCGTTCAGAGTGCTGGAAGGTGCTGTGCACACCACTGGAGAAGAAACAAATCATCAGTCTAAGCCAGGTGTGAAACCTACAAGCTAAAACAATGGCCTGTTTGCAAGATAAGCCCACTGGTGCAGATTGTAAGAGCCAGGGATGTAGATAACCTCAAGGAAACGATTTTTCCAGACCACTAGGGTAGATGCGCATATGAACTCACAGTGGTTGTGACGGCATGCTCAACACTTACTCAGGTCCAAGCCAGGCACAATTCCAGCTAGGAGAGGGAAGGTGGTGTAAATCCTATTCCTAGCGGAGGAGCTATTAGCATTTGATTTAATGTTTTAAATTAAATGTTTTCTTTGATGATATGACTCCTGGTATATTAACCACCTTCCAGCACAGACGTATTTAGCCAGCACAATCTGGACTTATTGGGTTTAAAAAGAGAGGGGAGAGGCATGAAGTTGTATGGGAAGTGGGGAGAGAATCTCAGAGGAGTTGGAGGAGGGGTTGAATATAATATTTTATTTGATTTTTGAAATAAAATTAAAACATATTGTATGAAATTCTTAAAATATTGATCAAAGCATTTTTTTAATTTTTAAAAAGTAACTGTCTCTTTTATTTTTAAAAATCATTTTATTTTTTTGTTATTCTGTGGGTATTTGGCCTGCACATAGGTGTAGGCACCACATGTATGCTGTGCCTGGTGGGATTCCCTGGAACTAGAGTTATAGACGGTGGTGAACAGCCATTGGGGGCAGGCTGTGAGTTAAACCTAAATCCTCTGGAAAAGTAGCCAGTGCTCTTAATCCCTGAGTGGTCCCTCCAGCCCCAAACAGTCCTTTTTTTTTTAGAGAGAGAGAGAGAGGGAGAGAGAGAGAAGAATTGCCTTCACAGATACACCATCAAATTGACAAAGGAGATTAGCCATCAGACTAGGCACCCTGGTGCCCTTGGAATCAGCTGATTGAACAGCAGTGGCAGCTCCTGCCTGGGACTTGGTGAGTGCAGGTCATCATCACAGTGGAAGGACCTTTCTGTCAGCCTCCGAGGATGCCTGGTGGAGTGTGGGCCCAGCTGACGGAGCTGGCTGCAGTCGGAGTGGTCCAGCAGTCAACCAACACGGGACTGTTTTAAAGAAGTTTGTGGGCTGAGGATATGACCCAGTTGGTAGAGTGTTTGCTTAGCACGCACCAAGCCCAGGGTTCAGTCGCTGGCACTAAATCAGGCATACGATGCACACCCCTAACTCCAGGGCTTGAGAGGTGGAAGCAAGAAGATCAGGAGTTCAAAGACGTCCTCTGGTGCTAAGAAACTCCAGGTCACCATTGGCTATATATGAAATCCTGTCTCAAAAAAGCAAAGAGCCGGGCGGTGGTGGCACACACCTTTAATCCCAGCACTCAGGAGGCAGAGGCAGGCAGATCTCTGTGTGTTCAAGGCCAGCCTGGTCTACAGAGTGAGTTCCAGGACAGCCAGGACTGTTTCACAGAGAAATCCTGTCTTGAAAAAAAAGGAAAAGGAAAAAAGTTCAATATCATCCTTGGCTACATAAGAAGTTCCAATGCAAGCCTGGGCTACATGTGACTATCTCAAAACAACTTAGAACATTTTAAAGAAACCAATAAGGTCCCTGACTATGATTCAAACCTACAGCCCAGTGCATGCCAGGCAAGTACTACCACTGAAATACATTCCCCAGCCCACTTTTTACTTTTTATTTTAGTGACAGGCTCTCACTAAGTCATCCAGGCTGGCCTTAGCTCACTCTGTAGGCCAGGTTAGCCTTGAATTTGCAGTCATTCTGCCTCAGTTTCCCTAGTAGCCATGACGATGGGCCTACAAGCACCATGTCATCCCATCTGACTTCAGCTCTCTTGTTTCCTGTGTTCTTGAGAGGATGTGGGGCGCTCACATACAAGCAAGCTGAGCTTAGGGGGTGGGGGAGTTGGGGAGATAGAGACCCTGTGGATTCTGGTGAGTGATGAGCCTGACTGAAGGTTTTAGGTAGGTCTGTGTGAGTCTAGAAGCCTGATAAACCCCTTCACTGACTCATTGATCTAATCCTTTGTTTACTCAGCTATTTGGATAGGGATCGGGAACAAAGGCTCTGGTTCAGCCTCCTGTCGGGTCAATTATTTGCTGAATGACCTTGGACAAGTGACATCATCAAGCCAAAGCTGGGTTTCTTTATCTATAAGGGTCTCTGAGTGCTTACTGGAATGTGTCCATATTCCCTTTAGGGAGTGAGGATATTTTTGCTGTTGTTTTTAATCTTTTAAGGATTTGTTCTATGTTCAGTCATATGTGTGTAACTTTGTATGAGTTTGTGCACATGAGTGCATTGCCTATGGAAGTCAGAAGGTCCCCTGGAGGTAGAGTTACACTCAGCTGTGAGCCACCTGACATGGATGCTGGGAACTGAACTCTGGTCCTCCGGAAGAGCATCAAGTACTCTTAACCACCGAGCCATATCTCCAGCCCCAACAGTGGGTTTTAGATGATGCACAAGATGTGGGAGCAAGGGGTCCCTCGAGGTGTCTCCAAGAGTGAGGTGTTGGCTGCCTGCCAGGCCTGACCCTCCAGCTGAAAAAGGAAGGGGTTAGCTTTATCCAGAACCCACACACTTGCATCATGGGGCTCAGAAGGAAGAGAGCCATTACTCCCTCCTCCCTGAAGCCCTGGCATCCATGTACTGCCTCTCCACGGATTTGTCTATTCTGTATTGGGTGTTCACGGAGTCACCTTATCTGTGGTCCTTTGTCCAGCCATGTGGCGTTTCCGAGGTTTATTTAGGGTATTGCATATATCACGATGTCATTCCTTTTTGTGTCTGTCTAATGAACTAGTGAACAGTGTTCCACATTTATCACCAGGTGATGGGCCATGGAGTTTCTTTGGGGAGTGATGGAATGTTCTGTAATTAATAGTAGTGATGGTTTTAGGATACTTTGAAATTGTGACCATGATAGGCATCTCCCACTGGGCTTTAGATTGGCTAAAATACTAACTTTTATGATATGTAAATTTTACCATCTCCACCTTCAAGAAAGGTGGAGGCAGAAGGAGAGAGAGATGAGACTCTGCTGTGCTCACCATGCTAACCGACACACATATTTCACACACACACACACACACACACACACACACACACACACACACACACACACACTTATTTTGGTTTTTATGGCAGGTTTTCATATATCTCAGGTGAGTTCATACTCTCTATGTAGCTGGGGCTGGACTTGAACCCCTGATCCTCTCATCTCAGCCATTTGAGTGCTGGGATGACAAGTGTGCACTCCCATGTCTGACTTATCCACTCTTCTTTTATTTTTTAATTACATTTATTTATTTTTTATTTATTTAGTGGGTGGGGACACAGCACACATGTAGAGGTCAGAGGACATCTTTCAGGAGAGGGGTTCTTGCCTTTCATCGTGTTGGGCCTAGGAATTGAACTTAGATCCTCAGGCTGGGCGGCAAGTGCCTTTCACCCAGTGAGCCACCTTGCTGCTCATTATCCATGATCTTAAGGTCAGCAAATGTACATTCCATCTCACCATCTGTACATTCCAGCTGGTCTTGGGAAGTTAGAGGTCTTGGCAGGAGCATGCACACCATCTGTCATCAGCTCCCACCTGAAGTCAAGAGTGAATTTTGTTGAATCAATAAACCCAACTCCTCAAAAACCCACAGGAGACGAGGAACTGAGCTAGTGCTTGGTTTCTTAGAACTGATCAAACCAGGAAGTTTTATTGTTCTGAAGACAGACAAAGGTTCCATACCCAAGGAAAAAGGCAAAGAGAAAAATATGAAGCATAGGGGACACTCTTTCCAGGTTATATTATTTTGCCACTATTTTTGTGGGGGTGGGCGGAGAGGGAGGAGACAGGGTCTCTCTGTGTAGCCCTGGCTGCCCTGGAACTTGCTCTATAGACTAGGCTGGACTCAAATTCAGAGATCCCCCTACCTCTGACTCCAGAGTGCTGAGATTAAAGGTGTGTGCTCCACAATGCCTGGCTATTTGCCCTTCTTTAAAAACATTATTTTATTTCATTATTTTGTGTATATAGGCATTTACCTGTGTGTGTCCATCTACCATGTTTATGCAATGCCCACAGGTGCCAGAAAAGGGTGTCATATCTCCTTGAACTGGAGCTACAGACCACTGTGAGCTACCATGTGGATTCTGGGACCTGAAGCCAGGTCCTCTGGAAGAGCAGCCATTGCTCTTATCCACTGAGCCACTGCAGGCCTCGAACTCAAGATCCTCCTGCCTCTACCTCTTCAACATACCCTACCTTCAGGGACAGCCAGAACCAGCTTTTGCCCCCATAAACGCATTTATCTATGAAAAACATTGGCTGAACATGTCCAGAACCCAGACAAAAGATTTTCAGACTTCCAGAACACTCTGCATACAGAGGCATTATACTGTAATAGGATCCCAGACCTTAGTAGGCCCTGAGACCTTAGCACAACTGACTCCATAATGGAAGTACCGTTCAGGCTATAAAACTCAGCATGTAGACAGCATCACCTGCAAAAACTAAACCAAAGGCCTAATCCTTCCAAGTCCATAGTTATGGAAAATGTACTAACCTTGCTTTTTGGCTTCTGTAGTTCTTCTTCTATCTAACTGTTTTTGTTAACTGAAGTATGCTAATCCAGAATATGGTTTTTGTGCTTAAAAGCTCACCCTGAGAAGGGCTTAGGACTACACTGGAATCCTGAACACCCAATGTAGTTGCCATCTGACTAATAAAGACTTTCTATTGGTTTAAACTCATGTCCAAGCAGTCTTCTCTGGTGAATACCCACAACATTTTTGGAGGCCCTGCTGGGATCCCAGAGACCAGACCTCAAGACACTGGGGGTCTCAGAGCCCCTTGGAATGATAAAGAATATGGTGGTCAGGGGACTCCTAGGAGGTACACCACCTGAGATGCTACAGACTCCCTTTGATCAATTGCTGCCTAATGCTTCAAAGTGGTCTGACGCCTCTACCCCAAAAGGAAACAAATGGAAAGTCACCCGGCCTGTCGCCTGTGGAGGTAAGTCTGGTTAAAGCACCATCTTTTTGGGCATGTAGGAGAAGTGGGACTCGACCGCTGACCCAGTGTCTGGGATCCATCTGAGATGTCACTGGACCCCTCTGTCTGTTCAGGTGTATGAATGTGTGATGGCCACCCCTGGTTGTCTTTACGGTGTGTCTGTCTTTCTATGTGTTTCTGTCAGTTTTGTTTCCCTGTCTTGTTGGGGTTTCCATTGCTGTGAAGAGATACCATGACCATGCCAATGCTATAAAACAAAACATTTAATTGAGGTGGCAGTTTACAGTTCAGAGATTTTGTCCATTATCATCATGGCAGGAAGCATGGCGGCATGCAGGCAGACATGCTGCTGGCTGCATCTTGATCAGAAGGCAACAGGAAGTGGACTGAGGCACTGAGTTGTTGTGGAATATTCCTTACACTATGTGAAGATATGTCATTGTGATTGGTTTAATAAAAAGGTAAACAGTCAATAACTAGGCAGGATTTGGGGGGCAGAGAGAATGCTGGGAGGAAAAAGGGGTCACCAGCCAGAGAGAGAAGGAGTAAGACATGCTGAGGATGTCTGGGTTCAATTCCCAGCACCCACATGACAGCTTAAAAACTGTCTGTAACTCTAGTTCCAGGGGTAAAGCCATGAGTCATGTGGCAACATGTAGATGAATAGAAATGGGTTAAGTTGTAAGAGCTAGTGGGACAAGCCTTAGCTATCAGCCGAGCTTTTATAATTAATAAGTCTTTGTATTATGATTTGGGAGCTGGCAGGCGGGACAGAGAAAGACTCGCCACACTGGACATGGCTTGGGCAGATATGAAACCTCAAAGCCCACCCCACAGTGACATATTTCCTCTGAGGCCACACCTACTCCCAAAAAGCCACACCTCCTAATAGTGCCACTCCCTATGAGTTTATGGGGGCCAATTACATTCAAAATACCCTGTATTGACTAGTGGCTTTCTGTGATGTGAGACCCTCCCCACACCTGGCTTACGACTGTTGGAGACCTGAATCTTTTTGGCTCTGCCAGGTCACTCAGAGAAACTCAAAAACCCTCCACCTGTCGCACTCCAGAAGCAGCTGCTTGTTTTGTTGCTTGACTCCTGCTCAGTCAGGGTTGGTCCCTGTGGGGAGGGGCCAGGCCTCTCATCCAGGGCCCCAGCCATCTAAACAGAATGCAGACCGGGACAGGGAAATCGTTCTCCCGGGTGGGCATTCCGCTCCGCTTCACTCCATGCCTGCTTTAAGCAGCCCCAGGGAAGGGGGAAAGTTCCCCCGGGTTGAGCCCAAAGGGAAAGAGAAAGTTCCGTTCCTTTCTCTCGATGATTGATCTATGTAATTAAAAACTCAAAATGCATCATTCTCTGAAAAAAGTAGAAACAACAACAACAAAACAAAAAACGCCCTTAGACAGGGAAGGGAAATCGGTGCCAGTCAGTGCAGCCTGGACGGAACAGATTCTCTGTTCTGTCCAAGATTGACCAAGGAGACTTTAAACAGTTTTTGTTCCATTTCCTCTGTCACCCAGTCAGCCCAGATACTAGAAAAAAGTTAGAAAAGTTAGAAAATTTTAAAGGTATAAGTAGGTCCCAGTTGCTGGAAGTAGCTCAGCGGGTGTTTAACCACAGAGAACTAATTGGGACAAGACTTTTTCATAAACTGAAAGCCACCATCACCTTCTCTGATGGTGAGATGCAATTGGACTTACAAATACCCAGCATAATTTTGGTGTCTTACCCTTTGTCAGAAGAAACCCTCTGCCCCCCAGGACTGACCCAGCACCAAGTTCCTATAATTGTTCAACTAGCCAGTTCAGCTACCTCCATCCAGATTAAACAATACCCAATGACCTTGGAAACAAAAAGGGAAATTGCAGCCCATATTGCCTGGCTTGGAGAGACATGCATCCTGGTGCCCTGCCACTCACCCTGGAATATGCCTCTCCTGCCTGTGAAGAAACGTGAGACCTGATTCTCATGAGCCTGATTCTTCCAGAAAAACGAATGTACACATCCTTGAACCTGAAAGATGCATTTTTCAGCCTCGCATTGGCAGAGGTGAGTCAACCCATCTTTGCTTTTAAATGGGCAGACCCGGTGAGGGTACGGTGGGCAACGTACCTGGACCAGGTTGCCCCATGATTTAAAGATAATGTCTTTAAACCTAGTAATGCAGATTTCCTGTCCTTCCATCAGAGGTTTCTTGGGAAAAATAGATCATAAAAGGGCCACTGAGGGATTGCTGCAGGAGTTCCGGACCCTGGGCTACAGAATGTCGGCTAAGAAAGCCCAACTTTGTAGAAAGCCACCTATCTTGGCTACCAGCTGAGGGGAGGCAGAAGGATCTTGTCTCAGACAGGACTGCTGCCATCCTTCAGATCCTAACTCCAAAGACTGAGAGACAGGGTCCAGAGTTCCCGGACGCAGCCGAGTATTGCTGCCTCCGGATTCCAGAATTTGTAGAAATAACAAGGACTCTATACACCAGCACAGAGGGGGGAGGGGCCCCTAATTAGGAGACCCTAATCTGGACTGAGACTAAACTAAAGGCATTTGAGGCTTTAAAAACACCTCTGACTTTGGGATCAGCCCTAAAACTTCCAGATGTCTTGAATTTGTCTCATCTGTTTGTCTATGAAACATAAAACAAAAGGGGTCATATAAATGCCCCCATAGAGACATTACCTGTCCAAACAACTGGACCCTGTGGCTACGGGATGACACACTTTTCTAAGCTATGGTGGCTACTGCTAATTTAATTGGAAGAAAAGGCAAACATGTTAACTCTGGGTCAAGATCTTAAATTCACAGCACCCCACGATGTGGTTGAGGCCCTCCTTCAAGGAACACTGTCTTTCTAATGTCTGTGTGACCCAGTTCCAGGCCCTATTCTTGGAGTGCCCTCAAGTCCAGTTTGAGAAACCCATTGTCATCAATTCTGCTACCCTCTTTCCTGGTGACAACCCGAAGATGCTCACCTATGCCTGTCATGAGATGAAAGATGAAACCATGTCCAGGTACGAGGGAGCTGCAACAGTTACTTTATCCAAAATGATTTGGGTCCAAGCCAGGTACCTCAGCCCAGAGAGCAGAACTGACTGATCCAACCCAGGCTCTCAGATGGAGAAAAATAAAGTCCACCACTACTACTGGGCATGATCACAGTACAATCTAAATATAAAGAGGGCTTCTCATTGCTTGGAAAAGGGACATTAAAAAATCTTGGCCCTCATCCAAGCTATTTGGCTTCTACAAATATTCTACAAATAGAGTAGTGGAACTGTCCTCCACTGCCAGGTTGATGACCAGACTGCCTAACAAATGACCCTAAGACCTGTGGGGCCTATTGATGTTCTGATGACATACCATGACCCAGTGCTGCCTGAAACTCCATGGTAAAGAAGAAATGGACAGCTCAACCCCACAGGTTGATGGAGGACACCAGAGGGAAAGATCACTGTCCCAGAAACAACTGGTAAGACTCTGGTAACTACCTTCACCAGGCTACTCATCAGGGGTCCACAAAACTTTCTGAATTGCTCAGACCAAGGTATGTTGTACCTAGATTGGACAGCCTAATGCAAGTTTCTCAGCCAGATGCCATGTTTGTGCTCAAGTATAGTCCTTACCCAGGAAGGGGTCCAAATGAGAGACCAAAACCCTGGCAAACTCTAGGAAAACTGACTTCACCAAGATCCAACCTGCTGAGAGAGGATAAAAGTGTTTGTTGGTTTTTATAGATAGCTTTTATGGATGGGTAGAAGCATTCCCCACCCAGACTGAACTGCTCAAATAGTAGCTAAAAAGCTCTTTCAGGAACTGGTTCTCTGATTTGGTTTCCTCTTAGCGATGGGGTACAACAATGGCCTGGCTTTCACAACCAAAACCTCTCAATTGATAACTAAAGCTTTAGACATAGATTGAAAACTTCATTGTGCATTTAGTCCTCGGAATTCTAGCCGGGTAAAAAGTATAAACAGAACATTAAAAGAAACTCTAGGCCGGGCGGTGGTGGCGCACGCCTTTAATCCCAGCACTCGGGAGGCAGAGCCAGGCGGATCTTTGTGAGTTCGAGGCCAGCCTGGTCTATAGAGCGAGATCCAGGAAAGGCGCAAAGCTACACAGAGAAACCCTGTCTCGAAAAACCAAAAAAAAAAAAAAAAAAAAAAAAAAAAGAAACTCTAATAAAACTCTCATTAGAGTCCAGCAAAGGATGGGTAGACCTCCTTCTTTTGCTTTGCTTTGGGCCTGCTGCATCCCATATAGCGAGGGATTTACCCCACTGTGAGATCATGTCATGCTTCCCAGGCTCAGAGACCAGCAGTTAGCAGAACTCTCGAAGCATTCCTTTCTTGAGTCATCATAGGCCCTCCAGTTCTCCATGCAGACTACTCATTGGACTGTCCAAGCGACCCACTGACCTCTGAGTCCACCACCAGTTTCCCCTTGTTTGAGTTCAGTGATATTGTCTGGGACAAGCAAGTAGCCAAAGGGGCACTGGAACTAATCTGCAAAGGACTCTACAAGGTGACTCTCTCCACTCCTATGTCTGTGAAGGTAGCTGGCATTGCGCTATGGATCCACCACACCTAGGTCAAGAAAATGGAAGCCACAGATGCTGATACCAAACGGATTATCTCTGAACTGTGGACCCAGTGAAATTAAGGTTTCACTGGGCCATGGGCACTTATACTCCCTGCCCCTCTGCCTCCCCTGAGTTTTGTGTTTTGCATTATGGGTATGAATACAGGGTCATGATCCAACCCCCAGCACCCTCAGGCCTAGACTGGAAGTGGAAGAAGACAGATACAGAGAAGGTATGTGCTCAGTTCTAAATGGAATGTCTATATCACCCCTTCAAGGCTCAGGAAACATTGCAAAAGAGGAGACAAAAAAAAGTGTAAGAGCCAGCCCGGTGGTGGCGGCACATGCTTTTAATCCCAGCACTTGGAAGACAGAGGCAGGTAGCCTCAAGGCCAGCCTGGTTCCAGAGCTAGCTCCAGGACAGCTAGGGCTGTTATGCAGAGAAACCTGTCTCGGCAAACAAAAACAAACAAACAAACAGTGTAAGAGCCAGAGAGAAGCCAGGGTGACTGCTGCTGAACAGTGTCTTCTGCACATGACAAGGCCATTGTACTCATGATCCCACTGCTTTGAACTGCCACTGTGGTTACCTGCACAAGACCAGCCAGAGCTAATTGAGATTAGGCCTGCCAGTAAATATCACAGATGGGGACAGACTTGCCCCCAGCCCTCGTGGAAACTGTGGGCAGTTAAGGGTTACTGGGGAGGGGGGACCACTGGTAAGTGCTCCAGTAAATCATCCCCAACCATGCTTAAAGATCCCCAAATGAGAGGGATGGGCTGTTTTAGTAGGAATGGGCAATACAAGAGGTGTGTGTCAAATGTCCAAGGTTTAGTATGAAATTGTCAAAGAAATGAAGTCAATTAGAATAATAACGAGTATTGGGAAGACAGAAATAAAGTCCATTGTGTAGATTTGTGTAGATACTCCTTCTCCATCCACCTATGGATGGACACCCAGGCTAATTCAATGACATAGTTCTGAAACAAATGGGAATTCATAGATTGAAAAATAACAAGCCCGACAGAGACAGAGGAAGACACCTGATACCGCTGGACCTCTGGCCTCTGCCTCTGCCAAGGTACACACACAAATGAATTTAATTAGAAGGTAAGTGTGATGGCCCATGTGTGCGACCCCAGCACTCAGGAGGCTGAGGCAGAAGGGTTGCCTGAATTGGAGGCCAGTCTGTACTACACAGCAACTCCCAGAGGTAGCTAGGGTAAGCAAGACCCTGTCTCAAAACGAAAACAAATACAACAAACAACAATCAAAAAGAAATTCAGGGGCCTGGAGAGATGACTCAGGAGTTAAGAGCCTTGGCTGTTATCAGAGGACCCACGTTCAATTTCCAGCCCACATATGACACCTCACAGTCATTTCTGGGAGATTCAACATCCTCTTCTGGCCTCCACTGGCACCAGGCACACAGGAGGCACACAGATTCACATGCAGGCAAAATACCCATACACATTAAATCATTTAAAGAAGAAGAAAAACAGCAACTTTAAAGGGGAATTCAGTTAGAATTCAATTCATGAAAAGCCCAGGTGTGGAGCCCACATTATATGTCCCTGACCACCAGGCTGGCCAGTCTCTCCTGGCCTCTGCTCTTTCACCCCGGGCCCTCTTCTCTCAGTACCCCCCCCCTCCCCGTGAGCCCTCAGGCCACTCCCCTGTGCCCAGCCTCTTTCTTCTGCCCTTCCCTGCTCCAGGTGTTCAAGGGCCCCGCCCTCCTGGCTCACTCCTCCCTGGAGTAGGGATTAGAATCCAGCTCCACAGATACCTTGAGTCACTGTCCCCTCAGCCCATCCCCTGGGCTGGCTGAAGTAGGGGGAAGTGGGGCTGGGTCTTCAGGGAGCTGTGAAGCTCAATTAAGTGTCATTAGCTGAAGAGAGTTTCTGCAGG
This sequence comes from Peromyscus californicus insignis, assembly GCF_007827085.1. NCBI lineage: Eukaryota > Metazoa > Chordata > Mammalia > Rodentia > Cricetidae > Peromyscus > Peromyscus californicus. The sequence continues at coordinate 176,879,917 of NW_026294562.1, read as the reverse complement.
ATTAGAACCATGCCCCGCCCTGGCTTCCTCATCCTCTTCCACCCCACCACCACACGGAAATTCGATGAGCCGAGACAGAGATCAGGTGGAGCATCATGTGTGACATGTGGACAGTAGGAGAGTGGCCAGCAGACGAAAGGGCAGGCAGGCAGATGGACAGGGAGACAACAGAGAGACAGAGAGACAGACAGGCAAACAGGTGAGAAGGGATCAGATGGAGGCTGTGAGGGAGTGGCCTGGGGGAAGGGGGCAGAGAGGAGAGGGCAGAGGTGGAGGCACACAGAAGGGTGAGCTCAGATCCCCCACCTTCCCTGGCAGACCCTGGAGGCAGCCTACCATGAGGCCCAGCATCCTCTTGCTCCTGTGTGTTGTGGGTGAGTTTTCTGAGCCAGGGCGGGGTGGGAAGGGGTGGAGGAAGGGTGGTGGCAGCCCTAACTGTGTCCTTCCCTTCCCCCATGGTAAGGGCCTATGCACCCCCCACCCCAAACCTGGTGCTGAGGATAGGGCAAGAGGTCAACCCTGCTTAGCTGTCTCTCTGTATGGTGGGTCTCTGGCACCGTCCAGCTCTCTCTTTTTCATCTCCATCTTCTTGTTTGTTTTGTTTTGTTTTTCTGCAACTTGTGACAGACCCCCTGCCTCAGCCTCCAGAGTGCTGGTAGGACAAGCAGGCACCATCACACACACCCATTCCCGCACCTCACCTCCTCCCACCCACAACCTTCGTGTCTAACCCCATTTCTCTGTCCTGCACCGGACCTCAGGTCTCAGTCAGGCCGACAGGGAGAAGATCTTTAATGGCGCTGAGTGTGTGAAGAACTCACAGCCTTGGCAGGTGGGGCTGTTCCGTGGCAAATATCTGCGCTGTGGCGGTGTCCTCGTGGACCGCAAGTGGGTCCTTACAGCTGCTCACTGCAGTGGCAAGTAAGCCCGTGGGTGGGCCCTCCTGGGGCGAGCAAAGGAGGGTGCCGGGGGAAGGGGAGGTCCCCCCTGATGATATCTGGTGTCAAGGGGTAGGAGTCAGCCAACTCCAGGTTAGAGGTGCAGAAGAACTTCCTGAGGTGGGGCTGGGTGCTGCCAGGTGGGATGAGGTGTGCAGTGGGTGGAGGAACTGGGATGGTGCCTCTGTTCCTCTCCCATTTCCTCCTGTGCCATTTCCTTCCCTATAGAGCATTTATCACCAGCCCCAGGCATTCCCTGACCCCAGCTAGACTCAGGGTGTCACTGAACTTGAGTCACAACCTGTACCCCAAGAAGCCAAGTTCAACCACCCTTCCTTGAGAAGCCAATTAAAACAGACAAATTGATAATAGAAAGGAGATTTATTCACTGTGGCCCCTTTGGGAACTGGACAAATAGATCCAGTGACCCCCTCTAATCCATCTTCAGGATCCTGAAGTGAGATTGCTGTGTAAATAGAGGGCTAACAATATGCATTTCTTTTTTTTTTTTTTTTTGGTTTTTCGAGACAGGGTTTCTCTGTGTAGCTTTGCGCCTTTCCTGGAACTCACTTGGTAGCCCAGGCTGGCCTCGAACTCACAGAGATCCGCCTGGCTCTGCCTCCCGAGTGCTGGGATTAAAGGCATGCGCCACCACCGCCCGGCCCACAATATGCATTTCTAAGCAGTCCAAGACGTGGTGCAGCCTACCATTGACCCATCACTGTCTGGGCTTCAGTCTCAACTCTAAGGTGGTCTGACCAGCTCTTAGAACTGCCAGAAATCTCTTTCCGGAGACAAGTTACCCCTCTGGTCAGCACCTTTTCTTTCTCCTAGCATGAGGTTCCTGGGGTGGGGGTGGGGGATTCCCATTTCCTTGGGGTCTATTGTTCCAATAATCTGACAGATTATTGTCACATTAGTGTCTCTTTAGCATATCTTCCTTTTGCCTGTTGGTGGTGCATACCTTAAGTAGACAAAAACACTAACCAGGACACCCACTGAACCATCTCCCCAGACCCCAGATGGTCCACTTTCTAGGTCTAGACTAGCTGTAAAAGGGGAGCCAGGTGTCAAGGGTCCAAGAAGCTCCATGTAGGACAGAGGTGTCTTCCTTATCCATTGCTCAGTCACAGCCCTGGTAACATTGCTGGTGCTGGCTGTGGGGATAATTATGGCAGCTGGTATAGCAGAAGACATCCCTGCCCCATGACATCTGCTGTCAAAGAGGCCATGGGAGTAGAAGACTAGCCCAACATGCGTAGTTGATGGGGAGCAGAGACCCAGAGGCTGAGAGAGAGAAACAGAGAGAGGTAAACGGCCCATCTGCCACCCACTGACCAACTGCACCCTCAGGTACGTGGTGCGCCTTGGGGAGCACAGCCTCACCAAGCTGGACTGGACAGAGCAATTGAGGCTCACGACCTTCTCCGTGACACACCCCAGCTACCAGGGTGCCCATCGGAACCATGAGCATGATCTTCGACTCCTGCAGCTGGGCAGACCGGTCCGCCTGACCCATGCTGTCCGGCCCCTGGCCCTGCCCACTTTCTGTGCACCTATGGGGACCAGGTGTCATATTTCAGGATGGGGTATCACAAACAAGCCATGGGGTAAGAGGGTCCTGAGGTTGGGGGTGAGGGATGTAGGGTAAGAGATCAAGTTGTTTACTTTAGAGAAAGCATGGGTATGGGGTTAAACATCAGGGTCAAGGGGCATGGGAAGGTGGGTCTTTAGAGTCACAGAGGTTAAGGGATTGAGTATGGAGTCAGAAGCCAGGGGTCAGAGTTGTGATCAGAGGTCAGAGTAATGCCAGGGGTCATCAGGGCATCTGATTCATGGGCTCAGGTGTTAGAGGTCATTTACAGAGCTGGTATTGCTGGGCCTCTAATCCTAGGTACTGGAGGCTGAGGTAAGAGGGCAGAAAGTTCAAGGTCAGCCTCTGTTACAGAATAAGAGCCTGTGTCAAAATAAAAAGTAAAAATGTCTGTAGATGTGGCTCAGTGGTAGAGTCCTTAGGTCCTAAATTCCATCCCTATTAGGGTGGGAAGCTGAGGTCACTGGATCACAATCTAGTCAGAATCTTTCTCATGTCATATTTGGAAGTCACAGGGTTTGGGCCAGGGTTTCTGTGGCATGGAATTTGGGGTCAAATGACCTGAAATCAGAAGACTTTTTTTTTTGAGTTAAGATGAAGTAAGTGAACATTTGAACGATGTGGAACTGAGATCTGAGGTTAAAGTGAAACCAAGGACATGGCTTCAGGAGATGGAAGACGTGAAGTGAGACTGGGATCAAGAGCTAATAAGATCAAAGGACCAGGCCTATGGCCTGGGGACAAGGGTGACCATGGGACTGAGTCACCAAACGGAGAATATTTAGGACTGCAGTGAAGTTGAGTTGAGGAGTATAAATTTGGATCAAATGTTCTTGGGAAGAATGTAGCCCCAAAGCAGGGATCTCAGAGGGTCTACATTACCCATCGTCTACATCACCGATATCACCCATCTTCCATGCCCAGAACCATTCCCAGACAGGCTCCAATGCCTCAACCTCTCCATTGTCTCCAATGGCACGTGCCAAGCCGTGTTCCCTGGAAGAGTGACGGAGAATATGGTGTGTGCAGGTGGTGAAGCCGGGAAGGATGCCTGCCAGGTGAATCAACTCGGGGTGGTGAGGACCACAGGGGACAGAAAGCAGGCGCTGGAGAAAAGAAAGGAAGAAAGCTTTCGGGGGGGGGGGGGGGCTTGACAGGGACGCTAAGGTAGACGGGGGTGGAGTAAGGAGGTTATTAGTAGAGTTCTTAATGCTGTGAACAGACAGACAGAGAGGCAACAACATGGCAGAGGCTCTCAGGAGTGTTCAGGCCAGAGACAGAGAGCATGATGGGACCTGAAGAGGAATCAGAATCCACTTGGAAAAGAAGAGGGTGTTTCTTTGTATTCTTTTCTGAGAGTGGGGAAGGTTTCACAGCAAGCCCCTGCAGGCAAGCTCTCTGGTTCCCAGGCAGGAGGCAGGGGAGGGGAGGGGAGGGGAGGACAGCAGCATGTATGGCCACCCATACTCACTTGGACATAAACTCACTTCCCAGGTGAGAGCTCCTGGTACCTGGAACTCTGTTAGCTAGGGACTGGAAGGCAGGATCTTTGTAGAATGCCGGTTGGTGTCTGTGAGAGGGGCAAGAGGAGGCTTGCTGTCTCGAGCTGCAGCTAGATTCTGACCTCACACTCTCCAGAAGTGAGGAAAAGTAGGAAAAGCCCCAGACCTGGGAGGTGGAAAGTGAAGGAATTAGGTGGAGAGATGGGACTAGAAAGGAGGGGAGATTTGGCCAAATGGAAGAAGAGACAGGGGATGGGGGAGGAGCCCAGAATGGAGGAGCAGGAAGGGGAGGAAAGGAGGAACAGGAGGCTGAAAAGAGGGAGGGGGAAACAGGCAAGCAGTGGAGGACAGAAAACTAGCCAGGATGGTGTATTTCAGAGCACCCTTCCTGGAACTCCAAGGCTTCCTCACATCATCAATCAGCTGGGGCTACCCCACGTTAAGAGAAAGAGGGATTGGGTAAAGAAGGTCACAAAACCAGCTGTGCCAACGTGTGGTATGATGCTCTTGGGCACCTTAGAGGAGGTATCATACATAGCGCCCAGAGACGAACAAACCCCCTCAGAGTACTCTCTATTCTCATAGCCCAGCCCTCCTGTCCTGGGGTTGGGCATAGAAGATAGCATTCTCTTCACTCATTGGCCAAAACCAGTCAGGGTGGCATCTTCTTTCCTATTGGCTAGCTGTTACAATGTTCTTCCTGTGAGTTGGCTGTGCTCCCGTCTCCCAGGACCTGGCTTGTAGCCACTCTCTTTAAGAACTGTCTCTTCTGTCTCCTAGGGTGACTCAGGAGGCCCCCTGGTGTGTGGAGGAGTTCTTCAAGGCCTAGTTTCCTGGGGATCTGTTGGGCCTTGCGGACAAAAGGGCATTCCAGGGGTCTATACCAAGATCTGCAAATATGTGGGCTGGATCAGAACAGTCATCAAGAACAACTAATGGGCTTCCCCTGTCTCCATGTGGTTCTGCTTCGGGGCCTCTCTGACCCTCGAAGCACCAGTGTCTCCTCCCTCACCACTCCAGCTCCCACCCTCGCTGGTGCAGGGAACCTCTTGAAACCTCAGGGGTGTAGAGGGGACTGTGAAACTCTGGAATAAACGTTATACAACCAAGGGAAGGGCTGCACCTGTCTGTTTAATGTGCAGTTTAAGCCTGGTGGGAACCGGAAAGGGTGGGCGTTTTTGCTGGACTTGGTTGCATAGGTCTGTGATCTTGGTACTCAGGAGAAAGAGGTAAAGAGGATCAGGAGCTCAAGATCATCCTGGATTACAAAGTGAGTTCGAGGCAATTCTGGGCTTCATGAGACCCTGTCTCAAAAACAAACAGGCCAGGCATGGTGGTGGAGGTCTTTAGCCTCCACACTTGGCAGGCTGATCTCTGAGTTTGAGGCCAGACTGGTCTACAGAGTGAGTTCTAGGCCAGCCAGAGCTACACAGTGAGAATCTGTTTCAAAATCAAAGCTTTTGGTCTTAATTTTTTAATTATTATTATCTTTATCTTCTGGTTATGGGTGTTTTCATGCATGCATGTCTATACACCACATGTATGCCTGGTGCCCACCGAAGCCAGAAGAGGACGTTGGATCCCCTGGGACTGAAGTTACACACGATTGTGAGCCACTGTGTGAGTGCTGGGAATTGAACCAAGATCCTCTAGGAAAAGCAGCCAGTGCTCTTAACCACTCAACCATCTCTCCAGCCCCTGCTTCTGGCTTTCTAATGAACTGGATATAAATGACCGGAATGGGGGTGGTGTGTTACACCTGACTGCACCACAGCTTTCTTATGTCCTGTTTGAGATGGGATGCCGGTCTGTTTTATTATGTCAGAGATGGTCCAGGGTGACTCTGGGGACAAGACAACCCAGCTGAAGTGTCACAAGGCTACGCCTACCCATAGGTCCTGTCTCCACATTCTCTTCAGAAGACAAAAAAGAAGGCCTTACTCAAAAATGCCTAAGAGGGGACCTGGTGTGCTGACCCAGAAGCACAGGAATGACCTTTCCCAGCATCCTCCTGGTATTTCATCCCCCACTCCACCCCAAGGCAGGGCCGGCACCCCCATGTCACAGATTAGGGAACTGAACTTCCCTGGGGTGGAGTCGCCCGTCCCACGTCACCTGGATAGGAAGAGGCAGAGCCCGTAGGGTTTGAGGCCACGGTCGGCTGCCGGCAGAGCCTGGGCCTACTCCGCCTTGTCCCACATCTGGTTAGGGGAGAGAGGAGAGGAAGGCCCGGGGAAGAAAGATCTGAATGAAAACATAAGCTGGGAGAAGAGAGGCTTCGAACCTGGGGCTATCCGATGAGGAGGCCCAGGAGGCTGAAGAGTGACTGGAAATTATCTACAGTACCCAGTAAGTGCTGGAGGCCTGGGCAGTGGAGGCTTGGGAGAGGAGGGAAGGGTCAGCAGAGAGTGGAGGTCCACACAGGAGCCCTGGGGCCCCTGGCACACCTGCTGAGGTTTCTTTCTCCTTTCTTGAGCCATGGCCCTCACAGGCCCTGACCTGCCTCCCCCACCATCCTGTCCTGCCCCTTCACCTAGCAAACTGCCCCACCTCTGTGACGCCCCAGATCCCCCCTTCTCTCTTTGGAAAGGAGAAGAGAGGGTCCAAAGGAGGACCAGAGCCCACTGGGCCCAGGCTCTGAGGAGGGAGAGGCTCATAGGAGGAGAGGCAGAGATGGAGGCCTGAAAGAGGAGACAGAGACAGGCAGAGGGAGGCCTGGAAGGGATGGTACAGGACAAAGAGCCGAGACAAGAGGAGACAAGGATCCAAAGACATGCAGGGGCAGAGACCTAGTGGCAGGGAGACCAAAATCACACTCACAATTCTATAGGATGGGAGAGACGGGGCGGGGAGGGCCGAGACTCCGAAACCTGCGGAAAGGAAGGAGAAGTGGCCACAGGGGAGAGAGGGGCTTGGAGAGGTGACAATCTATCTCCCAGACCCCAAGGCTGCCTTGGGAGGGCGCCCTCACACCCCTCCCCCAGGGTGATAAAGCAGGGCTAGAAGCCCAGTCATCCCAGACCCGCCTGGGGCCAACCCCTTGCCTGCCTGCCTGCCTGCCTGCCTGCCTGGTGCTCAGACCCAGCCTGCTGCAGCTGCCACCCTGGGCTCTTTAGAGCCCCATCCCCAGAGCCCATGAGTGAGTCCAGGAGGGAAGGGGGGTTCTCCCCACCCCCACCCATTCCAGGAGACTGCCGTCCTAGGAGCTAGGCTTTTTCCATCCCAGCATGCATTTCCCCCTCCAATCTGTCCTTGGAGGGTAGGAAGGTACTTGAGACCACGCTCTGCGTCTCTTTGTATCTCTCACTTTCAAACTGCTGCCCCCAAACCCAATGACCTCTGTCCCCAGTTTAGGTGGCTAAGTCCTGCCCTTCTCTCTCACCCCCGCCCACCAGGGCAGCTGTAGGCACTGGCTGTCCCTTGGCCAACTCCACCCAGCCCTGTCCATCACAGGGGTTCAGCAAGGTGGAGGGAGGGACTTCACCGGTTGCTGAAAGGCCCCACAGGCCCCTATCATTGCTGGTGGAACAACAAAAATGAGGCCCTTACCCAGTAGGTAACCCCTTCTCTTTGTCACCCCATCACTTGGAGTTGTGGAGAGAGCCAGGTTCTCAGGGGAGTGAGAAGAAAAATATTCTCTAAGATTTCCCCAGGGGGCTTTCTCCTCCACTGGCAACTGAAAACCGAGTGGGCACAAGAGCCTTGTTCAACAAAGCCCCTCCCGCAGCTTTGGCGTGCCCTTCAACACCCAGGAAGCGGCTAGCCAAGATTCAAGCCTCTGTCCGAGGTCACTCCAGAAGCATAAGATTCTTCTTACAGGCTTGGGGGTTGTGTGAGAATCAGGAGGTTCCCTTGGGAGAAGGAGGCAGGTGGCCAGGGAGGCAGCGAGCCACGGCAGGTGAGGGCAAGAGGAAAAACCACAAGCCGTCCAATCTCCTCTTAGAGTGATTAGGTCTTCCTCCTTGTCCCAGGGGAACCTGGAACCCGCCCTGCTCTCCTCCAGGCCATGATGATTGTACGACTCATCGCACTTGCTCTGGTGACAGGTACAGTGGGCTTCGAGGAACGTGTGGGGCCTCCCTCTCCTGCTTCTAAGTCCCCTCCCCTACAGCCCAGGCCGTACCTGCTTGGAGATCGCTGTGAGCTGGTCTTAGCTATACCAAGCATGGTCAAGTGGGTCTCAGAGGAGGAAGAGGGGAGCTGGGTCATTTCAAAAGCCGAGGACAGCCTCTAATGATCTGGAAGTACAGTCTTATGCCGGTGCATGCCAGCTGAGAATGAGAACACTTTTGCTCCTCCCCACCTAATTTCTGGGGGTCCCTCTACCAGCCTACCTCCTCTTATGCTTACACCTCATCTTTTACCCCGTTCAGGGCACGTAGGGGGAGAGACAAGGATCATCAAGGGTTACGAGTGCGCCCCTCATTCCCAGCCGTGGCAGGTGGCCCTCTTTCAGAAGACAAGACTTCTCTGTGGGGCAACCCTCATCGCCCCCAAATGGCTCCTGACTGCAGCCCACTGCCGCAAGCCGTGGGTGCGGGGGCTGGGGCGGGGCTGGGAGGGGGTTGGAGATGGAGAGATGGATGGAGAGAAGGGCTGGAGCCAGAGAGAACATTGGGGGGGTAGCAGAAGTGGGTGGAGAGATTGGGGATGGTGTGGCATTAGCATGGATGATGGGAGTGTGGACAAGACTGGAGAGGGAAAAGTAGTGTTAGTGTGTATGATGGGAATTTAGCTGGGAATGAAGATGGAGGGATGGGGGATGGAGTGGTGTTCGTTTGTACAATGAAGATGTAGTTGGGTTGATGATAGAGGGATGAAGTGGCCTTAATGTGGGTGATGGTAGTCTAGTCAGGATGAGGATGGAGGAGTGAGTGATGCTGGAAGTGGGGTGGGGCTGGGTTTCACAAGGTACCATTCATCATCTCTCCCTCCCGACCCCTGCCCTGTCCCCCTACCTTTCCACCTCTGACCACATCTCTCCCACCTCAGCCGTTACGTGATCCTCCTTGGGGAGCACAATCTGGAGAAGACAGATGGCTATGAGCAGAAGCGGATGGCCACTGAGTCCTTCCCCCACCCTGGCTTCAACAACAGCCTCCCCAACAAAGACCACCGGAATGACATCATGCTGGTGAAGATGTCCTCTCCCGCCATCATCACCCGAGCTGTGCGGCCACTCACCCTGTCCTCACACTGCGTCACTGCGGGCACCAGCTGCCTCATTTCCGGATGGGGCACTACGTCCAGCCCCCAGTGTAGGGGCTCCCAAGGGAAATGCGATCAGGGTGGAATATGGGATTTGGGGGATGGAGACCAGATGAATCTTCAGAGATAAAGATCAGAGTCACTCAAGAGGCATGGTTACCTTAGGCTGTCAAGAGAGGGACGAGCTGAAAGGGAGATGGGAAATTCTGGGAGACTCACTTTGGGGCCTCAGAAGTGTGACAGGTGTGATTCCCAAATCTGTAACTTTCTGGTTGTGGGATCTAAGGCGGATGGCTTTACCTCTCTGAACTTTGGTTTTCTCTGTAAAAAGAATAATCATACCCACCTGTCACCGTGGGGTCAGAGACAACGCATAGGGAGCAAGCAGTATGGGGATCTACTCACAGTGTTGCTGTTGCTATAGTTCCAGCAGAGAGATGGGTGAGGGCAAGGACTGTCCCAGGTGTTGGCCACTGCGGTGAGGTTGGAGACTCAGGGCTCAGATTCACACCTTCCACTGCTGTCCCCACAGTGCGCTTGCCTCATTCCTTGCGATGTGCCAATGTCTCCATCATCGAACACAAGGAGTGTGAGAGCGCCTACCCGGGCAACATCACAGAAACCATGCTGTGCGCCAGTGTTCGGAAAGAGGGCAAGGACTCCTGCCAGGTCAGCAGGCTGGTTCTCCAGCTGCATACTCATTCCTAACCTCAATCACATCTTTACTGACATCCCCAGCCCTAACCCCAACCATCTCCAACCCCAGCTGCTGTTTCTGACGTCAACACAATCCATCTTCCCATGGTTATCCTTGACTCTAACTCCAGCCATCCACGACATACCTCTGGACTCTAACCCTATGTGTATTCTCACCCAGAATCCCACCTTCATCTCCCAACCTCTCACTAGTTCCACTGCCGAATTCTTCCTTGGCCTGCCTCCCACCTCCACCACTGTCCTCACTCCCATCACAAGCCCCCCACTTGACTCTAACTGATTGTGTCTCCTCTCATGCCAGGGTGACTCTGGAGGCCCTCTGGTCTGTAACAGATCTCTACAAGGCATCATCTCCTGGGGTCAGGACCCATGTGCGGTCACCAGAAAGCCTGGTGTCTATACAAAAGTCTGCAAATATATTGACTGGATCTACGAGATTATGAGAAACAACTAGAGGGGACCTGCTTGTCACCACCCAACCCCTCCAACCTCTTCTTAATGCTTTGACTTCTGTTCATTCTCCCCTAAGAACCCCTCAGCTGGGACCCTTGCATGCACTCTCTCTGACCCACCATGGATATAGTATAGGGGATGCTCTGACCTGATGATCAGCTTGGGGCTTGAAACAAAATCCTGGCTTGACCTGAGTTGTGACTCTGAAGATGATCATCACTGGCTTTGGTTGGTTTTTGTTGTTTTGTCCCTGGCCCTGAAGGAAGTTCGTGGCATATTCCAGGGTTTCAATAAATATTTGTTAAATGATCAAATGGTTCTAATTCAGTGTCAATTGCATTCAAATCCTGATCCAGAGGGCTTTTAAATGATGTCTGTGTGTTGAGTCTTTGCCTGCATATATGTATGTCACCACATGCCTGCTTAGTGCCTTGAGGAGTCCAGAAGAGGGCATCAGGTGTCCTGACAACTGTGTGGGACCAAAGCCAGGTCCTCGGCAAGAGCAGCAAGTCCTCTGAACTTCTGAGTCTCTTCAGCTCCCCAGAGGGTTTAAATGTTACTAACCAACTAAATGCTCACAACCCCCAGGGAGACTGGTCCTCTTTTCCTGTCCACTTTCCAGACAGGAAAATGGGCACAGACAGATGACCGCATTTGCTCACAGCCATACATCTGAGAAGTGAAAGATTGGAGGATTTAAAAGCGCAGCAACAGTCTTAGCTATCAAAGCAATGTCCCATTACAGCTCAGTTCATTTTCTTTTTATATTACTTAATTTTTTTCACATTTACTCATTCATTTATCAGAGGGTGCTCATGCCATGGTACACATGTGCAAGTGTGCAAACTGCAGGAGTCAGTCCTCTCCTCCCACCATGTAGGTCCCAGGATCAAACACAGGCTGGCAGGCTTGGCAGCAAGCGCCTTTACCCACCAAGCCCTCCTACAGGCTGGGCGGAAAGAACTCAGTTCAGCTCCTTCCCGGCACTCAGTTCATCTACCTGCAGAAAAAACTGCACATGCGAAAGTGTAAGAAGAGGGAGCGCATCTGAACCATGGAGTGAGAGGCAGTAAAGAAGGCTACCATCATCTTCAAACTGCCCAGATTCCGTTCACTGAGGTCAGTACTGAGTGGTATCATACCTGCTAGTCAAAATCAAGTCAGAGGACAAGAAAGCATGCTTCAAATGGCATGTTTCGAATGCTCTGCAGCTGCACGTGGCTGGTGGCTGCTAGAACATAACCGCTGTAGCAAAAAATCTGGACAAGGCTAAGCGGGACAAAAGATGCCCCGGATAACACAGACGTTCTGTTCAGCTCTTGGAGAGAGGTCGCTGGCACAAGGAAGAACTCAGAGCTGGAACTATATAGAACCTTCTGGTTGTTAGGCGGACTTGCTTGCTGTGTGACCTCTTATGAGTCACAGCCCTCTCTGAGCCTCCCATTCCTCACCCAAAACGAGGGTGTTAGCCGAGGTGATGCGGCCTGTCCCTTGCAGCCTGGGCCTCCTATGATTCACCAGCTCGTGTGTCACCTGGAGCCATGCAAGGAGGGTGCAAGATGCTCACACACAGGTTTAGTGCAAAGCTACAGATTCCCACCCCCACCCCACCCCCAAGCACATGCTGAGGCACAAAGAGCCTACTGTTTCTTGGTCTAGACCTCTGGGAGTTTGTCTATGTCCTTCCCACTCCTCCTTCCACCACCTGAACTCTGCCCACTTCCTTCCCTTCCGCATTCCGACACCTGTCAGCACCCACCTCTCTCCCTCTTCATCTCCCCATCCCATCACCCCAGGCTCCCAGAAGACTGGACACCCCCCACCACCACCACCACACCTGGGAACGCTTCTCAGAACCAGGCATGGGGGGAACCCCCAAGGAAGCCGGCTCCAAAAGGTGTTCCTGTCACCGGCAGAAGCCTGTATTCCAGGGCCCCTCCCGGAGCAGGAATCTGGGGCCCTGGTTGAGTGCCAGCCCCACCCACGTTATAATTAGGGAGAGGGAAAGAGAGGGAGTGAATCCCTGAGGGGAGGGTGGGGGAAGCTTCCGGGATCTTGGGGGTTAAAAGGGAAGGTCTGGCCAGGGGTCCCTGGTCAGAGGACTGTTTGCAGCCCACACTACAGGGCAAGAGACACTTCTGACTTTTCTCCCTTCTTCCCACTGGCGACTCCCAGGTGAAGCGGGATGCACCCCACCCTGGTTGGGGTGGATGGCGAGAGGATGGGTGGGGACCCTCGGGCAACGGGGCAGGAACCCTTTTGTAGCCCTGATTTCCCTGTAACATGGGGAAGTCCCTCAGCTCTGAGGTTAGGAAGAGGCTCCCACGGGCTCTGAGCAGGACCCCCACCCACCCACGAAGGAGAGTGGACCTGGAGCTCAGCGTGGCTGGTGGCCAAGAAAGGCTGGGGCACAAACCGCTCCCCTCTGGAGAAGCGAGGACTGAAGTCCTGAGCGCCCCTGGAGAGGGTCCCGCTGAGACCCAGGCACTCCGAGGCAGGGGTCTTGACTGAACATCTGTTTTAGCCCTCCACTCCGGCCTCTGCAAGCCAGGTGTCAGCCATGAGGGCCCCGCTGCTCTACTTCTCCACTGCCTCTAGCACCTTGGCCCTAGTGAAGCTGCTGCTGCCGCTACTGATGGTGCAACTCTGGGGTGAGCCTGGGGCCGGGGGCGACGGGAGGGAAGGACCAGGACCCGAGGAGGAGGGAGTATGGTCGCTGCAACCATACTTAGCTCGCCCTCCTGGGGGCCGAGCACCCACATAGCCATTCCAAGAAAGATCCATCCTCGAGTGGGCTCTTGTCGCCAGGTGCCGCGCCCCACTGGAACAAAACCCAGCCCCTTCGCTCCATCAGCTTCTCTGCCTCTCCTGCTTTGCATGCTTTCTCCTCACCCCTTGCAGACCCATTGCATCCCTGCCTATTCCTAAACGAGGTCCTCTAGTCTGATGTGCCTCTTCCCATCCTTGAACTAGACCTACCCTTCCCTCCTTCAGATCCCTTTCCACCTGCTTAGTGCTTCACGGCGTTCTGTCCCACTGTCCCACTGAGTCCCTGTCTCCTGCTCCTCACTGCCCCCACTGTGTTCCTGTCTCCAGCTCCTCACTGCCCCCAACACTGTCGCCGCCCCTCACTGCTCCACTGTGCTCTCTTCCTTTTACCGCCCCATTGTATTCTGTCCTTACTACCAACTGATTTCCGTCCCTGCTCCTCTCTGCACCCCCGCCCCTTTCCTACCACAGTCCTTGGCCTGCATCTGGTCTCTGCCCCGCAGGGTAAAGCCCTGCCTTTCCTACACACGGTCTCCCCCAGGCCCTCCTACTCCATCCTCAGTCCTGGGGTGTCTTCGTCCCATTCCGTTCTAAGCCCTCTTGCCCTGTCACGCCTCTCTGCAGCCAGTTCATAGGGTTCCCTAATTATCCCACGGTTCACGATCCAGCTGCGCCCCCTACAGGCCGATCCGGTGAAGCTCGGCACTGACCGGGTACCCAGCCCTGGCCAGGCGAGCCCTGATCCCACCCCCCCACCCCCCGCCTCCCCGCCCCGCTTCTCTACCCAGCCGCGCAGGCGCTGTTGCTCCCGGGAAACGCCACGCGCGTGGACCTTGAGGCGTCTAGTGTCCGCTGCACGCGTGACTCGCAGCCCTGGCAGGTCTCCCTCTTCCATAACCTCCAGTTCCAATGCGCGGGTGTCCTCGTGGACCGGAGCTGGGTGCTCACCGCCGCACACTGCTGGAGAAAGAAGTAAGGGATGCCCCAGAGGCAGCCACGGAAGGGCGGGGAGGATGGGGTTCGGGCACTCGCCCAGCTCCGGTCGGGTTAGGGGCAGCTGCCATTCTACAAAAGAGGTAGGATTCGAGCTGCACCGCCAGAGGATTCTGTGGGTCCATCGCACCTGTCCGCAGAAATCAGGGCCTGTCATAGTCAGTATTTAAGACAAAACAAAAAAAACCTGTCGTCCCCTCATGTGCCTGTCCCGCAGGGAGAAAGGACCAGGTGACACGGAGAAGGGAGAGGCGGGCATACTCAAAGAGCTGAGACGTTAGCCTTTAACCCTCACATTTCTACTCCCCTCCCTCAAACCCAGGGGTTCAAGTCCCCAGCCCTCCTCCCTCAGACCCAGACCCAGGTTTCCAGGCTCCAGCCTCTTTCATCAGACGCAGGGGTTCAGACCCTAGCCTTCTGCCTCAGTCCCAAGGGACCAGCCATAGTTTTTCTCCCAGACTTCTCTGATCTCAGGAGCCCCACTTCACTTCCAGACCCTCTGACCCGAGGACTGAGAGCAGGCTCTGTCTCCATGAAGGCTTTACCTCTGACTCTTCCTCCCTCTCCCCCAGGCCACTGAGGGCTCGAATTGGGGATGACCACCTGCTGCTTTTCCAAAAGGAGCAGCTTCGGTCCACGAAATCCCCCGTTTTCCACCCCAAGTACCAGCCTTGCTCAGGCCCCATCCTGCCACACCGCTCAGATGAACACGACCTCATGATGCTGAAGCTGAGCAGTCCTGTCGTGCTAACGCCCAGCGTGCATCCTGTGCAACTGCCCTTCCGGTGCGCCCAGCCAGGGCAGGAGTGCCAGGTTGCAGGCTGGGGGACCACAGCCGCCCGCAGAGGCAAGAACTGGACTGAAGGAGTGTACTTTAAGGGAGGAGGGCTGGACTCCTGGGTTTGAGGGAGGAGGCTGGGGCTGGGACCCTGATTCTGAGGGAGGAGGCTTAGGGAGGACCCCAGGGGTCTGAACACCTGTGTCTAAGGGTGGATGAGTGGGGTTAGGTCCCCTGGGTGTGCAGGAGGAAGGCTTGGGGCTGGACTCCCGGGTCTGGAGGAGAGGGCTGACTGGTCCCTGTGTGACTGGCCTGTTCTCAGTGAAGTACAACAGGAGCCTGAGCTGCTCCAGGGTAACTCTCCTTAGCCAGAAGCAGTGTGAGGTCTTCTACCCGGGCGTGATCACCAACAACATGATTTGTGCTGGGCTGGACAGAAACCAGGACTCCTGCCAGGTAAGGACGGGCCAGGAAGCATGTCTGTCTCCTGCATAGCAGGGCAGGACAGTGAAAGGGCTGCCTCTGCTGCCTCTGCCTTCCCTCACTTCCCTCCCGAGTCCTCAGCCCTCCCTACTCCTAACCCTTTCTCAACCTACTTCCTCCCTCAATCCATTTCTCACCCTACCAACCCCTATCCTTGATCCTTCTCGGTCCCCTCACCTCTGATGAGCCACAGTTCCAAAAGCAAACCCATCACATCTCCACTGTCTCTTCCCAACTCTGCACCGCCATACCACCCCAACTTGTAACATCACCCCAGCCCCAAGCCAGCATCTTCTGTGTCCCAGCCCATCAATAGCCCTCCAGACAGTGGCAGCTCTCACTTCATGGTGTCTCCTTCCTCTTACCCTCAGAGTGATTCTGGTGGACCACTGGTGTGTGACAACACTCTGCATGGCATCCTCTCATGGGGTATTTACCCCTGTGGTGCTACCCTGCATCCAGCTGTCTACACTGAGATCTGCAAATACATTCCCTGGATCCAGAGAGTCATTCGCTCCCCTTGACCAGCCTCTCACACCCTTCTTCCCCACCCCCTTCCATCCTGTCATGCCCACTCACACCTCTGAGCATGCATCCTCTCCCCTCACCCCCTGCCCACTCCTGTCCTCTGCTCACAAGTGCAGGAAATGGTGGCCGAGAAACTTCTAGTACCTCAAGGAAGCTGGCAATCCCCCAGTCTCTGAGCGTCATCAGAGTCGTTCAACCTGGCTTCCTCTACCTCCCTCTTCCGTGTGACTGAGGCAAGCCTGGTACTCTCTCTGTGCCTTGGTTTCCTGTCTGAAAAATGGGGACAATGAATTGTCTACCTCTTACATGTGTTGTATAGAGACCATGATGGAATGTGCATGTGTGGATTTTATGGTAATTGTCTCGGAGATGTGGACACAGTCTGGTGAGCTCTGATTAAACACTACCTGATCTGACCTCCAGAGTGTGTGCTTCTGTCTGGGATCAGGGCCAGTGAGTGCACAGAAGGGCGGCCTTCATAAGTGTCAGGAACAAGGAAGAGGCTCCACACTGCCACCCACAGCATCTTCAGAGTCCTTTCATGTCTTAGGGACCTCAGTTCAGGTAAAACTGGACTCATGACAAGCCAGTGTGCAGTAGAGTTGGAGGTTTGTTTTGTTTCTTAAAATTACATGTATGTCGTGTGTGTGTGCACGTATGCGTGCACACGGCATAGTACGCGTATGGAGGTCAGAGGTATTTGGCTGTCTCCTTCTACCGTGTGGGTCCCAGAGTTTGAACTCAGTCATCTGGCTCAGCAGGGACACTTCCACCCACTGAACCGTCTCCACGGATCTTGTTCATTTAAAAAATTATTTATGTGCATGTATGTAGGCACATGCATAGACATGAGGATACTTCAGGAGCCAGTTCTTCCATCCCATGTGTGGATTCTGTCAGGCTTGGTGGTGTCTTTACCCGCTGAGCCAACTTACTGGCCCAAGTTGGAGTTTATTGCAAGAGATTTTTATCATAGATTTTAAGCACAAGGGTTAAAAGACAGAGAGGCGCTTGGGAAGAAAGCAGTATACACCTAAGACCATAAGCACGGCCTTCTTTTTATCATTATATATGTGTGTGTGTGTGTGTGTGTGTGTGTGTGTGTGTGTGTGTGTGTGTGTGTGTGTGTGTGTATGCATGCAGAGGTGCAAGTGTGCGTGCGTGCGTAGGTCAAAGGACAATTTGTGAGAGTCCGCTCTCTCCTTCCCCTGTGTGGATTCCAGGGATCGAACTCAGGTCCTCAGGCTTGCCAGCACGTGATTTTACCCACTGGATTATCTCACCTGCCCCAGGGGTAGGGCTTCTCGAAGAAGAATCCGGCTCACTGGTTTTAACAATAGCCAAAATGGGATTTTCAATGGGGTTTGGAGTTACCACTATATGATATCTCATTATATTCATATAATTGCACCATTACATCTAAATGAGATCACAGGGTGGCTTCTGGGCACACCTGGTGGGATTACAGAAGAGAACGTGGAACTCCAGATCAGGGGGCTCATCTGTGGAAGAAAGTCCTCAGGCGAAGAGAGAGGTCCCAGGTCAGACACACTTGGTTCTTTGGCCCAGATTACTGTGAGTTTAGAATTCTTATGTGAAAATATTTCTATATAAAAGAAATATTGGACCAGCCAGTTAGCTCCATGGCTCACACAGGTGGAAGGACCATCCCATGTACACCATGACACACACGTGCGGGAATACACCCAAATTAAATAAATGTGAAAAAAATATTAAGAAAGAAAGAAAAGAAAAGAAGGGTCTGGAGAGAGAGCTTAGCAGTTAAGAGTGTGGGCTGCTCTCCAGAGGACCTGGATCCAACTCCTAGCATCCACCTGGCAGCTCAGGACCAGCTGTAATTCCAGTTGCAGGGGCTCTGATGCTCTCTTCTGGTCTCCAGGCATGCATGTGGTGCACAAACATACAGGTGGACAAAACACCAATACACATAAAACTCAAATTTACAATATGGGCTGGGGAGATGGCTCAGTGGTTAAGAGTGTGTACTGCTTTGCAGAAGACCTTGAATTTAGTTCCCGGCACACAAGGAGTCAGATGCTTCTGGCCTCCCCAGGCACCTACACGCATATCCATGTACCTATCTACAGACACACACAAATATACGTGATTTTAAAATAATAAATAAACATAACTCTTACCAACAAAAACTAAAACAAACAAACAACTCCATATGTTTAATTGTGCTGGAACCCCTGTCTCTTAGCTAGTGAGAAACTTCAGCTAGACTCTGGAGTAAGGGACCCCTCTTCCATCATTTTCCCTTTCTATCCTGCCTCACTCCTACACGTCCACAAGTCTGATGGGAAAATCAGATTCTCCATTCCCCTAAGCTTTTGGAAGTGTCATTTAACCACTTCCTCTTCCCTTCCCACTGGGTCTCATTTTTGGGTCCACCCAACACCAGTTCTTCCCGTCCTGGCAGGAACTAGCCTGGCTTTGGGTCACCTGACACACTCTCTGCCTTCCTAGGGGCCCCATGCAGCATCCCATGCCCACTCCCAGGTGCAGCCAAGAGCCTCCCTGTGGGAGTTAGGAAAACTGTGCCCTATGTTAAGGGGCTCTGAGGGTTTTGTCAAAGAGATTATTTTCCTCATCCTGCTATGGTCTGTGGGTAAATGTTTATATTCTGAAAGGTGTATGGACTTCTTCACAGAGGCAAGATGAAACAGAAATGTGTTTGAGCAGCCTGATTTAGCAGAGGGGAATTTAGTTTGGGTCTTGAAGGATGAGTAAGAGTTCATCAGAAAAAGGATATAGAGAAAGGTGTTCACTTACTCAATCAGCACATTTCCCCTTCCAAACACCAATTAATTGAGACTGTTGTCTGCCAGGCCCAGTGTGGGAAGGGAAGAAAATAATGAACATGGAAAGGTCCCTGTTCCCAGTAAAGCCCACAAAGTGTTGATGTCCAAGGTCAGAACATGGAGTCTGACCCACAGCCTCCTTCTGGTGGCTCTTCCCGCATGCCACACCATTAGCACACTCAGGAAATGTCAATCCTGTGTGTCATCTGAGGATCTGAAGCAGAGTAAGGAGGGTCTTGCAGACCAGCCTCATGTTTGGAGGTAATTCACCCATGTCCTCTGCCAGGCCCAGAGATGACTCCAACCAAGCCCTACCCCCAGGAAGCTGCTCATTAGGTCGAGAAGACAGGCAAGTCTCACATTCCTGTCATTCAGGTCACTTCCTCCAGGAGGCCTTCCTGGGTTGCCATAGACCAAGTGTCCCATGTTGGTTTCAGATCTCAGTGGCTCAACCCAGCTCCTCTGTGGCGCCGGTGACAGCTCCTGTTGTCTTGTGTCTTCATTTGATACCGTCTCCCCATTGCACACTACTGCAACCTACTACCTGAAACAGAGCTATCGGCTGTGTTAGACTTCTGCATATTAAATAAGACAATAGAAACAAACTTCTTGTTTAAGTTCAGGCTGTTGAGGGGCTGGAGATGCCTCGGTGGTTTAGAGCACTGGCTGCTCTTCCAGAGACTCAGACTCAATTCCCAGCACCCACATGGTGGCTCACAGCCATCCATAACTCCAGTTCCAGGGCCCAATGTCTTCCTCTGACCTCTGCAGATACCAGGAATGCACATTATACACATACGCCATAAAATAAAATTCTAAAAATCTAACTTTTAAAAATAAAATCCCACTTTAGATGATTGGGCCGGCAAGATGGCTGAGCGGGTAAAGGTGCTTGCTGCCAAGCCTGATGGCCCGGGTTTGATCTCCAGGATCCATACAGTGGAAGGAGAGAAATGACTCCCACAAGTTGTCCTTTGACCTCCACGCATGCTCTGCATCATGCCCACATACAGTCAATTAAATGAACGTAATTTCTAAAAGGTGCCTGAGATGGCTTAGCAGTTACAGAGTCCTTGCTGCTCTGACATGAGAGCCAGAGTGAGGCCTGGCACTAACAAACACCTGCAACACACAGAATACATCCTTTTTTAAAGGATCGCTATTAACATCTACTTTTTTAAAGATCTATTTTATCTTTATTTAATTTTATGTGTGTGTAGATGAGCATGTACCTTCGGATGCCAGAAGAGGGTGTCAGATCTCCTGGATCTGGAGTTAAAAGTCACTGTACAGGCTACTGATGTAGGTACTGAGAACGGAATCCCGGGTCCTCTGAAGAGCAGCAAGTGCTCCTAACCACTGATTCATCTCTCCGGCCCCTAGAATATGCTCTTGAAGAACATGTGTAGTCCTTAGCACGCAGCATCTAGTCCCAGCTCTCTGAGACAGCCACGAGTGAATGGGGAGTAAATGTGCCCTTGGCTAACGAGCACTTGAAGACTGGGCAGGGCTTTTTGGTGGATGAGAAGACAGTTTGTTGGCCATTCTTCACATAGCAAGCGCTTCTTTTTCTTTTTTCTTTTGTATGTGTGTATGTGTTCATAGGCACGTGCATATGTGTGTGCATGTGGAGGTCAGAGGTCCACAGCATTTGTCTCCATCTCTTGATCTCCACCCTTTCTTCCTTTTGAAAATATCAGTTTTTAACTTTTTTAAAAAGTATTTCTCTATTTCATATGTGGGGGTGTTTTGCCTGCACATATGTCTGTGCACTGGGTGAATACAGTACCCCAGGAGGCCAGAAGAGAACACAGACCCCTGGGGCTGGACAGCTGTGAGCAGTCAGGTGGTTTCAAGGAACTGAACCCGGGGCCTCTGGAAGCAGCCAGTGCACTTAATTCCTGGGCCATCTCTCCAGCCCCACTACCTCTCCTTATACATTTATTCTTTTTAATTTGTGTGCATGTGCATGGGATGGAGGCTGAGGGGATCCACAGTGCATATATGGAGTTGAAGGACAACTTGTAAAACTCAGTTCTCTCTTCCTTCCACCAGGTGGGTCCTGAGGATCAAATTCAGGTCAAGCTTGGCAGCAAGCACCCTTACCACTGAGCTTTCTCATTGCTCCTCCTTGTTTTTTGAGACAGAGCTTCTGACTGAACCTAGAGGTCACAGATTGGCTAGCCTGGCTGGCCAGCAAGTCCCCAGGATCTGTCTCCATCTTGCCAGCGCTGAGATTTAAAGCACATGAGCCATGGTGTCTGTCTGTCTGTTTGTTTGTTTGTTTGCTTGTTGTTGTTGTTGGTGATGGTGGTGGTGGTGTGTGTGTGTTTTAAGCAGGAGCATTGATTGAACTCAGGTTTGCACACAAATGCGTTACCCACTGAACCATATCCCCAGGTTCTTATGAGAGTAACATCTGTTAATTAGTGCCATTGCTCCCTCCCTGCAGCTCTGGTTATTATTGTCATTTAACAGCCCTGGCAACTAAGTCATGCATCTAATCTTAACCCCCAAGAAAACTGAGCACAGATTGTCCAGCTCAGAGTGCAATGTCACAGGGAAGGGGTGTTTCAGGGAGCAGATCTCAACTGGATATCCAGGCTCCTGAGCAGCAGAAAGTGGACGGTGCCAGTCAAGGCCAAGTTGGCCTCGGCCTGGAGAAAGCACGGAAGGCATGCCAGCAGAGGGGCGTTTAGCGTGAGTTTTGAAGATGAGTAAGAGTTTATCAGAAAAAGAAGGATATGGGGAAAGACGTCCACTCAATCATTGGCATCTTTGGAGGACTCCAGAGAGCCCCACCCAGAACAGGGTGATACTAGGGACAGAAATGAGTCAGACCCAGTCTGGGCTCTCCAGGGGATTCACCCCATGCTGGGAGGGAGAAGCAGCAAAGACTGACAAAATACGGGTAGGGGAGATGGGTAAGAACAATGCAGCAGGTGTGAGGCCCTGGGGGGTGTTAGAGGAAGGGGGGAAGAGGGGAGAGACTTGGGCTTGGTACCAGGGAAGTTGAGTCCCTGGCTTCTTGGGGTGCTTGGGACTATGGGGAAGGTTATGACAAGAGTGGGTTAGTCGAGATGGGGCCAGATTTCTCAACACCACAGGAGAGGCTGTAATCTTGAGGGAAGGAGCCCTGATCCCAGTCCCAGAACAGGTTTGATTTGGTGGAGAGAGCATCATTGAGAGATTCATTCATTCTCTCTCATACATTCATCTTCTCCTTCCCTCCCTCCCTCCCTCCCTCCCTCTCTCCTCTCTCTCTCTCTCTCTCTCTCTCTCTCTCTCTCTCTCTCTCTCTCTCTCTCTCTCTCCTCTCTCTCTCTGCTATCCCTCCCTCCCTTTCTCTTCCTTCTCTTTCTCCTCCTCCCCATCCCCTCCTCTTCTTCCTCCAAGCCACAGAACATTCTGGACCCAGATCTCACAGCCTGAGGTCATGGGAAGTGAACCCCCACCCTCTTAAGGCTCTGACAGAACCTCTCCAAGGCCCAGCACCTCCTCCGCATTTAGCCTATTCTGCTAAGCTAGGAGCCCTCATGGAGAGTCCCTCTTGCGCCCACCTTCTCTCCCAGAGGACCCTGGCATCAGACCGTCCCCTCCCCCGGGGACATTTCTCAACCCTGATTAATCACAGGGGCGGCCCCAGGGAGGAGGAAGGAAGATCTCTATGGCTTACCATAAAGAAGGTCAGGCGCCCAGCCGCTGGACCTGCGCCCAAGGCCATGAAGCTGGGACTCACCTTGGTGTTGCTCTCTCTGCTGGCAGGTGAGAAGCCCAGCCCCATGCCCTCCAACCCCATGCTACCCTATGTGGTATCCTCTGCCCTCTGGACTCCCTAGCATCCTCCTCCTTGAGCTCTCCCTAGCCTGCTGGTTCTGACCCCTGTGTCCTCCACCGCACCTCAGGCCACTGTGGAGCCAACACCCGCGCCGTGGGAGCCCGGGAATGCCAGCTCCACTCTCAGCCTTGGCAGGCGGGCCTTTTCTACTTCACCCGGCAGCTCTGCGGAGCCACGCTCATCAGTGACCGATGGCTGCTCACAGCTGCCCACTGCCGCAAGCCGTGAGTGCCCAGGGCTGGCCAGGCCCAGCAGGGGCTGGGAAACAGGAGGAGGGAAAGGGCTGAGGTGGGGGACTGGGGCTCAGGGTTGGAGGCAGAAGAGGTCTGACACCAGGCCAGGGCTCTTAGGGACCTGCTCAGACACCTTATTCTAAGACTCATCAGGTAGGCTCTTCAGGGTCTTGCTGTGTAGTCCTGCCTGTCCTGGAACTTGCAATTTTGACCAGACTGGCCTGGAACACAGAGAGCCACAGACATCTGCCTCCCCGGAGTGCTGGGATTATAGGCATCCTAGCTCAACCAGGAATTCAAGATCATCCACAGTTACACAGAGAAACCAGCTGGGATACATATGACTCTCTCAAGAAAGGGGTGAGGGGGCCGAGGGAGTGATGGAGGGAACAGAAAAGAGAGAGGATGAAGAGAGAAGGGAAAAGAAGTAGTGATGGGAGAGGAAGGAGGGGAGGGGTGAAAGAAAGATGGATGGAGAAAGACCTAGAGAAAGATGGAAGGGAAAACTCTAGAATCCTATGGTCAGAAAGTATTAGATGTTTCAGCCAGTGTTTGGAACAGAGAGAATTCTAGAAGCTTAGACTGATGAACATGTAAAATCTGGTGGGTTTAGCCAGCTGGTGGTGGCCCACGCCTTTAATCCCAGCACTCGGGAGGCAGAGCCAGGCGGATCTCTGTGAGTTTGAGGCCAGCCTGGGCTACCAAGTGGGTTCCAGGAAAGGTGCAAAGTTACACAGAGAAACCCTGTCTCAAAAAAAAAAAATCTGGTGGGTTTAATGTCCCAGGATTCCACCACTGCAGAGTCTTATGGACCAAGAGGGCTTCTCTCAGGGGCTGTCAACTGTGGCTGTTCAACGTTTTCTGAATCAAATGTTTATAACTGACTGGTGAAACCCTTGCCTTACTGTCCTAGACTTGGGAGTCTTTGAGCATTAGGTTTAAGGCAGACAATCTTAAAATCCTGAAGTTTGTTTTTGAGACAGGGTTTCACATGGCCCAGACTGGCCTTGAACTTGCTATGTAGCCAAAGATGGCCTTGAACTCCTGTTCTTACTTCTACCTCCTGAGTGCTGGATGACAGGCATTCATCCAGGACTAAGATCTCAGATTTTGTGATGGAATAAAATGTAGAATGTTAGACGCATGAATCAATACAGCTCTCTAAGTTGAGCATCGCAGAATTCAGAAGCATGGGCAACGAGGTATTAGACTCTTAGAATTCTAGGATCCTGGTTCTGGGTGTTCTAGGGTCCTGGACCCCATGAGATGAAAGAATTCTCTGTTCATTGCCCCTGGCCAAGGTCACCCAGGCTGTTCCAATATTCTCGCCAGGAATTTCCCGATATGCATCCCTCCAAGATTAGCACCATCTTGGGCTGAGAGAGTGATGTGTTGATTTAGTCCCAGAGATAAGAGGAGAAAAGGCAGGGCTGTGGAAATGCAGGAAGAGTCAAGGGAGGCACAGAAGGGCTGGCTTCCGCACCCCCAGATCGTCAGAGAGAGGTAGACACAGAAATAACACCTCACACTCCCCAAACCCTGAATTTTCAATCATCACCATCAAAGGTTGGAGGCTAGGGGACATGGAGACCTTGGGAAGTCCCCAACTGTCCACAGCATGGACTCAGAACAGAACAAGTTTTCTGGGGCTGCAGCAGGAGAACCTAAGGTCAGATATGAAAAAGAAATGCCTGGGCAATAAAGGACATTACAGGTGGGAGTGGCTTACGGCCTCTTGGAAAACTTGGACTTTTTCCATGTTCCGCCTCCCTCCAGACACATCTTAAAAACACTTAAAGCTACTCCCACAGAAGCCACCAGACCTGTGGGGGCAGGGGCAAGGTTGTGTTTGTGTGGTAGCTGAGTCCCCATGCATGCACAAGGTACTCGTGGACCCAGTCACCGCTGAAGCCCCAGGATAGGGGAGAAGGTGGGTGACTCCGAAGGGTAGGCTAAGAGCCTCAGAGAGGGTATGTGGCTGTGGAGGGGTACACAGTACCTTAGGGGGACCGAGCCACCTGTCCCCAGCCTGATCTCTGACCTGTCCTCAGGTACCTGTGGGTCCGCCTTGGGGAACATCACCTGTGGCAGTGGGAGGGCTCTGAGAAGCTGCTTCTGGCCAGAGACTTCTTCCCCCATCCTGGGTTCAATTCGGACCTCTCTGCCAATGACCACAATGATGACATCATGCTGATCCGGCTACCCAGGAAGGTCCAGATGAGTGCAGCTGTGCAGCCCCTCAACCTCAGCCAGAGCCTGCCAACCGTGGGCTCCCAGTGCCTCATCTCTGGCTGGGGCAGCGTGTCCAGCTCCAAATGTATGGACACGCCCTTGAGCCTGCTCATTTCTTACCATCTCCCTCTCTGCTCCTCTTCTCCCTCCACCTCTTCCTCCTCCTCCTCCTCCTCCTCCTCCATCTTCTCCTCTTCTTCCCCTCCCCGTTTCCTTCTCCCTCTTCTTCCTCCATCTCTCCCCTCCTTCCTCTTCCTCCTTCCTCCTCTTCTACTCTTTCTCCTCCTTTTCCTCTTTCTCTTTCCCCTCTTCCTTCTCCTTTCCTCATTCTTTTCTTCTTCCTCCTCCTTCCTTCCTTCTCCTTTTCCTCTCCTCTTCATCCCATCCTCCTCCTCCTTTTTCCCCTCCCAGCCTCACCCCTGCGATGTGTTAGCTCCCAGCCTCACCCCAGATTCAGTGAGAGACCTTGTCTCACGGGAATAATACAGGTCCTCCTTTGGCCTCTGTATATTCATACGCAGTTGTGTATACCCACACGTGTGCATATAACACACACTTACACACAGAAAATCCAGGGCAGCGTATGGTGGTGCACGTCTTTAATCCCAGGACTTGGGAAGCAGAGGCAAGCAGATCTCTAGAAATTTGAAGTCAGTTTGGTCTGCATAGAAAGTTCTAGCTAAGGCTTCATATTGAGATTTTTGTCTCAAAAAACAAAAAATGTATAAATAAACAAATAATAAAATTCAAAGAATGGGCAAAAAGGTGTTTACATTCTTAAAGTAGCACCCACTTGGCAGGATCAATAATACAGGCTACCCTTCAGAGCAGTAGTAGAGGCTACACCCCAGGGATTCTGTCTGCAAGAAATCAAGTACTACCACTGTGCTGTCCACTTCCTGTTAACATCTCTGGACTCTTTTCTCTGCATGTCTGCCTTGCCATTTGCCTCTGACAGTGGTTTTCCCCTCAGGGGTGTCCATCTCCCTCACTGGTCTCTATTCATGCCTGTGAGTTATACACACACATCTTCCCTCTTTTCCCTCTCCCTTTTGGTCTTCTCCCCTCTTAGACAGCTGTTCTTCTGCAGCCTTGTGATTGTCTAGGTTGACATCTCTTACCTCCATCTTTGAGTCTTGGCCCTGTGGCTCTGCAGGAGTCCTGGGGAAGGAAGGGTTGCAGGGTGCTGTCTGGGATTCTGGGAACATCCTCCATCCTCTACCTTCTTCCCCAACAGTACAGTACCCAATGACACTGCAGTGCGCCAACATCAGCATCCTGGACAACAAGCTCTGTCACTGGGCGTACCCAGGCCACATCTCTGAGAAGATGCTGTGTGCTGGCCTGTGGGAGGGCGGCCGAGGCTCCTGCCAGGTGAGCCACCCCCTGCAGGGAGATGGGAGCCTTTTTCTCGACCTTAGGGCAGGAGATGGCTGGAACCACAGACTCCAGGACCTAGGGAAGAAGGGTCCTGGGGATCTAGACTGAATCCTAGGGATTCTGGGAGCCCAGGATGCTACATGGTGGGGTGAGGATGAGATGTGTGAGCTTTTATTCCTGGGTCTAAGGGAGGAGAGACTAAACCAGGCCTCCTAGGTGTTGAATAGCAGGAAACAGGAGGCTTTCTCAGAAGGGAGCTTCGATTCTCATGAATAGATCCAGCTAACAGCTCTGCTCTTCATGCATAGGGTGACTCTGGGGGACCCTTGGTGTGCAACGGAACCCTGGCGGGTATAGTGTCTGGGGGATCTGAGCCGTGTTCCAGACCCCAGAGACCCGCTGTCTACACCAGTGTATTCCACTACCGAGACTGGGTTCAAAAAACCATGGAAGAAAACTGAGTCCATGCTAAGGACAGACTGGAGAGGATGATGGATAGAGGACGGGAAGATACTGTAGAACTCCACAGCTCCAGCTTCTCTGCCCTAGACCTCCAACCTTCATGTCACAGCCCATGACCATGAAACTCTGCCCCCTCAGGCTCTGCCCCTCTGACGCCACTCCTTAGGCTCCGCCCCAAGACTCCACCCCCTTAGGTCATCTGCCCTCTCGGGTTCTGCTCCCAGGCAAAGCAATTATAAGACCACGCCCCTTCAGAACCCAACAGAGATACGCCTCCTTTGTTCTTGACCCAGACTACATGACTTTAATCACCACTCTCTGGAGTAGCCCAACCCTCAAGATCACCTCCAAGAAATATCTTTTACTAAATAGCTGAATCCCTCCAAATTTTACCGTGTCGGATTTCTTCTCTGGACTCCACCCCTCGTGGCCTCACCTCCGCTGCTGTCAGGTCTGCGTTAACTCCTCCCACATGGACTTCAGACGATTTTGGGTTCTGCCCAAGCTGTGTCGTGGGTTTGATTCTTGAGAGAGGATGATGGGGGCATTGATCTCTCCAGAGCCACTGGATGAATCAAAATAAACCATAGGGGCAGTGACTTCCTATCGTCTGTGATGTGGGATGAAGGGTGCTCACAGGTGGGAAAGAAAGGGCAAATGAGGGAACCGACACCAGCCGAACCTTTGTGCTAACCCTAACAACAAGCCTATTGCAGCACTTTGGGACTTCAGCCAAGGCTGGTCCCGCCGCCCCAGGGGCGAGGGGAAATCAGGTCACAGCGCCACCCGAACCTGCCTACCCAGATGCCCCGGGCCGGCTGCTGATCCACCCTCAAAAGTCCCCAAGCAGAACACACTCCTTCCCTACCTTCCACAAAGCACAGCTCCGACAGAAGACAGTCCCCTGCTCCCTCTGACCCTGGAGAACACCCCAGGCCTCCTCCTTCAGATTCAGCCTCCACCCTAAGACTCAGGGGTCCACACCTTAGCCCTCCTTCCTCAGATCCAGGGGTTCAGACTAGGTATTCAAATCCCAGCTCGCTTCCCTCGGACTCGGGGATTCAGGCTCCACCTTCCTCCCTCACACTCGGGTCCAAGCTGCAGTTCGCCTCTCTCAGACCCAGATATCCAAATACCAGCCCTCTTCCCTTCGACCCAAAGGTGCAGACCCAGCCCTCCTCCCTCAGACTCAGGGATCCAGATCCTAGCCTCCTCCCTCAGATCCAAGAGACCAGATTCCAGCTTCTTCCCTCCCCCTGACCCAGCTCTTTGCGTTCTAGCCCGGGGGTCGGTGCATAGCCCCTCCAGTCCTCACCTCGGCTTCCGAGACTCCAGCCCCTCCTCCTACAGTCACTCAGTCCCCGCCCCTCCTCGCGCGCTTGCGGGCTTAGCCGCACCGCGGCCAGGTGCGGGCAGGAGGCGGAGCCATGGGCAGGGCTTCCTAGTTAAAAGGCTGAAAAATCGTGTACCCAACACACTGAAGGAAGTCCGGGGGCCACTTCCACCGAGTCCGAGTGACCCCTCCCCCTGCATTCTGGAAGGTGAGGCGCAGAGGTCCCTAGACACGGATCTCAGGCGCAGGGATCTCCCCCTCCCCTGAGCCCAGAATCCCCAAGCCACACATCCTTTCCTTCAGGATCTTCAAGCGGGTCTTCTACCTCCCTCCGCCACAAAAGGTTGTAGTCACAGCCTCAGATCTTTCTCCCCCATCCCACGAGTGAGCCCCAGATCCTTCCTTTAGAGTGTCGGGATCCCTGCCAACAAGCTGTCCCACACGCGAAATTCCGGGATCTAGAGCTCTGCCCCAGCTTCCTCAGACCCCCAACTCCATCCTCCGGAAACACCTCCTTCTCCTAGTTCCCAAAACAAGATCTCAGGCTCCTCCCTCGGACGTCCTCTCAGCTCCACCCTCTTCCTCAGAGGCCACCATGGGACGCCCCCCACCCTGTGCAACCCAGACGTGGATCCTTCTGTTTCTGCTGATGGGAGCGTGGGCAGGTGAGGTGGATAGGTGCTATCACCCAGGGCCTTCAGTAGGGTGGGAGTTACCGGACTCTGAGTGAGCTTCTGCTGACATAGGGTGCATGTGGTGGTCTTGGGGACCGAGGAGCTTTCTCAGAAGTGGTCAGAGGTAGCAACATATGGTGGTAGTGGGTTGAGTTTTCCTGTAGGTGTGTGGCTGCAGAAGGGACTCTTGTTGCCTGCCAGACGAGGAATGAAATTTGGGTGTGGGCATATAAAGACCCATCTAGATGTATGTGGAAGCATGGTGGGGGCTGTGTTGATGATTCTCAGGTCTCAATGAGTTTACATGTGTGGCCATGTGGCCGTGTTCTGATGGATGCCAGAACCTCATCTGTTGAAGTCATAAGAGATGACATGCAGAGGAACTGGCCTGTGTGTCCATTTGAACCCACAGTGGCTTTCCTGGCCCTGGCTCTGCCCCGGAGGGTGGCGACCCACCCTTCTCCCTCCTGATGCAGGACTCACCAGAGCTCAGGGATCCAAGGTCCTGGAGGGTCAGGAGTGTAAACCCCACTCCCAGCCTTGGCAGACAGCCTTGTTCCAGGGCCCGAGACTGGTCTGCGGGGGGTGTCCTGGTAGGAGACAACTGGGTCCTCACTGCAGCCCACTGCAAAAAACAGTGAGTGGAGCGCTGGGCACAGATGGGTGGGACTCAAGGGAAGAGGGTGAGGGCTCCGTTTGAGCAGGAGAAGTTAGTACCCTGGGTCTGAGGGAGGAGGGCTAGGGAGGGGTGGGGAGGACCACTGTATCTGAGTCAGACAGGCTGGACTCCTGGGCTTGATAGAAGAGGATTGGGTTCTGAAGGAGGAGGGTTGAGGAGAATGCCTATCTACCTCCAACTCCTGCCTGGGTTCCAACCTCC
The DNA here is from genome assembly GCF_007827085.1 of Peromyscus californicus insignis. NCBI lineage: Eukaryota > Metazoa > Chordata > Mammalia > Rodentia > Cricetidae > Peromyscus > Peromyscus californicus. Next base: position 176,850,097 of record NW_026294562.1, on the reverse strand, counting down.
ACCCACCAACCCCTCTGTGCAGGAAGTACTCGGTGCGCCTGGGAGATCACAGCCTGCAGAGTAGAGATGAGCCAGAACAGGAGATCCAGGTGGCTCAGTCTATCCAGCATCCTTGCTACAACAGTAGCAACCCAGAGGACCACAGTCACGACGTAATGCTCATTCGAATGCGCCATTCGGCAAACCTCGGGGACAAAGTAAAGGCCATCAACCTGACCAATCAGTGTCCCAGAGTTGGCCAGAAGTGCACCATATCAGGCTGGGGCACTGTCACCAGTCCTCGAGGTAATAAGCTGGGTACTTATAGAGAGGGTGAAGAGAAGGCAGACGGCCCGTCGGATCCCACTGCAGACCTTATTTCTAAACACACCTTGACCTATGCACACCCTGAGAGTAGGTAACGAAAGAGGAGAGTGACCACAGCATCAAGTTTTGTGAAGAAGGGGCGAGAATACTGGGGCGGGGGCGGGTGGGTGGGTGGGAAAGACTGTAAGTAAGTTATTTGCTGAGCAAGGGTGAGAACCTGAGTTCAGATTCCCAGCACCCACGTTAAAGCCAAGTGTGGCACCATGCACTAGTGCTGGGAGGTGGAGCTAGGTAGACCCCAGGGTTCGTTAGCAAACAGTATAGCCTAAAGGGTGAGATCTAGTTCAGTGAGAGACCCTGTCTCAATACAAATATGTGGTGAGGTGCAGGTACTGTTTGTTTTTTAAATTATATTTATTTGTTTATGTGTTTGGCTATGAGCATGTGCACATGTTTGCACGCTCCAGCACACATGCCGAGGTCAGAGGGCAGTCGGTAGGAGTCACTCATTTCCTTCCACTCTATGGGTAGGGGCGGAACTCAGGTTGTGAGGTTTGACAGCAAGCGCCTTCATCTGCTGAGCCACCTTACCAAACCATGGTGTGCTCTTGTGATCACAGCACTGCGGAGCTAGATAGACAGATGGATCCCGGGAACTCTCTGGCCAGGCTGAACTGATGGCTCAAAAAACAAGGTGGAATCCATCTGGAGGATCAACACCATTGGTTAACTGCTGAACACGCAAACTCTCTCTCTCTCTCTCTCTCTCTCTCTCTCTCTCTCTCTCTCTCTCTCTCTCTCTCTCATTAACCTGGGACCCACAATAGAAATCTTGAATGCTAGATAATGGGAAAGGGATTAAACAGATTGTTAATGTTAAGTAGAATTCAAAGAGAGAAAAAGAAAAAAATGTTTCTTTCATGTTGTACACACTTCCATTGTATAGAGAGCTTTATATAAACTTTCTAGCAGACTCAGGCATAAGCTCCAACCTGACCCTGTTCTTCTTTTCTGTTCCCGTTTCCTGTTTCCCATTCCCATTACCCTTCATCATCACCCAGCCTCCGTGATCCAATGGGGTCCAAACTCCCTTCTTACTCATGAGTCGAACACCAGTCTCTTTGGGACTTTGGCATATCTAGAATGTTCCTCAGCTTATAACTTCACAATGGGAACAAATGGGGCTCAGCTCAGAGAGAGAATAGGGCCCTCCAGAAATTGGCCTTGCTGGCAATCAGGTCCCTACATGTCTGACTTCTACAAGACAGTGTGGCTTGGAAATGTATGCTGAGGAATCGCATGGATTTTTCCATCAGCCCCGGGGGAGGGGGCACTTCCCATCCCCAGCCTCACTTTCCCCAGTATGTCTAGGGAGTCAACATTCAATTGTCAGTAAGCTCTCTGAGGGTTCTGTTTTCTCTGGTTTTGCTACGTGTTGTTTATCGTGCGTGTGCATGTGTTCCACAATGTACAGGTGAAAGCAGGGGACAACCTGTGGGAATTCTCTCCTTCCACCACGATGTTCCGAGGAAAGTCAGCTTGTCAGGTTTGAGGCTTGACTCTGTGAGCTGTCTTTCCCAGACTCATCTGGGTTTTTGTTTTGTTTTGTTTTTATTTTACGTGTATGATTGTTTGCCTTGGATGCCTGTGAACCCCACGCATGCAGTGCCTGCAGAGGCCAGAGAAGTCCTGGAACTGGAGATGGTTTAAAACTACCATGTGGGTGCTCCTAACCACTGAGCATCTCTCCAGACCCCAATCTGTTTTGTTTTGCTTTAAAATAGGGTCGCTCTATTATGTAGCTCTGGCTGTCCTGGAACTATGTAGACAAGGTGGCCTTGAACTCCCAGGGATTCACCTGCCTCTGCCTCCCAAGTTCAGTTATTAAAGGTGTCTGCCACCACTCCCGGCCCTGTCTGTTCTCTGATAGCGTGTCCTTGGTGCTTGGAAGTTCCCTGGGACCCTGGAAATGCTTGGTAAACTTTCCTGCATGGATGACTGAGTGACAAAATGAATGAATGCATCCTGATCCCTTCAAAGAGCTTTTGTGAGGGTTACATAAGATTGTGAGCAGAGAGACTCTGGATCTTTTCCCTGTCTTCTCCTTAAAAGGGATTAATAGCAAGTTAATTGTAATTTCAGTCATTAAATTTCTTGTCAATATTAGAGATTGAACTGAGGGCCTTGCACTTGTTAGGCAGGTGCTCTACCACTGAGTCACACCCCCAGCCCCTCACTGGGGGATTCTAGGCAGGGGCTCTACCACTGAGCCACACCCCAGCCCCTCACTGGGGGATTCTAGGCAGGGGCTCTACCACTGAGCCACACCCCAGCCCCTCACTGGGGAATTCTAGGCAGGGGCTCTACCACTGAGCCACACCCCCAACCCCTCACTGGGGGATTCTAGGCAGGTACTCTACCACTGAGCCACACCCCCAGCTCCTCACTGGGGGATTTTAAGCAGGGGCTCTACATATCCACTGTCAGTCATTAACATGCATTAAACACCCAGGATGCCCAAGATACTGAGGTCAACCCCTGCACAACCATAAGTCATGGGCAAACTATGAAGTCTCTTTTCTTCTGGAGCTCATCCTAGTTGGGGGATAGACAATAAACAAACACATGGAGCCAAGTATCAGAGGCAAGTGCTATGGTGGAAGGCTGTGAAGAGTGAAAGGATGGGAGATCCCGAGAGGTAGCACAGAACTGTCCTGCCAGGTACTCAGATGGCTGAGGCAGGAGGATTTCAGGGTCAATGTCAGTCTAAGCAGTTTAATGAGAGTCATAAAATAAAAATAAATAAAAATAAAATAAAAAGTGTGATGTGACATGCATACTTGTCACCCCAATACTTGGATGGTGAAGGCCGGAGGATCAGGAGTTCAAGGCCGCTCAGCTACACAGAGAGTTGGGAGCCAACCTTGGCTACAGGAGACTGCCCTCAAAAGAAACAAAATTAAGGAAAGAGGATTGGAATGTAGCTCGGTGATACAGTGCCTGCCTAGCATGTGTGAGGGCTTGAATTCAGCTTGCGCCCTTGCTCTCTCCCTCTTCTTCTCCCTCTCCCTCTCTCTGCCCCCTCCCCCATACACAACCACAAGTGTGGACAGACAGGTGTACTTAGAGTGGTCAAGAAGGGCTTCTAGGAGGAGATGATGTTTGGGAAGAGTAGTAGAATATAGATGAAATTAAGGATCTAGTGGCCTAGTGACAAGAAGGTTGGGGGAGGACCAGACCTGTCGCCCTCCATCACCTGCTCCTAGATTTAAAGACGACTAAAAGCAAGAAAGGTAAGACTCCTGTCTAGACAGAGAGAGGCCCTGGTGTGTGACATCGTGGGCCCTGTGGGAGATCTAGTACAGACGGGATGGAGCGGAAAGGTTCTGTCTTTTTCCACCTCTTCCTCCTCAGAGAACTTTCCAGACACTCTCAACTGTGCACAAGTGGAAATCTTTTCCCAGAACAAGTGTGAGAGAGCCTACCCGGGGAAGGTCAACGAAGGCATGGTCTGTGCCGGCAGCAGCAACGGGGCTGACACTTGCCAGGTGAGTGACCGTCCAGTTTGGTGTGGATGGGGAGGACCCAAAAGAGTTAGTACATAGAGAAGCTGTGCGATCCTGGCAGAGTTCAGAGAAAGCTAGCTACTCCCAGGAGGCCACACAGCGGGGATAGAGGGCTCAGGAGCCTTGCTGGTCACCGTCCTTTTCTTGTTAGTCTTTGTCTACACACTAAGCTAGAAAGAGGTGGCAGGGTATGGAGCACAATCCGAAACTAAGGCTTAAGCAATGCTTCTCTCTCAATAGTGGGTCTCTGCACTGGTGTGGCTCCTGCCACTGGGTTCCCAAGGTTCTGTCATTGCATCCTTGGGGACCAACATTGCCTTTCCAGTTGGCCAGGGAGTGGGAGTGGGATTAGAGACTTCCAAGCCCCATCCTGCCTTCATGGGATTTGTTTCCCATGATATAATGTTCTCTTTCCTGTCAACTGGCTTTGACCCTTTCATGGAAGCTCCACCCCCATCACTGGTGATTAGACCCCAAAGGCAGATCTTTCTTCTTTGTTGGCCAAGGACGCTGTTGTTCCCATCACTGAAAGTCCAGCCTGTCTTAGAGGCCATGATCAGTTCCACAAAGATTCCCACCATGGCCCTTAGGGATTGGGTCTGGGCCTGAGGGAGATATTTTTTCCTCTATCTCTGTGAGGACTCTTTCTTCTGTGCTCCCCAACTAGAGATTTTAGCTGAGTCCCCTTTGCTGAAAGCCTGGTGTCTTCTCGATAAATTAGACTTTGGACACTTGACTCTTTTCCCTCATTGGTCAAGAATTTGACCATCATCCTTAGAATGCTTCTCTGCATTGGAAACTCCGCTTTCTCCCTCTGGACCACCACATCTTATTCCCAATTGCTATAAGATACCAACCATTCCACCATGCTGAAGAATTAGTTATAGGGCCAAGAAATGTGGCTCTTGGGAGAGTGTTTGCCTACCACACACAAAACCCTGGGTTCCACCCCCAGCACTGCAGAAACTGGGTGCGGTGATGCATGCCTGCCATTCCAGTACTTGGGAGGTGGAGGCAGGAGAATCAGAAATTCAGGGTCAATCTCAGCTACATAGAGGATTTGAGGCACCTGGGCTACAGGAGACTATATCTCAAAAATTAAATGTTGAGGGGTTCAATGCAAGATAGTTCAGCAGATAAAGGCACTTGGTACTCAAGCCCAACAACCTGCGTTTGATCCTCAGAACCCTCCTAGTAGAAGGAGAGAACTGACTCCTGCAAGCTGACCTCTGGTCTCCATGTGCTACACTAGATAATAAAATGTAATCCAAAATTTGAAATACTGGGTGCAGAAGGGAAAGAGATGTGGGCATTCTAAGGCAAATACAACTCTGCCCTTGTTCAGGGTGACTCAGGAGGTCCTCTGGTGTGCAACGGAATGCTCCAGGGCATCACATCCTGGGGCTCAGACCCCTGTGGGAAACCTGATAAACCTGGTGTCTACACCAACATCTGCCGCTACACTGACTGGATCACGAAGATCATGAACAACAGGGACTGATCCTGGTGATGGAGGTGTCAATAAACATCACCTTTGGCTGACTCCTCGACTGTATTTTGGCCTGTGTTCAGGGAGGAGGGATTGAGGAGGGGAAAGGGCTACACCTTGCTAACAGACTTGGTGGCAAGGGACGAGGTCCCTGTGGCTTCTGTGCTCATCACACTGCTTGAGTGACTATACACGGCCTTGAGGGATTTGGGCATGGTAGTGTGTGTCTGTCATCCAAGCACTCAGGAGGTTGAGGCTGGAGGATAGAGAGTTTAAGGCCAGCCTCAGCAACATAGTAATTCAGAGCCAGCCTGGGCATTTGAGACCTTGCCTTAAAAAGGAGGAGGAGGAGGAGGAGGAGGAGGAGGAGGAGGAGGAGGAGGAGGAGGAGGAGGAGGAGGAAACAACTTTGGTTATTGGGAGAGTGACTTCAGAGGATCAAAAATTTATAAGAATTTTCAAATATCCAGGGTTCTGGTCTATGAAAGAAGAAGGTGTTTATTTTTTTCCTTTCCCACTTCCTTGTGAGACAGGGTTTCATTATACAGGACAGGCTGGCCTCAGCCTCGTGAGTGCTGCAATAATGGAGAATACCACCACATTTAGATTCTCTATTATGTTTTTCATGCTTTAAAAGTTGATGCTAGGGACTGAGCTCCAGACTTTTCCCAAGTTAGGCAAGTACTTTACCTTGAAATTATGTCTCCAGCCCTTCACTGGGGAGTCTGAGATACGTTCACAGCCCTTTTTAATGTTTAAAAAACGTATTTATCATTGTCTGTATGATATGTGTGTGTGCAGCGTGCATGTGGAGGCCAGAGGACCACTTCATGAAGTTGTTTCTCTCCTTCCCCCTTTACATAGGTTGTAGGAATCAAATTCACGTGGTCAGGCTTGTGTGTCGAGCACTTCTATCTGCTGAGCCATCTTGTCAACCCCACTTTGTACTTCTAGACAATCCTCACTAGGTTGTCCAGATTGACTGGAACCTTAAACTCTGTGGCCACTGCAGGCCTTAAATGTACAATCCTGCTGCTTCAGCCCCTCCACACCTGAAATATTAGGTCTTCAACACCAGGACTGGCTGTGTTTTTCTGTTCATTCGTTTGTTGAGAGGGTCTCGCAAAGCCTAGATTGGTCTCAGTTTTGAGCGCCGTATGTAACCAAGGATGGCCTTGAACTCCTGATTTTTCTGCTTCCACTTCCTAAATGATGGGATGCCACTATACCTGGCTATAAATTTCAGGTTTAATATGACATTTTAATATAATTTTAAAATATTTTTTATTTTTATATGTATGGGTATTTTGCCTGCATATATGTATCACATGTATACAGTGGCCATGGTGGCCAGAAAGAGGGCATTGGATCCCTGGAACTGGAGCTACAGATGTTTGTGAGCTTCCATGTGGGTGCTGGGAACCAAATTTGGGTTCTTTGAGAGAGTAGTGCACTGCTCTTACCCACTCAGCTAGCTCTCCTGCTGTGGGATGTCTTTCTGTGTGCTGTGAATATGTGTTGCTCTGATTGGTCTATAAATAAAGCTGCATTGGCCTATTGCAAGGCAGCTTAGTGGCAGGCAGGAAATCTAAGCATAAGGAAATCTAAGTATAAGGAGAGAAGAAAGGAGAGAAGAGAGACGCCAGCCACCATGGAAGGAGCAGCAAGATGCCAGCAGGCCAGTAATGCCACTGCCACATGGCAACTTACAGATTCATAGAAATGGGATAAGTTATAAAAGCTAGCTAGCGAGAAGACTGCCCATAGGCCATGCAATTGGTAATTAGTATTAAGCCTCTGACTGATTTTTGTATAAGCGGCTGAGGGGCTACGGGGCCGGCTGTGACCCGAGGAACATGGGACCGTGAAGTTGGGTGGGACCAGAGAAAAATTGCAGCTACACTCTCCAGCCTCTCAATATAATATTTTTAACATTATACCTTAAGGTTATTCTCTGAGTACCTATGGGTACAATAGTACTGACATGAATGTTATGGGGGTAACTAATGGCTTTATGATTGCATTTAAGGCCTGCTCCATAGGAGGAAGTGTGTGCCTAGAACTGTAAGTCTAGCCAAGAACTCAGGAATTAAAAATAAATAATATTCATCATTTTAAATATTTATTTTATTTTTATTTATGCACATGTTTTTATGTGTATATGTGACACATGTATACAGCTGTCTGAGGAGGCTAGAAGAGGAAACCAGATTTCCTGGCGCTGGAGGTACACAGATGGTTGTACAAACAAAACCCCCAAACATCATGTAGTTTCTGAAAACAGAACCCGCATCCTCCACAAAAGCAGCAAATTCTCTCTCTCTCTCTCTCTCTCTCTCTCTCTCTCTCTCTCTCTCTCTCTCCTCTCCTCTCCTCTCCTCTCTCTCTCTCTCTCTCTCTCTCTCTCTCTCTCTCTCTCTCTCTCTCTCTCTCTCTCTCATCTCTCTCTCTGTGTGTGTGTGTGTGTGTGTGTGTGTGTGTGTGTGTGTGTATGTTTCTCTCTGTGTCTGTCTGTCTCTTAATATGTCTGAGTGTTGGTCTGCATGCCACATGCATGTCTGATGCCTAAGGAGGCCAAAAGGGGGCACCAGATCCTCTAGAACTGGAGTTAAAGATGGTTCTGGTGAGCTGCCATGGAGGTGCTAGGATTTGAACTCAGGTCCTGTTGAAGAGCATTAACTGTTCTTAATGACTATCCAACCCCAAGACTTCATGAATTTTGTTTTGGGGGGGTTTGTTTGTTTTGGGTTTGGGTTTTGGGTTTTGTTTTAAATAAAAAGAATCATTGGTCCTTCTCATCTTTCTCCTTCAGTCACATCGTAGATTACTGAATGGCTAATAATTTCACTGTGCTTTGTTCAAGAGACAAATCCTAACCAGCCAGTGGCTGTTTGGTGTCATGTGGTATGAAACAGGTTGGGTTGTTTTTGAGGACTATTCCCTACACAAGGTGTGTGGGTGTATCAGGAACCTTGCACAATTATATTCCAACTCTGGTCCAGCTTGAAGGAGAACTTTGCCCCGGGATCCATCACTCTTGTTGGCTTGGCTTGAGTCCTTATCTATCCCAGTATGAGGATGGGATTGGAGGAGTCTGATGAATGCTTTCACCAGATATAGGAGAAGAGGAGGCATCTCCCTCAAAGGAGTGAATGCCATTCTAAAATGAAAGAAATCAATTGAGAATCAGGAGGTCAGAAGCCACAAGGCATCAGAATCCGTGGGCCGAGCCAGGAGTTGTTGGAGTCGATGTGTGCAGGATATGTTCAGGCAGTGCCCAGGTGAAAGGGTGACCGCCTCTCAGCTGTGACTCTGAGCTGGTAGAGGAGTCACCGGCAGAGGTTCGGGGAAGAGAGGTGAGGACAAGGAGGGACATGCTGCTGAGTGTCTGGGTGGGGCTTAGTGATGAGTACTGAGATTAACTCCAAAGGACACAGAATGCATATCTTTCTGTTTTGTTTTTCCAGACAGGGTTTCTCTATGTAGCTCTAGCTCTCCTGGAACTCTCTCTGTAGACCAGACTGGCCTTGAACTCAGAGATCCTCCTGCCTCTGCCTCCTAAGTACTGGGATTAAAGGCATATGTAAGGATGTGTATCTTAATAGGACCAGAAGTTCTCTGTTCTCTCTCTTTCTCTCTCTCTCTTTCTCCCTCCCTCCCTCCCTTCCTCCCCCTATCTCCTCCCCTCCCCTCTGTAGGTCAGAGCTCAACTTCAGCTATCCTTCTGCAGACACAGTCCACCGTCAGGATCTGTCACTGGCCTGGGGCTTGCTAAGTCGGCTAGGCTGGCCAGCAAGCAAACCATCTGTGTCTACCTCCCCAGCCCTGGGTTCTGGTCTTCATGCTCCCAACTGAGCTATCTTCCCAGCTCCCAGACTCTGACATTTCTTTCTCCTTAGGTATGTAGCTATTTATTTTCTTATCTGTGAAATGAGGGTGACAAGCCTCGATCTACTCCATATGAGAATGGGCTAGAGAGGCAACTCACTGGTTAAGAGCACTTGCTACTCTTCCAGGGGACCAGGGTTCAGTATCCAGCAACCAGGTCAGGTGTCTCAAAACCACCTGTAACTCCAGCTACAGGCGACCTGACTCCCTCTTCCAGCCTCCACAGCTACTGCACTCATGTGCACCTACCCCCACACAAAGATATACACACATACACATAGATAAAATCTTTTTAAAAATCAGCTGCAAGGTCTACAAGGTCTAGATCTCACACATGACCTGTAGGTTGCCAAGAAATGGAACCCTCTTCTTTCACTGCATGCTGGGCTTAGCACCCTCTCTGTACCCACATTTCTCATGCATACCTTTAGGTAATCCTCCAGTATGCTTTGCTCTGCCACTTCAGAGAAGGGCACTGTGAGACTCGGAAGAGTGAGGTCACTCACCTGAAGTCACAGGGTAAGCAACAGGTTTGATTGACCTGTGAGGCCACGTTCTTCTCTGTCACACCCTGAGGCAGAATGCCTCAGCAGGACTGAGTGTGAGGGAGGTGGCTTTGTGGGTGCCAGATGGCTTGCAAAATATTATTTATTTAAGTACCTCCAGCTGATGTGGGCTGGCTGCTAAAGAAAACAACAGTGAACACCACACACACGTTGAGCTGCTCCCAGGGACCAGGGATTAGTCATAAATCCAGCCTTACTAATGAAGACTGTGACAGTGTGGCAGGCATGCACAGTAACATCTAGGGATTTCAAAATAGACAAGGCTTTCAAAAGCCAGGGCTTTTTTCCTCCCTCCCCGACCCCTTTGCAACATGTAGCCCAGCTAGACTCAAACTACCCATGCAGCCACAATTGACCTTGAACTCTCGGTCCTCCTGCTTCCAACCTCCCCAGCTGCTGGGATTACAGTCATGAACCACCACACCTGGTTTATGCAGTGTTTCCATGGCTCCACGGATGCTTGATTTGGGAGTCCAAGTTGGGAAAGCTAACATGCCCCGAGGCCAGAGTCCCATGATGGGGTCTGCATTCTGGAGTCTGACTTGGGGCTGGATGGGAGTAAGTGTCCTGAGCCTTAGTAACTTAGTTTGAATAAAGTCATCATGGTCTTTGTGTCAGGACAACATGGCAGAAATTATCTTACCATTGGTTTGAAAGGAAGGATCAAAACTGTGTTGAGAAGTCATGTTCAGGGGAGCAGGTTGTCATCCCAGCCACCAGGGGAAACAGGCCATGGCAGGAGGATCAGACATTCAGCTATAGACTAAGTTCAAGTTCAGTCTGGAGAAGCAGAGAGAGACGTAGTCTCAAAATGTAGTTCAACAGTAGAGCCCCTGCCTAGAATCCCTCATAAGGGTCTGGATGTGACTCAGTGGTAGAGCTTTTGCCTAGACTCCCTCAGTGAGTGGCTGGGGCATGGCTTTCAGCTTCCTGCTCCAGTTGCCCTGGCTGCTACCGGTCATTATGGATGCAACTCTCTGGAACCATAAGCCAAAATAAACTCTTACTTCTATAAGTCACTTCGGTTGTGGTGTTTTGTCACAAGAACAGAAAAGTCACTGATACAACCTTACATATTTTGCTACTTCACATCTGTTTATCGGCATGCACATGGGTGTAGGTGGTGTACCTGTGCACATACTGAAGAGGCTAGAGCAGGATGTTAGGTGCCTTCCTCTATCACTTTCTACGTCAGCCCCTTGAGATGGGGTCTCTCAATGAACTGGAAGCTTGCCATTCAGTTAGGCTGACTGACCAGCAATCTCTTCTAATTTGCCTGTCTCCACCCACCCCCAAAAATGGGGTTGCAGGTATGCATGACATGTTTGGCTTTTTATGTGAGTGCTGGGGATTTGAACCCAGTTCCTCAAGCTTGCAGAGCAAGCACCCTATCCCACTGAGCCATCTCCCTAGTCCTATCACAAATTATTTGATTATCGTTTTTATACAAGTCTGTCAACACCTTGAAATAAAAGAGACTCTATCCAAGTGTGTATTTCTGTATCCTGGACATGTTGGCCAGCCTGGTATACAGTTGATGCTCAATACAAATCTTTCGAGTGTTTGGGGGATTGGGTCTGAAACGGAATATGGGATGAGGACTGTGAAGAAAGCAAGGACCAAAAAAAAAAAAAAAGGCTTGGATTTATTGACTCCTGTGGTTTGATGTAGGGCTCCAGAGAGGCATGCCAACACAGACCTGACATCCCAATACTTGGAAGACAGACAGGAGGATCACAAGTGCAAGACAAGCATGGGCTATAGAGTGACAGCCCATTTCTGGAAAAAGAGGGAGGAGGGGAAAGAGTCTAGAACTGGATTTGGCTTCATGTTGAGGGTCATATTTGAGATGACCTTGTAATCAACACCAAGGTATTAGGAAGGATGAATGTGGTTGTCAAGACTGAATACCTGTAACCCAGAAGGATGCTTGGAACAGTCAGAAGAGGAAGACATGCCATTGCTGATGTGTTTACTGACTCAGAAATCATATTGGAAACCCAGAAGATCACCTCAGTTCATCCACAGTGTGTTGACCTGGCCCATCACCACCTCTCTTCATGATCCTAATAAGGTTGCTATAGTCTCAGAACTGGCACCCAAAAGGGGGACACCCTTTTTATTTTTGTAAGGCAGTATCTATCTAGTGTGGTTCTTTGAGCCCACTTTCATAACCAAAAACAACCTTGAACTTCTAGTCTTCTCGCCACCACTGTGTGAGTGCTGAAATGACAAGCATGGGGCACCACATCTGCCTTCCGTTGTCTCTTTTTGAACATAAGAATCCACCAATGAGGGGCTGGGGTGAGACTCAGTGGCAGAGTCCCTGCCTAGAATCCCCTAGTGAGGTGTTGGGGTGTGGTTCAGTGGTAGAGCCCCTGCCTAGAATCCCCCAGTGAGGGGCTGCGGTGTGGTTCAGTGGTAGACCCCCTGCCTAGAATCCCCCAGTGAGGGGCTGGGGTGTGGCTCAGTGGTAGAGCCCCTGCCTAGAATCCCACAGTGAGGTGCTGGGGGTGTGGCTCAGTGGTAGAGCCCCTGCCTAGAATCCCACAGTGAGGGGCTGGGGTGTGGCTCAGTGGTAGAGCCCCTGCCTAGAATCCCACAGTGAGGGGCTGGGGTGTGGCTCAGTGGTAGAGCCCCTGCCTAGAATTCCCCAGTGAGGGGCTGGGGTGTGACTCAGTGCTAGAGCCCCAGCCTACTATGTGCAAGGTCCTAGGTTTAATCCCCAATATTCTCCCCACCAAAGAAAGGAAGGGTAGAATCTTTTGACAAAAGAATTGAGATAAGGAAAACAGTTGGGGTGGGGGGTCGGGGTGGAGATTCTACTAGATAATGTTTGATATTTACATTTTTGTTATAAAACATACTGTGTGGAGATACCGATGTATAATATGATTAAAGATCAGTATGATCGCTGGTGAGACGGCTCTGTGAGTAAAGACGCTTGCCACCAGGCGCCACATGACGGAAGGAGACAACCCCCAAAGTTGTCCTCTGACCTCCACATGCAGACCACGGCATGCATGCACACAGACAATAAATAATGCAATTTAAATTATTTTTAAATCAACATGAGGACAGAGACTAGACTAACATCCATAAGCATCCTGCTGGTGTTGTGTGTGGAATCTTCTTTTAAATTTTATGTTTGTTTGGGCTGGGAGTGAGTTCAGCCTCCAAGACAGGACTGGATCCAGCTGGCAGGAGTTCTAACACATTGGTCACAATCATGGTGTGATCTCAGGGGGCTGGGCCACCCTGAGAAGAAGTCAGAGCTAGAAAATGATTTTTGTAAAGCTCCAAACTGAATGCACCTCTGCATGTGCTTGAATTCTGCTCCAGGGAGCGACCCCTTAACATGGTGGAGCCAGAATGTGCGGGGGTGGCTGTATGGGAGCCGCCCTGCCCGGCTGCAGTAAAGAGGGTGGAGGGAGAGATCTGTGGTATCTACTTACTGCTAGGGCTGCCTCAGGGATTTCAGATAACCCTAAACTCAAAGTCGAAGGAAGGCACTCTGAGACAGCTCCACCCGTGCCCCGGGGTGCTGGAGGCGGTGCGGGGGCAGGGGTGGTATAAAAGGACCTGCCCTACAGAACGCTGAAGGCACTGGGCTCCTGACCCAGGACGGAGCCTAAGCAAGTGAAACTCTCCCAGGTGAGAGGGACTTTCAACAGGGGATGTGCACAAACCGTCCTGGAGACTGGGGCTCCAGGGACCTAGACAGGAGGCTCTGAGGGGCAAAGGGCATAGGGATCCACCCATAGGATGGAAGGAGAGGAGCTTAGGTGCTGCCCAGGGAAAGGGTCTGAAAGAGGAGGGCTTGAGTCTGAATCCCAGAGTCTGAGGGAGAAGGCTAGAGTCTGAACTTTAGTATCTGAGGGAAGAAGGCTGGGGTCTGGACCCCTGGATCTAAGGGAGGAGGGCTGGGATTGGACTCTAGGGTCTGAGAGAGGAGATCTGGGGTCTGAACCCCAAGGTCTGCGGGAAGAGGGCCCTGTCTAGATTTCTGAATCCCAGAGAGAGGCAGTCTGGGGCCTGGGCTCCTGGGTCCAAAGGGAGGGGTAGGCCTGTATCTTAGTGCCTCATCTCTCAACGTTTGTAGCTCTGGCAACATTCAACTTTCTCATCTGGCAGCCCCTGAGCCACGGACACCATGGTGGGAGTCTGGCTCCCTCCCCTGCTAACTGTGCTGCTGGCCTTAGCCCTGGAAACTGCTGGACAAGGAGGTGAGAGCTTGCCCAGTGTCCCCAACACCCTGAGACTGAATCCCCTCACCCAGATGGCTTCCCCCCGCACCACCTCTGACAGGAGGGCCGACCCAGTCACTGAGACCCTCTGTTGTTTCAGTCAGACAGGCTCCATGGGGCCTCTGCAGACTCCAGCAGTCTGTGGCTATCTGTGGACGACATGGTAGTGGGGGTTTTCTGAGTGGTCCCATGTCTGTCCCTAACCCGCTCTCACCTCCTCGGCGTGATCCTCCGTCTTGTCATCTGTCTTTACTCCTGAGCCTTATAGAATCGTCTCTGACTGCTGCTTGCTGTGTGTCTGTCTCCCTCTGATGCTGGACGCCCATGTGTGTCTGTGTCTCTGTCCAGACCAGGGTGAGAGAAACGGCGACAGAATTATAGATGGTTACCCATGTGAAAAAGGCTCCCACCCCTGGCAGGTGGCCCTGCTCAGAGGAGATCAGCTCCACTGTGGAGGAGTGCTGCTCAGTGAACGCTGGGTGCTCACTGCAGCCCACTGCAAAATGGGGTAGGTGCTGCAAGGCCTGGCATGGTGTGTTTGTGCTCTCTGGGTCCCCCCCCCCCCCCCGGTCCCCTCCCTCTCCCTCTCTCTCTCTCTGAGTGTCACCTCCTTCTCCCAGTCAGTACACTGTGCATCTGGGCAGTGATAAGATAGGAGATCAGAGTGCCCAGAAGATCAAGGCTACAAGGTCATTCAGACACCCTGGCTACTCCACAAGGACCCATGTCAATGACATCATGCTTGTGAGGATGGATAAGCCAGCCAAGATGTCATCCAAAGTGCAGAAAGTCAACATTACATCACACTGTGAACCCCCAGGGACATCTTGCACTGTCTCTGGATGGGGCACCACGACCAGCCCAGATGGTGAGACTGCCTGGGGGTGGGAATCCAGCCCAGCCCTCCTCCCTCAATCCCAGGAATCCAGATCCCTGTCCTCTTCCCTTTGGTCCCTGATCCTGATCCAGCCCCTCGGCTCCCCCCCCCCACACACACACACGCCCAGTCCTCTCCACAGCACTAGCCAACGCCTCCTCCCCACAGTGACCTTCCCTTCGAACCTCATGTGCTCGGACGTGAAGCTCATCTCCTCCAAGGACTGCAAGAAGGTGTACAAGGACCTGCTGGGGAAAACCATGCTGTGCGCTGGCATTCCTGACTCTAAGACCAACACCTGCAATGTGAGCCCCCACTGCCCTGGCCCCCGGCTCCTGTCTGTCCACAGCAGCATGGAGCCCCTTGTCCCAGGCCGTCCTGGCCGTGCCCCAGGTCCCACCTCCTTAGCTCTCTCCCTTTCTGCTGGTCAACCACTGCAGTTCGTGCATGGAATGAACTAGACACAAGCCAGTAGTTTAGTGGAGCTGAGAAACATGGAGAGGAGATGCAGGAATGTGAGAGAGCTTCCTACTTCCAGCCCAAACTCTGCAGAAGCTTCAGAACTCAGTGATTGATATTATTTTATTTTTGCACTTTTGAGACAGTCTTCCTCTGTGGCCCAGGCTGGTCTGGAACTCACTCTATAGCCCAGATTAGCCTGAAATGATGTAACCAAAGCTAACTTGGAACTGTGTAGCCAAGGCTAATCTCAAATTCAAAGCAATATACCTGCCTCAGCTTCCCAAGGGCAGAGTTTGCCGGGGTGAACAATACTCTAGGCTGAACATTCCTTGTTGAATTTTGTCTCGAAGATTTATTTCGAATTTTTTTATGTGTATGAATGAATGTCTTGCCTGCATGTATGTAAGTATACTGCACATGTGCCTGGTGCCCAAAGAGGCCAGAAGTAGGTGTCAGATCCCCCGGGACTGCAGTTGCAGGTGGTTGTGAGCTACCACGTGGGTGCTGGGCACTGAACCTGCTGTCCTCCGCAAGGGCAGTCAGTGCCCTTAACTACCGAGTCACCTCTCCAGCACCCTGTGTTGTTCTTGAGACAATCTTATACAGCCTGTCTGGTCTTGAACTCACTGTGTAGCTGAGGCAGGATTTGAACTCCTGATCTGAAGTGCTGGTGCCCAGTCTCCACTTGACTTTTAACTCATTTTTTGTGATGACCTCTGACCTTTTCTGCTTGATCCGTATGCCTGACCATGGACCTGATCGTGGGGCAAGAACAGATCTGTCCCACTTCTCCTGGTCTCTTCTCAGTTCGCCTGTCTTTGGACAATACTTTTCTGCCTCTTTCTTTTTAATCCTAACTTTATTTTATTCCTTTCTCTTTCTGCTGTCTCCGGCCTGGCCTGGCTTCTGTCTCTGTCTCCCTCTCCTCTCCCCTCTTCCGCTCTCTCAATTGCCCCCGTCTTCTCTCCTTGTCTCCCCTCCTTTCTCTCTCTTCCCCCTTCTTCCTCCCTCCTCCTCCTCCTCCTCCTCCTCCTCCTCCTCCTCCTCCTCCTCCTCTCCTTTATCCTCCTCCTTCTCCCCTCCCCCCAGGCCAGGGCCAGCTACCTGGCAGCCCAAGGGGATACATGTCCAACCCTTAGAGACGATGCCTCTTCTCACCAGCTTTAGTAAATAGACTTTATCAGTAAGGAAACTGTACTTGAATCCGGAAGTCCCACCCTTTCCTGCCAAGAGGCTTTAATGGAACTCAGGTTATCACCGTGTTAGTATGAATTCCCGCTCTCCCATTGGTTCCCAGAGTCCATGCTCATTAGACAGGGGTGAAGATGATTCAGTTTGTCAAAGACTGAACAAGAGGGTATGTGAGAGTGACCTGGGGGTCCTCTGAAGCCAAAACTAACCTTCTCTGTTCCCCATAGGGTGACTCAGGGGGGCCGTTGGTGTGCAAAGGCACCCTTCAAGGTCTGGTATCCTGGGGAACCTACCCTTGTGGCCAGCCCAATGACCCAGGTGTCTACACTCAAGTCTGCAAGTACCACCGGTGGTTGGAAACCACCATGAAAACCTTTCGCTAATGGACCAGGAGTCAAGCTGTGAGCCTCCAAGGACATGCTTATAGAGTACGGACACTTGTGGGAACGCTGTAAAGTCCTGTCTGGCTTCACTTTTCCTCCAAGGCATAGCAAAGCCTCAACACTATGCCAAGTTTATAAACCAATTGGAACCCCAGAGACCTACAAGCAAATTAAGTCAAAAGACTACAAAACCCCATGGCTGTGGAAGATGCCAGAAGTCCAACACTTTCAAGTGCAGGATCTAGGAATTCCTACAGTCCTTTATTGGAAAGTAGCTGGTAACTTCGAGACCTTCATCTGTTGCCTTTGACTCAGGCCCTCCAATTCTAGAGCATTCTTAAAACAAAAAATAGAACCAAGTTTGGATCTGTTATGTTGCTTATTGTAAGGAGAAAAAGAATGGAAACTGTTAATGTGTTCTAAAGTTTTGAATATTTAAATAGTAGATTGCTTTCTTTTGGAATATTATGAACTCATGAAAAATAATGCCTAAGCTGTACTGCTCGGCCTTATGCAAGAGTGACTGTTATTGTGTGATATTTAATGGGGATATGAAGTGTAACAACTGATGTGAGCTGGGCGTGTCAAATGAAACATATGCAGAATAAAATTCAAGTGATGTTCATGTGTGCACTTGTAGCCTGGAAAATGATGGCGGGAAACTGGGAGCATCGATGGTGGAGGGAGGAGGCCCGTGAGGAAGAGTCGGCTAAGAAATTGTAACTGGACCAGCAAGATGGCTCAGTGGGTGAGGTGCTTGCCGCCAAGCCTGACGGGACTTGAGTTCCATCTCGAGGGCCTACAATATGGAAGGAAATAACTGACTCCTCCATGTTTTCCTCTGACCTCCAGATGTGCTATGGCACATGTGTACCCGCACACATACACGCACACAAAACTGAATAAAAGTGTAAATGAAGTATCTTTAATATTTTTTATTTTTAAGGACATTGTAGCCTGGCCCTGGTGAGTGGAATGCTTTTCTCTATTCTTGGGTTTCTGTTCTCCTTACATGAAAAATGGCAGCTAGAGATGGAGGGAGGGAGGGAAGAAAAGATGGAGGGTAAGTACCTACGTCACCAAGGTGAAGGGATGGGAAGGGCCTGTATTTCAGGTCACAGAGGAAGATGGTGATGAGCAGGCTTCTCCCAAAAGGTTAGGGGTGCTCTGGAAGGGAGGGGTGCTTTGTGACTCAGAGCAGAGCCCCACCTAGGCAACCTGCCTTCCTTCTCTGGGCAGTGACACCTGAGAGTCTGCTGACAAAGGGATGCGGTGCAGCCGAGGGCCCGACCCTGCCACCCATCCTTCCTGTTTCCTGGAATTTCTTCCCCACAAACATCATTTGGGTTCTTCCCATTGCTCCTTCTTCAGAGTCTCCACTGATGGCTCTCGGCCAGTCAGCCAGAAATGCTGCAGCTACGACATTCTGCACATGGCGACACACAGCACAGACCCCAGCCTCCTCCCTCAGACCCAGAATCCAGACCCAGCCCTCCTTTTTCAGGCCTCCATCAGGCTTACGTCCAGACCTGTCGTTTTTCTGGACCTGTGTCTAATTTAAGGAATGCCAAGGGAATCTGGCCTTCCATTCCCATGGAGTTTCATCAGCTTTTCCTCTCTTCAAACTACCCAAATCACCATTCAATCTAAAAATTTAATTCAAACTACCCAAATCACCATTCAATCTAAAAATTGAAAGGGCCTGGCGTGGTGGTGCATATCTTTAATCTCAGCACTTGGGAGGCTGAGGCAGAAAGATCTCTGTGAGTTCGAGGTCATCCTGGTCTGTATAGCCAGTTCCAAGCTAGTCAAGGTTACATAGTGAGACTCTGTCTTAAAAAGGTCAGGGGAGGGCTTTGGGGATGGTGTTGGTTAAGCGGTGGCACTCGTGACTGGCTGCCGCCCATGGCGGCCATGCCGACGAAAGAGAACCCTGGATGTATTGGTGACGGAAGAATCACGAGCCATGGTTACCTTTCTAGAGCTTTATTGGGATGGAGAGAGAGAGACAGAGAGAGAGAGACAGAGAGAGAGAGAGACAGAGATAGAGACAGAGACAGAGAGTATGGAAGGAGAAAGTGCGGAAAAAGAGGGCACGCCCGCTTTTGCTTTTTAGGCTGGGACTCCGTCGCAGACTGGTGACATAATTAAGGACATAATCCTCACAGATGGTTCAATGGGAAAGTGCTGGTTATGTACGCACGAGAATCTGAGTTTGGATCCCTAAGACCAGAATGAAATCAGCACCTGGCTTTGCATGTGTTTGCAATCTTATTGTGAAAGGACCAAGCAGACGCCATAACAGGCTGTCAGTCTTCTCTCAGAGATCAGGCCTCAATTTCAGTTTCCTGAGACTTGAGCAAGCAGTTTCTGGGAGGGCCATGAACAAAAGACATAGTCCTTGCAGTAGCTCCCTTTCTGCACGTACTCTGACCGCTCAAGATTCAGCCAGTTGTTTACTGTCTGGAACCCCTCACCAACTTAGAGTTATGTGCATGGGTCAGTGTGAACATGTGAGGCCAGCCAGGCCCCATGGCAGCTCAAGGACAAAGCCTGGGACTTGTCCAGGCCTGCCCTAAAATGATAACTGTAACCCCCAACCAGTAAATTCAAAGGTTACACACCCTCACCCAATCATATGATGCCAAGGCTTGTACCACCCTGCTTTGGTTTTTCCCTTTAAAAACCCCTCACCCTGAGAGCTCAGGGCTGTCCTCCTCCACCCACTGTGTCCAGTGTTGGACACGGACCAAGCCCAGGCTTGCTTGTTATCAATAAACCCCTGTGTGTTTTGCCTCAGATATCAGCTCTGTGGTGGTCTTGCTGGGGGAGGGGGGATGTCTCATGGTGCGACCATCACAATTGCTGAAGAGATTGAGACAAAGGATCTACAGGGGCCTCACTTGCCAGCCAGTCCTTTTATCTCTAGACAGTGAGAGACACTGTCTCAAAAAATAAGGTGGAGATATCCAGTGTCAACATTCACATGCACGCGCATGCATGCATGCATGCATGCACGCACGCACACCACTCAGAAATAAAATAAAACATAACTTTTAACAAAGTAACACAGAGTCACGATGGCCCTGACTCAAGCTGGAGCCCCTGAGCCTGGCTACAGTGAGAGTCTGATCGGGTTACAAAGATATAAGTCTACACTCAGGTTGGATTGTTTGGAAAGGGCTTTTTTTTTCTTTGACTGGACAGTAGACTTATAGTTAAAACCAGTAGCTTCTGGAACTTGGCTTCTTGCATTAAAAACCTGCTTGTGGCACCTACAATCTCTCTCTGTCTCTGTTTCTTTCTCTGTCTCTCTCTTTCTGGTCATGCGAGCGTGTGCGTGTGCGTGTGCGTGTGCGTGTGCGTGTGTGTGTGTGTGTGTGTGTGTGTGTGTGTTTCTTCCTCTGGCCTCCTCTTCCCTCTCCTTTCTTGTTAGGTAGATAGACAGTGATTAACAGCCTTGGAGGCCAACAAGGATGGACCTTCCCTTCATGATTGGCTTTGGATTCTATCTCTTGGTAACATTATAAAGAGAAATATCATCTTTGAACTCATTAAAATGTGGGGATCAGCAAGATGTACCCTGACTGGTGTATTAGTGTTGTGAGGTTTAATAGGAGTAATCAACCACTTTCTGACTGGATTTAAGGCCTGCTTCACAGGAGGGAATTCATGCCGGTATTGCAAACCTGGTCAATAGTCCATGGCTTGGGAGGTCATAGGCCCTTGGGGGACCTATTATTGTTTAGCTTAAATGGTCATGTTGTAAAGCTGCCTTCTAAATGTTTGTGTTTATACCCATAGATTAGCGCTGCTCTCAACTTTGACCAGAGAAACCTCTTTCTGCAGTGGGCAGAAACACAGAGATTCATGCCTGGTCAAAGTGATTAAAGTAAGTGACTGTTGAATGTTCACATCAATAACTCCAGGGCTCAGAGAACACTGAGGAGGAATGTGCAAAAAGAATGCAGAAGGATGGGGTAGTACTGTGGAGCGCTTTCTCCTGGACAGACTGTCTGCTGCTGTCACACTCATGAATGCACAGCAAACATGGTTACCTGTATAAAAGGAGAGGAAAGAAGAGAGAGCAGAAAAGAGAGAGGGGGTGGGGTGGAGTCAACAAGATCCACCAGCATTTCAACAGGCAGAACTAACTGGACTCAATATCCCACAACAATAAAAAGAAAGAAGAAAAGAAAGGAGAGGACTTGAAAGTGGGAAGGAAATAAGGTGGTGATGTTCAGAGAGAGTGGGAGGAAAAATAAGGGGTGGATATAATCATGGCACCTTGTATGCATGTGTGGAATTATCAAAGAATAGGAGATGCTCTTTAAAAAAAAAAAAAACAAGCATGACATGGGTCATGTCAGCTTTGTAGATATTAAATGTCCAGTGTTTGTGAACAAGAAGGAAGGAAGGAGGGAAGGAAGGAAAGAAGGGAGGGAGGGAGGAAGGAAGGAAGGAAGGAAGGGAGGAAAGAAGGGAGGAAGGAAGGAAGGAAGGAAGGAAGGAAGGAAGGAAGGAAGGAAGGAAGGAAAAGAATAGGCAGAAACATCAGGTCTTTGTTGAAGATCATTCAGAGAGAATGACTTCCTCCTGGTCAAAAGAATGGAATCTACCTCTGGTCTGGGTGGAGACATGTCACTGATCTGCTTCAAAGATTAGAACATGACAGGCTGCTTAGACTACTATCTCCTCAAAGTTAATCCAGACGGACCTGCCAATCACCTGGTCAGGAGTCCACTGGAAATCTGATTCACCTGAAGGCATGCTAAGGTGAAGGGAGGAATAATTATCCCCGTAATGAGATCATGAATTCACCCTTCCCAGAAACCCCTCCTCCATGCAGAAGCTCATGCTGTCTGAACGCTTTTCTGAGTTACTTTTCAATCTTTTTCCTTTAGGTACTGGCCAAAGCCCAGGTATACTCTCCCTGACACTCAGGGATTTTTCTCTTTTCTCTGAGGTCCCCTTCCACTTCCACTTTGCAGCTGCTTGCCAACCTCCATTGCTGAACATGCCTGCAAAAATCACGGCTTTCTCTCTTGCCCTTCTCCACCTCCCTCCACTAGGCAGCTTGCCTTCTCTGTTTTTTTTAAGAAAATATTTTTATTAACTTTTGGTGATTTCATATATGCCCTGCCCCCCAATTTATAATAAAATTACCCCAAGTCGGTTTTTAAATTCTTTTATTGACAAGACTAAGAATTGCAAATAGAAACCCCAGTTTTCCCAGGAATACCCACCCCTGTGTATGTTGTTTCCCCTCTCTTTATCCCCGTCTTCCCCCTCCCTTCCCTGGCCTCCTGTCCCTTCTCTTCTCCTCACCAATGCACCCCCTCTTTTCTCTGCTCTCCTGTCTCTCTTCTCCTCCCTCCTCTCTTCTTCTCTGTCTCTCCTTGTCTCCTTCCTCTCCTAATGTTTCTCTCCCTCTCCCCCTCCACCTCAGTCCTCTCTCTCTGGCTCTCTCCCTCTTCTCTTTCTCTTTCTCCTCCCCCCGGGAAGCAGAAGCTCTAACACTGAGCTGCAACCCCAGCCCACTGTCTGCTCTTCCTATCCTGTTGTCTTTCTTCCCCATCTGTGTTCCTTCAGCCTTTAAGTGGGAGGCCAAGCTCCCACCTCTTGGCATCATCATAAAGATTAAATAATTTCATATGTAAACAGTGCTGGAACAGCATCAGACACAGTACAAAGCACCAATGAGAGTTAGTTCTCAGTCTTATTACTTCTCATGTTTTTCCTGTTTACTCTCATAAAATTTCCTTTAAAAATTTTTATTGAAGATTTTAGCTGAGTAAGTCGATTTAGATACAAATATTCAGACACTTAAACATGCATGGTCTGATCAGAGGTAAGGGGATGGGAAAATAATAAAAGTCAGTGATAGTGGATAGGAGGGCTTCACTCTCTCTTTAAAGATTTTCTAGTCCCACCAGTAATATGGGACTAGAAAGGAGGCAATGGGACAGGAATGGGCATGAGTAGGCCACGAGAGACTCAAGTCCTATGTGTCCCCTCCTTTCCCATCATGGATGATTTCTCCTGGGCCCACTCACCTTGTATTACAGTAAGGAATTGTATTATCATCTTTGGGGAGTTGTAGAGAGATGGGCTGAATCACTGTTGTATTGGAACATGTCCATGTTGGAATACTACTATGTTGAAAGACTTCATTTTGGAACAATGTTAGAACATACCATGTTGGAATATATCATGTTAGAATATAACATGTTGGGGTAGGTCATATTGGAATCCTCCATGTTGGAATGCTGCCATTTTGGCTTATGTTATAGTGGAATACCACAATGTTGGAAGTTGAGTGTCAATGCAGTCTCTGCCACTTCCTGTGTGCTTGTACCTGAGCAATGAACTTCTCTACCTTGTGCCTCAGTTTTCCTGTCTACAACAGGAGTGGATGAAGTCATGGCAGTCATGGGTCAACATTTCCCGAATTCCCAGTGGATGCAGCAGTGAGTCAGCACAGTCCATGCTCATGGAGCTCAAGATCCAGTGAAGGAGATGGACACTGATACAAATGGCTCTGGTCCAGGGCAACACCTGGAAAGAGACACCTGTGGAAGCCCACACAAGAGAATGACTAACTCAACCGTGACAGCTGTCATTGGGCGATGTCCAGTGGAAATTTGTTCTAAGAGGCAATGCTCCAGCCAAAACCAAAGGGAGAAGAGGTGGTCGACAGCAAAAAGTGGGGAGAGCATGAAACAAAGAGGAAGAAACTCAGGAGAAGAGACTCTGAGGCCACGGGGTATGGAGCGACTCAGGACACTTGATATGGTCTCCAAAGCTGGAGCACAGAATGATGGGAAAGGCTGGCCCAAGCAGTGAGTAGCCAGGGTGATCATGGGCCTTCAAGGCTGGAAAGGAATGAGTTCCCACTGAGTTGAGTTATAAATGTAAAAGGCTGAGCAGATTCCAAGCACTCGGTATGCCAAGACATGAAGCAAATGGATCCTTTGATAACTTCCATGTTCTAAATCCACGTACCTTTAACGTCTTGAGTTACATAAAGGAACTGAATAAATTCCTGATTTTGTTTTGTTTCATTTTATCATACTGGGGCTTGAACCCAGGGCCTCATACCCGCTAGGTCAATACTGAATTGCGGAGCTGTGATGCCAACTTCCTTTTTCCTTTTCATTTTAAGATGGGGGTTTCATTCTGTGGCCTAAACTGGGCTTGAACTTGCAATAGTCTTGTCTTAGCCTCCCAACTAGCTGGGATGACAGGCCTATGCCACCAAACTCAACCAATTGCTGTATCTTTTTAGCTGTTCTCTTCCTTTATTTCTTAAATTTACTTTCAAGGAACACATGAAAATTGCATATTCTTAGGGTATTTTAATTAATGTACAATGTGGAATGGTTAAGCAAAACTACTTAACATAGCCATTACTTCATATCTTGGCAACAAGAACATATAACATCACTTGATAATGCTGAGGAATGGAACTGAGGAACTTGCCCATGCTAGGCATGCTCTCAATCTCTGAGCCATACCCCAGACTATCGCTGGGGGATTCTAGGCAAATGTTCTACCCCTGAGCTACACCTCCAGCCCCTCACTGGGGAATTCTAGGCAGGTAATATACCACTGAGCTACACACATAACCCATCACTGTAGGATCCTAGGCAGGGGCTCCAACAATAAGCCACACCCTTGGTCCCTCACTGAGGGATTCTCAGCAGGTGTTCTACCTCTGAGCCACATCTCCAGCCCCTTGCTAGAGAATTTCAGGAAGGGACTCTACAATTGAGCTATGCCCCTATCCCCTAGTTGCTGAAGATCCTCCAGTCTCAGACTTTGTCTCAAGAGGCATGACAAGTTGGGGCAGACTTGTAAGAAGCAAGACCAGAGTTAGTCCAAGCAAAGTGCAGGGACACCCCTCTGGAAGTCTAATGAGTGACCCAGAGAACGGAGAGTGCTCAGATGGGTGAAGAACCAGTCTGCACTGGGGCCAGAACACGGGAACAGAGAGGAGTGGGTCCCACAGAAGCGAGGCAAGCGGACACGGCTGCATGGCCAGTGGGTTGTGTGAGGGGAACTGCCTCTGTGTCTGGGGAAATAGTGGGACACAAGAAGAAGATGCTAAGTTCAGAAGAGACCTGGTGTGAAGTGCCAACTGAGTTTTCTTAACCAGGATGATGGGAACTGACTAATACACGGGGATAGGAGAAGGTCACATGAGGTGCCATGCCCAGCAAATGCTGAGGGGCACATTATTCATGCTGCTGTTGCCATTGCCTGTTGGTTTCCTAGTATGTCCCCATTTTCCCTCTTTATCCCCACACCCTTCCCCGCGTCCCTCCACCCTCCACCTTCCATAAGTCCCTCCCTCGCAGCCCACACTGACCACTGCCTGCTCTTCCCACACACGCCTGCATCCTCTCTTCTTCCCCGACTCTTGCTTCTCAGACCCAAGTTCAAAGGCACCTCCCCATAATTCTCCCAGTTCGTGACACAGCTTCCCAGTGCTCTTGCTTATCTCCCTTGGTGTTGCTCCCCAGTTATTGCATGCCAGCTTCTCTCTACCTGTGTGTCTCTCTGTATGTGCAAAACCTAACCAGTGAGTCTACACACCCTCCTGCACCTCACTGGCTCCCTCCCCCGACACCATGCCATCCCTTCTTATACTCCGGGAACATCACTGCATACCAAGTGCACACACATTTCCCCAAATAGTACAAGGAAAGAGCCAGCAGAGAAACAGAAGATATGTAGAGTCCAGGGGGCTAGGAGAGAGACAAACAGAGACAGAGAAAGTCTGAGACACAAAAGAAAAAGAAGAATAAGAAAAAACAACAGAGCAAAAGCTTGCGAGATGCAAATACATTTGAGATGGAGGGAGACAGACATAGGCAGACACAGAGAGGAATGGAGCCACAGAACCAAAGGTAGGGCAGTCCTGGAGGAGAGGGTCTGGAGCTCTAAAATATTCAGATCAAGGACCCAGCCAGATTGTTAGTCACACTGGGACAAAGGGAAGTCATTGAGATAGCCTGCCGCCCATCTTCCTGGAACCGAGGTTGAGAAAGGGAGCTGCTGGGAGCATGGTACCAGGTTTCTGGGGACAGACAATGCCTGATTGTTGGAAGTCTCTTTCCCCACATTGCTCATCCTGCTTCCCAGCCCGGGTTAGGGGCGGGGGACAGCTTAGTGAAACAACGAAACACCCTTTCTCAACAGCTGGCTGGCGGCTCCCACTCTCCTGGGGATGTGGAGGTCTTCGGCACCCACAGACGGACTTACGGGTAGATGAGTCAGCCTGACCCCACTGAACCTGGGCAGCTGGTTCCAGTGCTTCAGAGATACAAACCCAGGAGGAGATCCTGCAGGCTCCCTAGAGGGTATAGGCGGGGTGCTTGTGGAGGCTGGGGCACCACTGACTAACCTGGGAGCTGGCACTCAGCACTCAGTCTGATCACATCCCAAATCCTACAAATCCAAAACTAAGAACGAGCTCCCATCTCTCTCCACCACAGTCCCAAAGATTTCGGCCTCAACACTCCTTTTTGGATCAGGGGTTCAGGCTCATCCTCATCCCTCCTCCTCAGACCCAAGTGTCCAGGACCAACACTTCTCCCTCAGACTTGTCTAGGCCCTAGCCCTCCTCCCTCAAACCCAGGAGTCTAGCTCCAGCCCTCTCTCAGACTCAGGGGTCCAAGCCCCAGCCTCCTCCCTCAGACCCAGGAGAACAGACTTGTCTCCTCCCTCAGGATTCGAAGATGCAGGGTCACTAGGGACCAGAGCTAGGTACTGCCTTTTCTGAAGCTATCTGGTCAGGGGTCACCAGGAGCAGAGCCGTGGGGCAGAAGGAATGTATGTGGGAGGCTTGGGTGAAGAAAAGGGTGTGTCTGGCTTCCTCCTGGCTAAGAGACTTGAAGAGAGAGGGGTTAAAAGGAAGCTGAGAGAGCCTGAGGACAGAGCCTGCCTCTTTCTGGAGGGCCATAGAACCAGGCAGGCTTCTAGGAGACGGTAAATTCTTGGGACCCTGCACCCAGGTGTCTCCCTCCCTGTGCAACTCGGATCCTAAGGCAACCTCCGCCAGTCTGTCCTCTCCCTTCTCTCGTGGAGCACCCTGCCTTGCTGACCGTTTCTGCCTCTGGCTTCCTGTGATAGGCGGCGTCATTTTCCTCACCTAAGTGCTGGCAGGTGCACTGCTGGCCACCAACGGTAAGACACATGCGCCGCAGCACCTATAGATGTGGGGTGAGTGAAGTGTAAGGATGGAGTCAAGCAGGAAAAGAAAGTCCCACAGAGAGGAAGAGTGTCAGTGACCCCTTGGGACTAACCTCTGTTAGTAGGAAGGGGGACCAGAGTCTAGGGAGCCAGGAAGGTTGGCTGTGTTTCTTCCCAAAAGCAACTGGAACCATGGACATGGTCTGCTCTCACGGAACCCTCAGATTCAAGGTGTGGGTTGGGAGATGAGAAACCAGGAGGTGAGAAGGGGGCAGAGATCAAACAAGGGCAGGAGCACAGGACAGGACAGTGAGGATGGAGAGGGTGAAGAAGGAGCAGGGTGGGGTCCTGGACAGAGGCTGCGACATGACTAACAGAACCGCTGGCTTCCCTACTCAAGGTGACCATGAAGATGCTGACGGTGAAGACACTGGCCCTGTGCTTGGTTCTTGCTAAGTCAGGTGATGAAGGGAATATAGAAGGGGGGGTTGATAGATGGATGGGCATTGGTGGCAGGTGCTAGTTTAGGATGGGACTAGGTGGCTTTGAAATGAGGAAAGTCCTGAGAGGGCTGGCTAAGAACAAGTCTGGAGGTGCATTTGAGGATAAAGAATAAGTATGGCTTTGCGGATGGAGATATCTGGGCACGGTGGCACACTCCTTTCACACCTTTAGTCCCAGCACTCAGGAGGCAGAGGCAGGTGGATCTCTGAGCTGGAGTCCAGCCTAGTTTACAGAATGAGTTCCAGGACACAGGGGAACCCTGTCTGGAAAAACCAAACAATAACAAAACAAAACAAAAGAACAGAGGAGATAGAGTGGAGGAGTGGGAGGTAGGATTGGAGGTGAGAACGGGATTAGGGACCGAGAGGGTTGCAGTTCATCTCAGAAGGCTCTCTGAGTTCTCTCATCCAGATCTTCTCTCTCTCAGCCTGGACCGAGGAGCAGGATAAGGTAGTACACGGTGGTCCCTGCTTGAAGAATTCTCACCCTTTCCAAGCTGCCCTCTACACCTCGGGTCACTTGCTGTGTGGTGGAGTCCTCATCCATCCACAGTGGGTGCTCA